>NC_133931.1:139264736-139589379 GCF_031877795.1 Strix aluco
GACACTTGCTCTCCACAGCACTGTCCTCAGATGCTTGTATTTTCATCACCATCAGTCTCAGGCAACAAGGTTTTAAGTGTGATCAATACCTCAGGGGTAGCCTTTTAACTAGATTGTATTTAAAATGAACTAGTAAAAAAGTTTCAGCAGCAGCTGGGGTATATGTGTGTGAGGAGCAAGCTTCATGGGTAAGAACACTTTTAACTGTACCAGCTGATCCAGTTGGGAGAAGGCATTGCAACTGTATTCAAAGCCAGATCTCTCTCGTAACTCACTTTCAAAACACAGAACTCAACTCCTGCATGTGTTTCTTGCTTCATATGTATTTACTGCAACAGCCAGTTTCTAATCACATCCTTCATTTGTTCATATTTCTCTTTGCAGTGTCTTTTCCCTCTCCCCAAATTTTTTTCTCTCTAGCCCAAAGCCTCTAGTTCTGCTGCAAAACAAACATGTTTTGTTTAAGCTGCTCTTCCGTAACACTCTTCGTGTACAGCCTTGTTGGGCAATCAGAACAAAATTCAAAGCCAAGTTGGTGGTGCAGCAGCAATTCTGATGAGCAGCTGAAAAGAAAAGTTTATTTGTACAAATATTTAATCTAAGCTAGAAAAAAAGTCTTTCCTTTTCTTGAGCTCTCCTTCTAGCAGTTGTCTAAATTGGGTCTCCTGCTCTTGTTATAGCACAGATGTCTCTCTCACAAAAAGCTGCAGTCTTATGCTGTGGACTTTCATTCATGAGGCTCTAAAAGCCAATTCTGACTTCATTATAAACAGCATTACCCTACACCAAGCCCCACAAATCAAGGCTGCTTTACAAGGAAAAAAGAAACAAGGAAACATTACTCTTCAGTAGAGCCGAGGGCTCGAAGAACACATTAAAATATCCCGGTTCTCATGCAGATTTCACAGGTTTAGAAAGTAGTGCCTTTGAACAAACCGGAGCAGTTTTCCGCACTTTCAGAACAGACTATTTCATACACATCATCTTCCGGTGCTGCAAGATTTCTGCCCTACACTGTAAGAAAACTAGTCTCAAGATGTCTGGTCCATAAGCACAGTTATCCATACTGTTTCTCTCTCTCACACACACACATTTGTCAATAGGAACTTCACAGTGGTGCTGTAGAACCTTAAGTTATTTCCTCCACTCAGAGCAAATCCATGAGACCACCACCCTTGCCTCCATGACTTCTGGTATGTTGACTGGGAGTTACAATTAGACAACACCACTGAAATCACAAATAGCAGAGGCAGAAAGAGACTTAGGATCATTCAATGAAAGACCACGTGGAGATTTTTGGCTGCAAAGACTTTGAGTGTTCTCGGTGATTTAACAAAAAAGGAGGGAAGAAAGAGTCAGGCAACAATATAAGAAAAGAGAAGTTGTTAGTGCAAGTGGCTTTTTGATTTAAAAGAGGAGAGCTGGGGTGAAAGAAAATGAAAGAGCCAGGTAAGGAAAGGAGGGGGTGGGGGTACAGAGCAATGCTGATATCACTCCAGACATAAAGCCTGGCTGAACCGCTAATGCCATCTGCACACCTCAAGTGCTCTGTCTGTATATTCAAGTCCACAAAAAACCTGCAGTTTTAAATTAATTATATTAATGCAGCACAGTGTGAGCAGAGCTGACATTTTGTGACTTCAGTGTTGAAACAAGACCTCGGCAGAGCCACCATCGCTCTCCAGCCCCATCAGCTGCTGACAACGGACAACGTTAAAAAGGTTTTTCAAAGTGCCTTCAGTTTGGCATAGTCCTTCCATTGGTAAAAACCACATCCCCAACATGGGGCTAGCACGGCTTTACAGAGAAAATTAAATAAGAAGCAGCCCCTAAAAATCCCTGAGGAAGCAGTCATTTTTGAAAGGTGTAATCAGATAATGCTGCATCACCTATGTGGAGGCCACGGCAGACCTGTGAGCTTGGCACCAGGACATCTGGCACACCTCCCAGCCTGCCAGCCAGAGCATGAGCACTGCGACTTCACCCATTTCCACCAAAAAGAAGGTCAGAGCATGAGGGCCCCTTGTAAAGGCAGAGCAGCATGGACATGGAGCACCCAAACCAGCATGCAGTCTGCTGGGACAAAATTGTTCCTCCAAAACCTTATGAAGGCATTTGAATAGGCAACACCAGTTTGCAATGGCTCAATGCATTGCAACATGTGGTGATGGTGTTTTTCATCTTGTAGGCCCTCCAATACCCATGTCTCATGAAACCATGACCATAGTCTGGAAGAATCAGAAAAATAAGTCTGGAAGCTGCTGAAGTCATTGTTTGCACACACCAGAAAGGCAGCGCCTGAAAACAATAACTCTGGCTTATTTACCACATCCCATACAAACCCTGGAGTGAATTCTTCTCCTGGGAACTTACAGTTATATCCAAATGTTCAAAACTATTAATAAGTTTACCCTATAATACAATTCTGTTTAGGTGGCATTACCAGGGTTTTAAGAATGTAAAGTTGAACCACAGAGAACAAAGCCAAAATTGTCAAAGGGAACTACTAATTGAGTGACCAATTTGGACACCGAGGGCTTGATTTTCCACAGTGCTCAGCATGTCTGCATTTTCAAAGCACAGCTTCAAAGCCACTTTCGGTAGCAAGGAGAAGACAACACTTCTGCAAGAGAGACCTGAGGCTCATCACATGAGACAAACTGAGACAAGTCACACTGTTAGCAACTGATGGCAACTTCTGTTTAAATAGTTCGCCCAGCACCAGAGACTAGAAGGTGCAGAATTCAATTTGCCATGGCAGCATTCAATTCCCCTAACCGAAGGGGTTTGTCTTCCTGAAAGTCCTCGGCTTGCTGCAAAATTAAGAAAGTGTGTGGTAACTAGGGCACAACTCTTACATACAAGTCATCTTCACTGCACACGCTGGACTTGTTAGTTGACAGCAGAGTCATCCTCCAGCCCAAGCCACCATCACTCCCTGTAAGTGCTAAGAGCAAACACTAGGTCCCTATCTACCTTGCTCTCATTATGGAACATCCAAAATGCTCAACTAAAAAATAAGGAGGGTAAGAGACGATGTGGTCTATTTCAACTTCAGTTTTTCAAATTAAGCAAAAGATATAAAGCAACTGAAAATAGGGTTCAGGCAGAGCATCACGTGTAACCATGACTACAACTATTGTAATCAACTCCACATACCACATGTGTTTATAAGTATTTCCAGATAATACTGCTGGACCATTTAATTTTTTTTATATATATATACACACACACATACACACACCCCTATATATATAAAATAAAAAGATAATGGAAAGAGAAGACTAAATGCTTTAGAACCACACTAGTATTCAAAAACAACATTTAAAAAGGACCTGCCTGTATAATTAGCATAATTTACAGATAGAAGAATGTTAGCTTCTACAGAAAAAGTTAAAAGGAATCCAACAAATGTAAGCAACATGGTAAACCCTTACAGATGAAGATCAGCATCAGAACCTCTCTCCCTCCTTTTTTTAAAACAAAAATTCATACAATGAAAAGAATTCAGAGAGAGTATTCTGATGAAGCTCTGAAAATAGAAGAAATTGCAAAAGAAATTTTTGGGCTACAAAGTTAGTCCAGGTACTGAATGCAGCAGGCTAAAAGTTCTTGCATGCTTTCATGCAACTTCCCACATAAGACCCTAAACTGAAAATAGTCTCCTGAATGTGTGATAGGGAGGAAAGATTAGTGTGCATTACACTAAGGAGGTATGGGATGCAAAAAAAAAAATTCATAGCATCAAGGTTGACAAATGGCATGAAATGGTCTCCAAGGTTAAAAAAAAGGACTTAAGAAATGTTTAGAGAAAGGAAAAAAAACCTTATTAGATGCATGGGTGGCCTCCTTCACAAAGAGATTAAAGGGAGCAGGATAATTCAGTTTGGAAAGGAGCGAGAGGGAATATGATACAGGTATTATGAAATAACGAATCATGTAGAGATGGCCAAATTGGCAGCTTCTATTCACCCTTCATCTAAATTAAATGAAAACAAGTTTGAAAACACAGAGAAATAAGTATTTATGCAACATTATCTGAATGCAAATAAGCACGGCACAATATCTGATACAATACTTTATTAATCTTCTCTCTCCTCATGCTAAAGGTATAACTTCAAGAGCAGTTTCAGATAACGTCAGAGTTTATGAACCAGGTTCGCACTAATGCAAATGCCCCTGATTCAGTACCCATCCTGATTTCCAGAAAATTAAAAAGCACCATCATGCAGATCAGTCCTTACAGGCAGCAACTGCTGTTTTAAGCAGCTAATCCTCCTTCCCAGGATCTCCTCATGGGCACTGCTGGGGCCCCCTCCTTCTCCTCCTCCCCAGGCAGACAGGCTACCAGGACATTTCTGTGGCTCAGTGTGAGGGAAAGATCACATGCCGGGCTGGCACATGGGTGTTGTGAAACGTAGTGGGAAGCAGCAGCAACACTAGCTCATGTTCATCTGCCTCCTCTCGCACTGAGACAGCCAGTTTAAGTGGAAACACTCTCCACTACTTCTACGATCTCATTTGTAGTTTGCCAAAGGGAAGGAAAAAAAAAAGGCCATAAAAGCATTACTATCCAGTGAGCATCCATTGCTCAACTTTGATTAAGTGATAGACTACACAAAAGCAAGGGAGCCAGCAAGTTTTAAAAGAATGTTTGGAAAATACACTGGGATAAAGGATGAATTTTCTGCTTTATTCGCAGCACTATATTGAAATACAATTGGTGCTTTATTGACAGTTTCAACACCTTCCCACAGAAGCACCCAGCAGTGATCTCTGTCAGGAGGACTGTTGCTCAGCCCCACAATGCAAGTTGCAATGTCCTTCTCAGTGCCGTGAAAACCAGAAAGGAAACGGTTATGTTTTTCCTTTCCCCCTCAACCTTTCAAGTCCTCCCAGTTTTGTTAACTCCATATCATTACAGAAAATATGTTCTTTTTAACTGGAAGATTTATCAGGGAAAATTGTATTTCTCATACACTTTACTCCTTTCTCTGTGTGTGTGCACATGTGTGTGAAAGGCACTTCTGAAAGCTATTTTCTGTACCTATTAAAAAGTCTTGATGCCACTTCGTTACAGCTCTACAAGGCTGGTGCTAGTCTGATATTTTTAGTTTCAGCATAATAATAGTTCGTTCATTTAAAAAAAAGCCTTCTTTAAAGTTAGAAACCTGCAACTATAACAAATCTGTCAGACTAAAAATCAATTTTTGAATCATCTTTTGGAACCGATCAACAATTACAGGTTCCAAGAAACCTCTCAACAAGAGCACACGGATAATTTCATGAAGAGACCACATGTATGAAAAGTGTTTCTCTGGTACACGTATGCTGGTACACTGCAGAAACAGAGCCAAGTCAGTGCTTGATACCACAGAGATCTTTCCTGGGAAGATTGTTCCATATTCTAACATTAAGCATTTTCTCTAGGATCTGCTTATAACGATCTAAAAATGGTAGAGGGAATCGTAGAGGAAAATCCTGTAAAATGGATTTAGTTCACAGATCAGTGCAGATAAAAATAAAGTATATTAGAACTCAGAGGGAGATCACATCTGAGATGTTCCCTCTGTTGCGCACAAGACTGAAGATGACAAGCTTTCAGGAAAAAGATAAGTCCTTAACAACCACTTCATGAATATCTTAGATCTCTTTATAACCAGGAAAAACTATAAAAAGATTGAAGCATTTTACATGAGTTATATTTACAGGATTCCCCTTCCCCCTTTTTAAATTGGTCAACCATAAGGTGCATGCTATGCCTTTAGCTTCCCAGCAGTCCTACTAATGGACAGCATTGCTGTGGACCAGACATTTAAGAGAAGGTTTGGCCTCTAAACAACGAGTCTCTGCAATACAAGAGACTACTGAAGGGATGGAATTGTTATCTGCATTTACAGAGGCTTACAGACACTTGTGGTGGGTTGCTGGATATTCTCATACAAAACCTTCCCTCAAGATGTCAGTGCATGTCACCTACCTCACCTCCCTAGTTATTTTGCTGGCATGACAAAACTCCTGTACCTGAATGCAGATCAGCAGCAGCAGTCTCATAACACATGGGGCAGCTCAGTCACTTGAGTAGTGGTAACAGCTACACCTGAAATTGTTAAAGTCATCCCAACAGCTGGAGGAGACAAGTTTTTCTTAACTCACTTCTCCTGTATTGTATGGCTATTTTCAGGGAGAGGGGAGGAAGGGGGACAACCTTATCTAGTCCCTGCTGTGGGGACTGGACACTGAAATAAATAGAGGAGGCTGGAGCAGGACTCAAGAATTCAAGCCTGAGGTCAGACAGAAAAAAGTTATATACACTTAGCAGCAAGAATGAGAGATCTTGGTAGAGCAAGACCACCACCTGCAAGTATTTTAATTACTTCGAGCTGCCAAATCGGATTAAAATAAAATCTACAGTAAAGGTCTCTACAGGGCTAATACAAAGATGAGAGCTTTTCAAACAACAACAATTAAGTGCTGTCAAAGCCTTCAAGCTGCAGAAACATGAACCTTGGAGCAAAGGGAAATCACAGGATTTTTGAGCGTAGAAAATTTCTGTGGTAAAACATATTAACTAACAGCTACCTAATCATTTAGTCATAAAAACAAACATATACATATTTAAAACATTCAAAACCAAGTTTTAAAAAATTTAGAGATATTATAATGAAATTCTGTTAAACACACATTTGCCAAAATCTATGAGATTTCCAAGTCTAGCTTAAAGTATCCCAGCATTATGGCCAACTCATGCACTAATCTGAAAGGTAAGATTTAAGAGGATGTTTACAAAAACTCAAACTTCTGAATGCTATTATCTAAACTAGAAATTAAGATTGCAAGAGATGCACTATGCTAATATCATTTGACCTATATATACCCAAACAAAACAATTCAGAGTGTGAATGCTGAGTGCTAGCTGACAGATTGCAGACTATAAATTACTTCTAAGTGTCAATTTTGAAGGATCAATTGAATGACAAGTAAGATGACTGAAACAATTCAAGGAGAATGGCCATAGTTAAATGAGTTAACTACGCCTAAGGTGGTTCAAGAGCAATCTTTGCTTCCATCTACTTGCATTCAGAGCCTTCTACAATGAGAGGTGGAAGAGTTTTCCGTTCAAAGCCTTGCAGGATCTATTCAACCACCAGCAAGTGCTCTCTGAAGTTTATTGTACAGCCTCATTATTATAAAATTAGACTATGTTTTTCCTTCTTACAAAGATAAAACAAAAGACACAATCATGAAGGAAGCAAGTTTACTCCGTTCCACTCGCTTTGCGGTAATATTCTGTGATTGCACAAAACTGAAAACTGAAATACCCTTATTCCTCATGAGCACTGGAATTCATAGAAGAAAAAGGGACTACCACCTAACATGGTTGATATAATTTTTTGGGTTGTTTGTTGTTCTTTGACTCAAAGAGAATTGCTTGTCTGGAACATAGTTAAATCACCTGCTAGTCCTCAGGCCTACTTATGAAAAACACAAGAAATCAAATACAACACAGCAGAGGTCTTCTCTATTCTTACTGGTTCCAGTGGCGCCACAAGAAAGTTTAGACCCAAGTCTCTGCCTTTCATAGCCAAGTTTTCAGTTCAACTAAATTGTCAGCTCTGCCCAAGACGTCAGGCTTTAGCAGCTAAAAAAACCCATTAGAGCTATCATTTGCAAAAGTCACCCTTGTGCAAGCATCTGAGCAGTTTGGTAACACCAGGTGCAAGGCTCATATGTTTAAAAAAAACCCAAAACACCAAAAAAACCCCAAAACACACACCCCACTTATTTTCCAGAAACCTGGACACTCAATTTCAATGAAACTGTTCTTATTTTCTGAAACAGGCACTGCAAGTATTCAAATAAGTGGCTCCAGTCCCATTTCACTGCTGCTCTGTAAGTAGCTCCACAAGCTATCCTCCACTAAAAGTACTTTAGCTCTCTACAGCAATATTCCCCTGAACATGAATCAAAAACATCTGTAGTAGTAATAAATTAAGAGTAAAGGTGAACAATACTGCAGGGCACGAAGAAGTTGCATGCCATTTACCAGTTTCACATTTACTATACAGTAAACAACCTCTTCTTGTCAAAACAACTTGTTCTCCTTAAAAAGCTTAAAATTTAAATTTTTTGACATTTAAAAAGCCAGCACTGTTTAAAATAAGGGAAGTGGGAGTGTAAATCCCCAGTATACGCCTGTATGAATGTACACTTCATTCTGATTTTTCACTGATTCATAGCGAAATGCTCAGCCCAACAGAAGGGGAACTAGATTTTTAGGCACAGAGGGAAAGAGTACTTCAGTGCTTTGCTATTGACATGAGAAGAAAGAGGAGGCGGTGTAAGAGGAACTAAGAAATCTTGGTTATTCGCCTGCTGAATATTTAGGGAGCCACAGCTCTTAAAACCCTGCTCATGGCATCTGGATGAGAATGAAACGTGTGCTATTCAGAGCTGAGCATAGCAAGAAGATGCAGAGAGCGGTAGTAGAGGACTGCTAGAGCAGTGGAAAAATTGATTTCAAACCATTAGCGGTGCACACCTCTTGCATTAAACAGCGGCTGTGCAGAACAAAAGCAGCAACAAGCCAGGGTGACTCTCACCTCAAAGATCTTGCACAGTGTAGGCAATGGGTGCAACAACTACACAGGGAAGTATTGGGGAGGGGCGGGGGGACAAATGGAAACATCCACCTGATCTTCTGGTTGAAATTCAAGGTTGTCCTCAGCTAGTCTCACCTGCTCCAAAAGTGTGAAGTGGGCTGTCCTTCCTGCCCAACCATAGAAATGAAGAATAGACAGCCTGAGTGCTGAAGGAAGTGTAGCCTGGCTGGGAGGCCAGGGAGGCCACGGCAGCAACCCAAGGACCAGTGGCCCAGCCGCTGCCTGGGCTTCTGGGGATGGAGGTGAAGAGTGAGGCAAGAGTACCCAGGAGAGATTTCACAGGGAACTGGTTCTACGCCATGTAGGAAATGCCACAGGGGAAGTGAGCGGCTACTGTGGGAGTAATAAGTACTGGAAGTGCTTCTAAGCTATGAGGAGCATTATGAAAGAAAGCTCTCCAAAAATCTGGACAACAGTTTAGGGACCAGCTGCATCACAACCAGGTCAGAGAAGGGAGCAGATAGGAAGATCAAGATCCCAGGTCAGTGACCATGCAAGAGCAGTTTCTGAGTGTAAGGGAATATAGGATGAATGTGAATGAGAGAGATGGAGACAAGCAGTAGCAGAAACCTCAGAAATCAACTATTATACACTCCTGTATAACTACATACCATCACACATACACGCCAATGCTTGGTTTGAAGGACATGGAAACAGCTCAGCATACAAAAGCAGCCACATACAAGACACCTTCAAGCTGGAAAGCACGAGACACAAAATACTGATGACACGATTTTCATCACCCAGATACTCGAAAGGATCAAAACTAAAAAAAAAAAAATCAGAAGCATGACAGACAAGACCCTCTAACAAAGTGTTGCAGAGCTGTGCTCATCACTGAGATGATGAGCTTCAGACAAGAGTTGACTGAATAAAGATGGGCCGGTTGCACATGTTCTTCTATAAAGACAGGTTCTTAAATTATGAATAACGACCACAAGATGCATACAGCACGGCATCCCAGAGGAGACAAGAAATATTTAAAATGCCAAGAAAGCAAACATGAAAACCCAGATCACCCTCTTCCCCTGTGATGCTAGAAGCAAGCTTCCCAATAAACAAGAAAGCATCAGAAGCTCTAAATAAAATATGGACACCGAATGTGAAGAACAGGCATTTGCACCAGCACTGCTCCTAGAAGCACTACAAACAGCACCTTTATGTAAACTTACTGCTCCTAACTGCAAGGTGGGTGAAGAAGCCAAGGACACCCCATTTTCAGATGCTTTTTTTACTTTAACTTTTGAAGTGTCCCACTGCTTTGGGGACCTTTTAACAACATTTTTTAAGGTCTTTGACTTTAAATGGATTTGAGAGGTTCAGTCTAAGAGGCTGCCATATTGTCCCCTCCAGGACATCACAACATCGCTGGCAGCAGGGCTGACAACACTACAAGAGCTGCTGCCAGCCACAGAGGCTGGCTTAGAAACCTGAACACCCTTGGCTAGAATTTAAACTCTAAACACTCTATACCACCCCAAAAATACATGCAAGCGTTTGGCCATTCTTCCACATAGCAACAGTAAAATTACTTTTCCCTCTGCTTACCCGAGAGCATGCTTAACTTTCAAACTAGCATAAATAGTAAGCTCAGCTATGGCAGAAAAAAAAAATTATGGGATGGGGTAACATGGCCGAGTATGCTGCAGCAGCCTGTGGAAAGCAATACCCCATGAGGTCTGGCAGCAGATCAAGGGCAGTCACTTCAGTTGCTTTTCAGATTATATAGCTTTGTGAAATTATTTTGGTAATATTCAGCCTTCTAAAAACCTCTCTATGGAAAGCAGTCTTTTCCAGTCCCTTATTGTTGAGCTCTTACCCACCAGCGCACAATGTGCTACTGTAGTTGTGCTGGCTACCATGCCAGCAGCGCAGTAGTGGTGCATGCTGCTGAACCAATGAGACCAGCCCAGAACATGAGGAATGTCTCCCTTTCCAGCCTCCTCTTTAATTTTAGCGCGAGCACAGCTCTGCTGCCAGGACAGGCCATGCCAGGCCGATATTTGATTTGTAAACAGACACTCCAACATGCTCATCTTAGCTGCGGGCTCCAAGTTATCTGCTGTTACTCCCAACTGGCATGTGGGAAGACTTCTGCATGTAACCTTATCTGCAACAGTGAGCTTTCACAAGAAAAAGGCAGATAGTTAAACATATTTTGATGATGATATTAGCTTTTCCTAGAAGAAGGGAAAAATAAACCCAACCCAGACATTCCCTTTGTCATCCTCCAGCCCAGGTTCGGGGGGGTTCAGGAACAAAAGCACAATTAACACTTTGCCTCTGCACACTACAACATGCATGGAGGTGTGTCTTCTTTGTGTTTAATAAAGGCTCTCATGCTTTCCAGTATGATAAAGGAATCACCCCAGGGTTAACGCTCTGAAAATACGAATAGATAATGACATGAAGACATACCAGCTTTGTTCCTTGTATTGTCTCCCACCAGTACAATGCAGGGTGTCCCTTAACCTGTATCAGCACTGGCTATCCCAGAGCAGCTCCTGAAGTGCACACCAGGCATTATCACAGATAAACTTAACTTTTAAAAATTAGCTTGGACTCTTGTTTTTCTGCTAGCCATTTGGATACAATCTTTGATATCCAATTTCAGTCAACTGGAGTCTTCTGAGGTTAAACTTATAAAAAGAGTTCATTTTATGTTCATGGAGACAAACAGATTTCATTTTCATTTTATATGGGTTTTTTTTAATTGCCCCTTTCAGAAGAATCATCACAGGGATGGACATACAAAAATGGCAGCAACCTATTTCTAGATTGGAAAAAGACCCACCTTCTGTACTGATGGACCAACTGGTCCACTTTGGCAACCATTCCCTTGAACTCACATCAATACTAACGGTAATGCTTTTTTTGTTTATGGTTTGTTTTCCATCTGTGAGTCTTGCCTAAAAATTAAGGGGAGAAGCTTTTTTCTCAGTATATTTACAAGAACAGGAATAATACTTGCAGAGATCAAATATGAGATAACTAAGCAATAACAAAGAACTGAAAGGTAGTAAATAGGCTTTTTAAGGGGGGGTGGGGGAGAAAATCAGAAATCACTCACCTCACCCCATTTCTCCCCCCCCCCACTCTTTTTTTTTTAAAGTAAAAAAGCAAAATTAGCTCAATAAATCAGGTTTTTTCCAATATCTAGCTAGAGAAGAAATGAAGAAATGCTCACTGATAGAGAACTTGGGTCTCTGAACAAAGATGCCTGTACGATATTATGTTCCTCACTGTTTTGGCTGCATTAAAACTACCTTTAAAAGTCTCAGTACTTGTGGTATTTTTATACCTTCAGACAAGAAATCAGGAAACAATAAGAGATCTCTGTCTAAATTCTGGAAAAGGGAAGCATGATTTATCTGCACTTTGATTACATTTGTGACTACATGTTACATAAATAATCAAGTCCTTAATTTTAAAAAAGCCAACAAACAAGCATTACCCCCTTCCTCTCATCAGCTTCTTGTTAAGGTGCAGGTACCAATGCCTTCAACTGGATTTTCATCACAGGAGAAATGCTAGAAGCAGGCTTTAACAAGAAGAATACGAAGATAGTGGTTTACTCACCTCGAGTTGTACTGTATGGTAATGAAAACAGAAGTACTTCACAAGTACAAATATAGTTGTCATATTAACCATGTTGGTACATTCTCCTAGAATCCTCTTAGAAGAGCATTCAAGCTGGTTTCTGCAGTTGACAGACATAAGTCCTAGCAAATCCATCCTCAGGATAGTTTAAAAGATTGTTCACAAAGGTGGTCCAGCCCCCATTTCTCTCCACACGCCTGCATTTGTCTTCACTACCACTGCTACAGATGTGGATTACAGCTGCTTGTGCTTCAATGTGTGCAGCTGACTACTACTATTTTTAAAGTTTAAATAGCTTTCTTTACATATTTCTGTGTACATATGCATATATACACACATAACATTATACATATTCATTCATATCCCGCCCACTTGAAGGCTAGAAGGACTCAGAGCATGGAAGAGCAAGCTGATATGAGAAGCTGCTTCAGGCGTAAAAATATAGGTTGTGGGATGTGTGCACAGCACACACATCTCAAAGAACTCTGTGTAGCATTAGCATAAGATGAATAATGTTCACTTCACTCATGATTGGCTCATTTAAAAAGTGACATCTCAAAGTCTGGTAGGACATATGGAATATTGTTTAATGAATTCAGCATCTTATCATAGGCTTAAACTATTTGATAAATAGAGCTCAAGCTGGCCTCCTGAAGACATAAAAAATTAAATACTTCTCAGTCAAAATGGAAAACAACATGACTTGAACTCAAATCAGCAGTTGAGAGCAGGTCTACCAGGAGAAGTTTTACAATGTGATAGAAACACCAAAAATGACTAATTCCGAAACAGATGTATAGATGTATAGTAACCCCATGCACTGTCAGGTTTCATGTGCATCTTATCGTGAGACACAGACACCCTGTACTTGAAGACCCGAACCCTGTACATGTACACACCGTGTACATGTGTTCCCTTACCCTAACATTAAGGCACCTGCCGTCTTCCCCCTCCCCTACTTCAGAGAGAACAATGTCAATACAGACACAGTGAAAGCTGCTTCCAAAGAGCACTGACTTAAAGTTCAAGTGCTTTTAATGACCTTCCATATCTGCTGAAGTCCAGTCAATCCAACCACCACTGTTCACACCACAGTAAGACTGCAGCTGGAAGACCAGGTCTAGAACTTATTCCATGACAGCCACAACTACCTGGTTTCAGAACCGAGATTTGTCTAATGAATTAGATCTTTGACTGAAGTTGGTTTTGACTTTTGGTATATCCCCTCCCAAAATTCCAAAAACAGACAGCCATATGAATCACCACCACCAGAGCTATTCAAGATCTAAACAAGTCATTTTACCCAGCATAAGGTACAATCAGATATACCTCAGTAATTTCAAGCCAATGTTTGAATCTGTACCACTGGAGATTTTTTAAGTCTGGATGACCTTTAGACACTCACCACTAGAGACACCCTTCCCATACCACCACAGCTTTTATAGAGATGCCCTCAAAGGAGTGCACATACTTCTTACAATGGCACACAAAAAGCAAACCCAGGGGTCCTGAGAGACACTT
This sequence comes from Strix aluco, assembly GCF_031877795.1. Lineage (NCBI taxonomy): Eukaryota > Metazoa > Chordata > Aves > Strigiformes > Strigidae > Strix > Strix aluco. Next base: position 139,278,521 of record NC_133931.1, read on the forward strand.
GACTAAAGAGACTAACATGACAGGACTAGCTGAGAGGAGGATGTTCATCTTACAGACGGTGGCAGTATGAAGCGAAGGGAAATACCTACAGCCATTCCACTCAGCACTGGGAAAATATCATCTGCTAAAACTCCTGTCTCTACAAATATAATTTGATATATCAGTAACTGGTTTAGAGTAAGCCTATATCCATCAAATCCTTGAATAAATTTCACTTTTAAATCATCCAAGAGACTTCAGAAAGTGAATGTTTAGACTCTGCACTTCATCATTCTCTATTGCTTTAGAAACAGTACCTTAGTTTCATTCCCAGTTTGAGCCAAATATAAAGTGCAAGTTATGCAGCATTAAGAGACAGAAACTGGGACATAAAGCAAAACATGATCTGTTAATACAAATCTCTATTTGAGTGCATAGGCATATCATCCATCTATTATACAGTTCACATACTGGGGGAGCAGACATGTACATGAATGCAGGCAGCTGTGTAAACACACTTGCAGTTAAAATACAAAATATGTAAGGAAAAAAAGTAATGTTACAAGAAGTTAGACATTTTCCTCCCCTTTAGTTTTTCAAAATCTACTTTCTATTGCGCTCTTAAATGGAGATGAAAAGCGTTGTTGAAAAAGTATCAGGTAGGTATGCAGTGGTTTGAAGAAAAAGGGAGAACAAAGCTCTAGATCTGGTGAATGCTAAGGTTACATGGAGCTGTAAATACTAAAGGGTAGTGAAGGTTTGGAGGTTGGCTTTTTTTGCATTTAAATTAATTTTTTCCCATTGATTTTTTTCAGGTCTATAAATATTGCAATGGGAACTGACAATAAACAGCTTAGCACTCAGGACTGCAGAACAGCAAGTAACAACAAACACCTTATCACTTGTAACAATGCCACAGAAGACAACCTGCATTTGTAACAGATGCACTGAGATACACTAGCAGGGACTACAAAATGCCTTATGCTTAACTGTAATCAGCTTTGAAAAATAAAGTTATTAAATTTGCTTAGAAAAGTTGGGAAAAAACTTGCAATTCCAGCTTTAAAGCTACAAAGCTTAAACTGCAATATATAAGCACACATCACCAGCCCATCACCCCCAAGAAGTGCTACAAGCATACCTACCTGTATGTCTGTCCTTCATTTGTTACACCATGAGGAAAAAGACATTGGTCACTATAAACCATTAAATTAAACACTCATTTTCTAACCGTTAGAGAAGACAAATGGTTCAAGTTCTGGAGTTACCAACTGCAAGCTTAACTAGAACCATAATTACAAAATTCCAAGTGGTAAATTATGCGTGGAGAGGATGAAATATTATGTTTTCTCATCTAAAATACAATCACCTCCTCACACTGGCCAATAATAATAAAAACTGAATAAATGCTCCATTGTGTATACTTCTAAACTACACCATGCAAGTAGAAGTTGTGCTGTAACAGTGGTTACAAACCACCAAACTATCAGATCAAAAAAAAAAAAGCATAGTTTTCCAACTTGGATGTCAAAAGTTAAATTCCTTAATCCAGAACAAGTCAGCAGAAGAGCTCACAGCACCCCTGCCCTTCTTGGCAGAAACAGCAAATATTCCAGACCTTCAAAAATGGGTCCAATCTTAGTTATTTAACTTTAGAAAACTAAAGACCCCAGCAAGTATATTGGGATTAATTTTTCTGAAGTGTCAGCTGCTAGATGAAGCAAGCTGCCCTCTACTAGGCACTACCAAAAAGAGTTGTATCTGTGTAACCTTTAAATACACGGGCAACTACACAAACACCACTCGCACACCGCTCCAAGTCTAATAATGAACACGCAGTTGTAAATCTAGTATGAAACAGACCACGTGAGGATATGACCATCTGTATATCAACTGCAATGCACATTACTGGTGTAGCATGTAATGTTCTTCCCTCATTAGAAACACCAGCACAAAACCATATATGTGAAGCACATGCCTGTTTACAACAATAACTTCCCCAGAAAAGCTAGAAAGACCACAAAGCTGGTGACAAGACAGAGCAGTTGAGCCTCACACAGCTGTGTGAAGTGTCATGAAAATGAGCTCATGCCCTGCCACGATCATCCGTGCTGAGGAGGCTGCGCTCACAGCACACGAGCACAAAAAAACAGACCTCAAGACTTCCCATGCAGAATCTCCTGGTAACGGCAGCCACGTCAGGCAGAGCTTCATTTTGCCCGTGCACCTCAGTGCAAAGCGGCCAGTGGGCACATGAGCAGCAAGACGGGAGAGGCTGCCTTACAACTGGGAGAGAGGAGGGAGGAAAGTCAGAGGCAGGAGCTAGACGTGTGCCTGCAGCTCCACCGGCAGCAGCCCACGCTCTCCTACACCGCGGCTCCACACCACAGCTCCGGCTGAGCCTGCAGTGGCCGATGCCAAGAGCCATGGCAGATGGTGATCGTGGGCCGAGCGGCTGGAGAGGGCAGCTGGCCCCAAGTCTCACCAAGTGAGCCATGCTACTGCTTACAAAGCGTCCGTACAGCCAACCCAGCAAGGGCGTCAACCTGTTGGCTCCCAAAGGAAGGCCTTTTGCCCATGGATATTTTTTTTCTTTAAAGCTGTATTTCTTCTCCTTTTAGATTGTTGCTTATGAGCTGTGAGAGATTGGAGTGAAAAAATATATTTTCATGCACCACAAGTCACATTCTTCTTCCTCTTTATTTTGTCCCAGCCATACACCATTTCTGCATTCGATTCAAAAATGTCAAAACAGGGACAAGCGTTTCTCTCATACAACAGGGTTTTCAGAATTATTCATAATTTAGAAACGCACAGCTTAATTTGGACTGCTTTACAGCCTGGTCTCTGTCTTTTAATGCTGAGTAACTTGTACTTTATAGTGGATCAAGCTGGGAAAGAGACTAAGCACAGCTTGCAAACTCCTCAGTTCTGCTTCTAAAGCAATAGAGAATGATGAAGTACAGAGACTAAACATTCATTTTCTCAAGGATCTTGGATTATTTTAAAGTGAAATTCACTCGAGTTTGATGGATATAGGTGTCAAGGAATCCTGTGCAACACTAACAGTTGGTATAAGGCAGGATACAGTGCAAGCACCAAGAGCTATTTTGTTTGCAAAGGCACTCAGTTTGGAATAAGCCAGACTATATTCACAGAGACAAGATTCTCTGCAAATGCTGTTTCCCAGCACTGAACCTGCAAGGGCTCTTCCCTCTCCCTAGCTAGTCCTATCTGGTCTTTCTCCAGAGCCCTGCTTGCTCACCATGTGCCACCACTTGAAGAAACACACAGACTGCTTTGAAGGCATCTGCAGCACAGGAGTAAGAGGCCTCCAAAGCCCACAAAACATGACCTCCAAGAAACAACCAAAAGACTTACAGTCATGCCAGCAACAAAAAAGAAGCCTAAGGGAAGTCTCCCATCTGCAGATGTATACAAGGGAGCAGAGAGAGAGTGGGCACAGGGAATTTCTCCACCTCAGCAGTGGATCTGGTGAGCAGTAAACAGGCTACAACTGCACCTAGGGAACGGGAGGTTGAACAGCGAGGCAATGCAAGGAGGCCATGAGATCCCTACCACTGCTCTCATCAGCAACAACAGCACCAAACTAGCAAAATGAAGCCCTGCCCTGCCAAAACCAGCACTTGGTCTCATCCCCCCACGCTTTCACAGTCCAGCCCTTTGTGCTGCTGCTCAGCCTGTCCCCATCCCCACACACTATGCTCCACTGCCTTCAAGGTTTCCCAGCTGCCAGCGTGCCGCATTTCCTTTCCTTCCATGCTGGGGGGTGAAGGTCGAGTCCTCACTCAGCTCCTTGCATGGCAGCCAACCCTGAGGGCAGCAAGCTGAACTGCAGCCCCAGCACTCTCCCCTGGCCAGAGACTGCCCATCCGTGTGCCACCCAGACACCACCACCACGCCACCTGTCACAGGCGCCCTGGGGACAATTTGGGGCAAAAACACCTATTCCTTTTGGGCAGCAGCAGTAACTTGTATCCTGTTACCATAAAGGTAAAGCAGAGGGCAAAGGAAGGAAGGAAGAAAACTACATAAAGCTTACCATTAGTTAAAATAAATCTCCCTTCCCCTTCCCCCAGGACTCATACACCCAGCTCCAAACACCCCCCTAACTACTCTGAGCACAGCAAGCCGCCTGTCTGGTTCAGGCTCTACTGCAGGCTTTGTACTTCAATCAGTCCTGAGCTGTGCTTTGAGGGATAGCTTCCTGCAGGACCCGGGGAAACGCCATTTGGTAACACAGCAAACCGCATGGGTCCGAAGTACAGGTTTTGAGGAACGCATCTGAGGGAGGATGGCAACCTTCATGTGATGTACATGGTGTCACATTGGTAAAAAACAGCGTGAAATGCTTTCAGGGGCTTAACTAGTTCAGCTCTGGGAAGAAAGGCATGACGAAAGCGCAGTCATAAAAATAGACAAGCTTTGGCTAATATAACCGATTATTCTTCTAACGAGGTCTCAACTGCATCTGAAGTAGTTTCAGTAACAGTGACAATAACCAGCGTGAAAGACAATGATGTGACTTCACAAGCAAGAATAACAGTGCTTAAAAATGCTCAGAAAAGCACCAACATCATAAAGAAAAACCACAGATGCCTTAAAAAGACTGAAACCAACCTCTGCTCTCTCCCAGTGAGATTATACAGTTACTTGAGAGCATTATGAATAGACATGCCACCTAAATTTTTGGATATTGAAGAAATAAATTCAGTAGCTCTATGTATTAGAGTCAAATACAAAAAACCCAGAACATCTGAGTACTTGAGAATATTTACTCACTTTCAGAAAAAAAAACCTTGGCCATTCAAATGATTGCTTAAATAGGGGAGCATCTTTTTAGACAACTAGGAAGGCTACGAGTCTCTAGCGATGTCAAACTGCCCTATTTTTAGCATTGTGTGTCAAGGGCACATGCCTAGAAAGCACTTTCACTGCTTCAGCAGTTTACAGGAAAAACGAGGTAGACAAGCACATGCTTATTTACAGATAGATGAGCCTGAATCTCATGGGACTGTTTCGGTTTTACTGGGTGACTCACCGGGGCAGCCCCGGAACTCAGTGCTACTCTGATGATATCAGAAGGAAATGGCTGCATAGCACTCAAAATCCTGAAGCAGCATAAGAGGACTGGGGCAGTATAAACTGAAAGCAAATGGACTAAATTAATTTCATTCAAGTGAAGAGTAAACATTTCAGATAAACAAGAATGATAAAGGGTCAAAAAAAAAAAAAGAGTAGCGAACCATTGTAAAAAGCCTTGCATTCCCCACTTGTCTTCTCTTTTAGGTTTCACATATGACTTTTTCAAACTTTTCCTTACCTCTAGCATCAGCTGTTCAAAAAACCCAGAAAAATGTTTCATCTGTGGATGAAAGTCTGTAGAGTCATCTAAAGGAAGCAAGAAATCTTATCATCTTGGCCACCATTTCTAGTATTATTCAATACTTCCAAAACTAGACCACAGTGTGTAATACTGTAAAGCCATGCATCATCTGGTAGCTCTTGTTTGTTAATAGAAATAGTTATCAAACCACAAAGGTTTTACCAATAAGTACAGTGCTTAACTTTCTACTTTTGAATAATATCTATACACCCACAACCATCTCTAATCACTCTCCCAGGCAAGTTTGCTGCATTTTTCACTAGCAAGTGTCCTTTATTTGAAATATCATTTGAATAGTTTCAAGCAAATTCTTTACTGTGCAACACTGGCAGACTCACTGACTATCCTTACACTTACTAGTTAATAAGCTATACAGTGAGGAAGACAAGGACTAAAAGATGCACAAGGTTGCTATGAAAGTATGGAAAACTGAATGTAAGTTCATTTTTCCTCCATTCTAGTGGCACAGGGGTGCCAGAAGAACTATGCTTAGGCCATCTCCAAGCAGTTAAACAAATGCTTTGGCAGAGGCAAGGTCAGATAGCCAAACACTCACTGGTTGAATCAGAAAGCTAGCAAAAGGATATGCCATATATAAATGAACAGAACAACTATGAAGCCACCTGAAACATGGCAATAAAAGCAACAATAAATACAAAATAAGATTTTAATAGGACAAAGGTACAAACTAGAAAAGCAGTATTCTACCTAAGGGTACTAAACAGTTTCTGTACCCAAAAATTGGTTATTATTTCATTATGTCAGTGCCTATTCCACCAAGAAACCTTATAATTTAGTAAGTATATGGTTTGCATCATCCTCAGCATGTTTGCAAGAACAGAAATACCAGAGCAGGTAATTAGTAGCCTCTGATCATTCTAAACAGAAAGATCTCGTTAGAAGATACCAACATTAGCTGCTACATGTGCTCCAAAGTCCTAATGGAGGAAGTTGTTTGGCTGTTAGGATGACTGAAGTCAGAAGACAGAATCTGTAGGGGGGGGGGGGGGGGAACACAAAAACCACACCACACCAAAAAAGCACACCACAAAAAACCCAACCCAACTAGCCAGTTTGCTTGAATGTTCTACTTGTACAGAAACTCTTCACAACTACACTGACTTCATCATCTGTTTTCACTAGTTTGAGATACTACCTTAAGTTATGTTTTAGGAAACTTTACACAAGATTTTCAAGAATATCTTTACAATTTTTTTTTTCTTTTTAAACTCTAGAAGATAATGAATCATTAAGTGTTGTGTGCTGACCAGCATGGTCCCAGGCTACATATACTCCAACAGCTGGTACCTGTGACAACTACATCCAGTGCTATACATACAAAGATCAGGAAAAAAGACAAGGTTGGAAGACAGGAGCGGCCATCACAAGATGCAGACAGACATGGCTCTGAAGTGTTACCAGAATGACAGTGTTGCTTTAACAGCTTCATATGGCCTTGCATGCTGTGACTTACCTGCATAGTGTGATGTTCTTAAGAACAGTAAATAAGGACAGCACAGGAACTGCTGTGTAAAATTACTGTTGCCAGCAAAGTGAGCAAACAAGCACAACTTGGAGGGGGCGGGGGGCACACAGAGAGGAGAAGATACTTGCATCTCCTTTTTGGCTGCATTAGTAAATAAGCTGCTGAGCAACATAAAACCCATTAATTTTCCATAGGAACAGATGTTTGCCTAACAACACCTCAGTTTCAACACTCACTCATAGAGAACACATTACACAGAACATGCTGCTAAAACAATAAAGGAAACCAAAAACCAGTTCTGAGTTACAAGATATTTCTGTGCCTGTTTAAACAAAGTGGGACATAGGCTTAAACCCCATACTACAGCTTCTCTCCTGAAATACTTAAATATGGTCATATTCCTGTATTATTACTCAGGTGACCCGTACAAACCATTAGTTACATTTTAACAAACTAGTCCAGCGTGGCTGCTTTGTGAGCATCCACATGGCTGCAGTTTGGAGAGTCCAATGCTTACTAAGCTTTTGGATGTCCTCCTGCTGAAAAAACACCCAGCTAAAACCCACAAAACCGAGGGGTGAAAGGCAGAGGTAATCTACCCTCCAAGCCCAAGCAGCTACTAATTGCTTAGCTGCACGTTGCCCTAAAAACCTTGAGATCAAGTATTGCATGTGGTTACCTTTGCCCTTCTGCCCCCACCTCTCCCAATCACGAAAAGCACAAATCATCTCACCCCAGGCCACCTTTAACCCTCAGTCCCAACATCACAGCTATCCCCTGCCAGCAGCAAAGCCTGCCAGTGCCACTGGCCCTCCAGCTCTGCCCCTCTGGGACCCTCTTGAGAGGGGGGTTTGCACATGGGAGCCAATTTGATCAGTGCTTCACTCTGCTAGGAAGGAGACCAGGGAGAGCAGGCGAGAATAAGAGAAGAGAAGCAGCAGCAGCAAAGGGGAAAAGCAGCAGGAAAGCAAAAAAAAAAAAAATAGGGGGGAATAGGTATATAGTTGCATAAGGTTGAAAGAATCAAGGTTACACACATGCTTGTTATTTTTCCACTTTGCCTCAAACTATTAGGTAATTCAAAAAACAAATTCTTAATTCTGAATTAATTTACCTAGAAAAAGAAGGCAAATATTGATTTAAGAGTACTACCTGTCTTAATACAAAATGCACCAGCTTTTCAGTGGCATCTGTTAAAACTGTCAACAAACTAAGTGTCCAACAAATCAATAGCTTGCTTATAAATCAGTGTTTCTGATCTAATAGCAGTAAAATATTACAATGTTATACAAAGCAAGTGTTTTATTTTAAAACTTCAGTTAATACTCTAAATCTTCATTGGAAGTGTTCTGAAAATGTGGGGGTTTTTCTTTCAGATGAGCAGAGGGTCTGACAGAAGTTTCACCCAAAACCGTTTACATTTTTTAAATAATGGAAAAGCACTATGGATTTCAAGACCTGATTATACACACATGAAGAAGCAAGGCTGAGAAAAGCAGACTGGTTTAGAACCTCCCACGAGTCACTGAATTTGGAGTTCCCGTTACTTTAAGCCCAGCCTAAATGCCTATCTTTAGAATTAAGTTCTGCTAATTGGAAGATGTGAAGGCAACAATATTCCTAAGAGACACATTGCTTCAGTGCAGAACCCAGCCTCCATTAATTGTTTTTCCTGAAACTTCATGCATAGACAAGCCTTTGTAGAAGAATGAACAGGTAGTGACACTTCTCTGATATTTAAATACATTAATTTTTTTATCAGTGTAACTTAGTTCCTATATTGATGCAAATTTTAGAAGATATGCATACTGCTTTTAAGTCCAATACTCTCAGCAAAGTGCCAAATAAAACAGAGTGATTTATATAACTACTCATAAAAAGAAGCCTCACTCTTAAGAACTGGTATTACAGCAAATATAAGAACAGATGCAGAGCTTTAACTCTTCTCAAGCTTAATGACAGCTGAACTACTTCTTGTTAAGATTACTACCAGTGTTCAAGGAGAAGAATTTTCCTATATGTAGTGGAATTGGTCAACCAGGTATCACTGAAACATAAAGGGAAGGAAAACTATATGCATTAAGTTAGGCAAGCCAACAACCTCACTCACTGAGATGACATACAAGAAGTTAGAATTACACTGGCTTTTAACCATGACTTCAGTACAGTAACAGGATATGATCTAGTACTGCAACAAATAACAGAAGTTACCATAATGTTAAGACTGGCTTCATTCTAGCCCTTCCTTTAAGCTGTACATTTGCCCATGCTTTACTTTCCTGACATCAACATCTCCCAGTTTGCTGCCACTGCATTAAAGGCAAAGAGAAAACCGGTGAGGTAGGCAGTCATGGTTACACCATAGAGAATGGTTAGAAGGATTCCACTGGAAGTAACTCCCAAAATAACTTTAAAAAAAAAAAACACTACACAAAAATAGCTCTCACACACACAACCAAGTTTCTTTTTACTATACTGCTTTTAAACCATTAATGAGTCATCTCTTAAATCACTAGCTATATTTATAGGGAATTATTCACACAGTAAACTAGACTTCATAAAATGAAACTGTATACATTTCCAATACAAACTATTTTTCCCCCCTTAAACTAGAGCCACACAGGAATACACTGATTTAAATCCTTTTTTTTTCTTTTCTTTTTTTAAAGATTTGCTCACTAATGACAATTTTAAAGTACATTTACCATAGAGGTTTTGTTTCACCTCACAGCAAAAAATGTCTCCTACTTAGCCTACACAAAATTTTCCTCTTTACCAGAAGGACATTCCACCAAAATAAATGAGACCAAGAGAGATCATGGTGTAGCAGAACAACATAAAAAACAGTTAGTGGTAAAGCTTTTGTAGGTTGTGTCATTTCATATTTTTTCTGTGCCTTCATGGGGCAGCAAAGACTTCATTAGAACAAACTCTGAGCAAAGATCAACTCCTGCAATCACTGCCCACTTTGATTAGTCTTAATCTTAGTGGAAGCCTAGCAATTTTCACTGATTGCTTGTTTGAGGGACACACTATTTGCGCAATGTTTATTTTGGGCCCTCACTGAGGGAGGGAGAGAGGCAGAGGTGTAGCCAAATGGGCAGTCTCCCAATCCAGATCACACAAAATACAGCATTCGCACTCTAGGAACATCTCAGCCTCAGCCGAACCCAGGGAGCCTGCCGGTGTTAGGGAGGGTTGCACGCCTCAAGACCCACCCAGAGGACTCCTGCCAAGATGGAAACCACATCTCTGTGGCAAGCCCCATCAGCTGCAGCACAGCCCAGAGAAGGCAGGGGAGGATGATGTGGGCAGCCTTCGTAATGAAGTATTACAGGTTACAAAATGAGGAGTGCAGATATCCCTCGAGTGTTGCAGGAGGAGCTATGAAGAACTGCAAAACACGATGTGGACTCTTTGTGAGCAACAGGGGGCTGCCAAGAATGTCTAAATACCCAACACACTTCAGGAATGTTAAAAAAGAAATTTTATTCCTCACCTAAACCAAACTAGAAAGCCACAATGACAAATACCTTTACTTCCAGAGAGTCTTGCATCCACACACAACCTCAGATTCCATTGAAATCACTGAAATATCACCACCCTTTTACAAGGCACACATTAATAAATAAATGCTCTGCTCATTCAAATTACTCTTTATGAACTCAAAACAGATTTAATGTGGATCACACCACTTCGGTGCAAGCTATATGTACCATAGTATGTGTAGTCTACAAAGTGCTGGCTCTGTGGGTCGTGTATTTTAGTGATAGCACATGTACTCCCAGTACTCAGTGATCATTCTGATGAAATAACCATTAGGAGTAAGAAACAAATTTAACATTCATCTGCACTCAAAAGTGACTCTGTATTTTATGTCCCAAGGAAACAGAAAGGAGGAAGCTATGTGTTTTAGCTTCCCACAGTTCCTCTTCAATTTTTTTGTCTTCTTGCTCCCGGGAGTAAAGCTCTTCTCACCAATAAACTGCAATGGGGTGGGCTGCTCAACAGATACACAACAGAGGAAACAACAGCTACAATAGCACAGGACAACAGAAAGGAGTGAAGACCATGTTAATGACCCCCTTACAGCTGCAGCCAAAGTCAAGCAGCAGGATTTCCTTAGACAGCATTGCTACATCTGGATCGCTCTCAGAAGGAAATGAAAAGCAATGCTTCTGCAAGATATGCTGTCAGATATGCCAAAGCCACAAAAGCATGCAAGAGACAGCTGTAAGATGAATTAAATTGCTAGCAAAAATAAAGGAGAAGAGAAGTTAATGCATGTTAATGTCATAGTTACCTCTGTTCAGGTGATCACCATACCTTGTCAAGAACATTTTGATCACTAGAAATCAGTTACGATCAGCAACAAGACATGCAGTGGGGTGAGAAAAGCAGCTTTATGAACACAACCAGGTAAGGTAGACCTGGAAAAGTGTAAACAAGGAAAGCGTTGCTCGTGCTTTTTCTGAACAGATAGGTCATCTGCAGAACTGCAAGAAATCCCTCCAGAATTTGATTCCAGAAGTGGCTTGCAGAACCATGTAACCCACAATCAGTTCTGTAGGAAGCATTTGTAGTGCTGATAATTTTTATTTTATTCCCTCCCACGCCCCAGAATTCAACTGATATTCTTCTAAAACCATAGGGCAGTATAACTTGATAGTAACAGAGAATTAGGAGCCGTAAGGTTACTTATGGTGACTTCCCTCCTCTATATTCAATTTTGTAGATTTTTGCATTCTTAATGGACCACAAACAGTTGATAGAGGCAGAGTATTATATACATTATAGCTTTATTCTCAAGACTGCCACAACATATCAAATCTTAATAATTTCGGATCTTGTGTGCATCTGATAGACATGCTGACATTTATCAAAGGCACAAAGATGCCTGTTGTGGGTTAACATGGAATTTGTATTAAGAACACCTCCTTTCATCAGTACAATATAAATTGTACTCATCAGTACAATATAAAACTTCCTTGCAATTCTAGTTATACAGAAAATTTTTTTTATTTTAGAAACTTATTTCCAGTTTTCTTTGAAATGAAATAGAAGTAGGAATTTAAGACTGAATTCATAGAAAGCATCCACAAAGTTGCTAGTGAAATAGTCATCTACTAAGTCTAAAGTAACATTTGCAACATTGTCCATAAGTATTTCTTAAGCCTACAAACAACTATGGTGTTTCTATAACTTTAAGTCATGTTCTTAGCAGAACAAGAGAAACCAAAGGGCTCAGAAAGACTACCTATTCTTGCAGAATAAACACTCACAATTATGTAGTTCCAGCTACTAATTCCTCATATTCCCAAAAAATAATAGGTTTAAGATTGCCCACCCCTTTGCTGTATGCATCTTCAAGCACTGCTGGTATGGTAGATGTCTCTGTATCCTCCAGCTTTCTGCTATCAGATGATTTGGAAAGCATTACACCTTTGGCATCAGGATATCACAAAAACTGAAAAATCCATGTGCACAGAATCAAAGCTCTTTAGTTTAAGCTCATAAAACATCTTCTTCCCCATACCAATGTGACTGGACACTGGTCCCCAGCAAAGAGGACGAGGATAAGAGATGCCCTCTGCCCCTACCCCTGCCCTGGTCTTTGATGGAAGCAAGAGCCCCAGGAAAGCTGCAGGTCCTACACATCCCGGGAGGATCTCTAGTATCCAGAGAATACAGCATAAGGATGTTACCATGTAGCTGCTGTGATTAGAGAATAGGGGGGGGAAAGAAGAAAGCAGCTTCCTCCAACAATGAGTTGAAATGAAAAGCAAAATGGAAATTACAGAGCACTCTTATCCACCAAAAAGGACAGAACCTTGGCTCACAGGCTAGGAGTTTTATTTTGGGGCAGTAAGCCTTTGGGTACAAAGCCTCACCCAATAGTTTGAGTCAGTCTGAAAGCCTACAAGCCACAGTCCAAACTGCCTGCTGAAAAAACAAACTCATGTGCAACAGGATTGTGTGCATCACCTGCACTTGCTTTTCTACTAACATCAACATCAGAAAGGTTAAAAAACAGGTAAGTTAATGGAAGCTTATTCTGCTTGCTTTTTGCTCAGCGCTGAAAAAAGAAACTGAACTGGTGAATAGCAAATACTTTGCAAGGAGGAAGGCAGGGGCTTCAAATGAGAATAATTCATGGACAAGCAGAATTGTTTTGTTTCAGATAATGTTATGAAAATGCTTATTAGCAGCTTTCAAGAGAGGCAAAGAAGGGGTTTTTTTGGTTGCTTTTTGGTTTTTTGTGGGGGTGTTTCGGTTTTGTTTAACTTTTCTTCTTTGCAGACAAAATTTGAGATTCATCTCATGGTAGAATTTTCTTTTACTGATTTATAGAAATACCCCTGAACTGTTCATCTGGCATCAGACTAACAGTCTGGGAAGATCTATTTAAAAGCATTTTTTTAAAGTTTAAGTAACTGTGCATGAGATGTTCAAACTCAACTAGAGACTTCAATTTTCAAATTTTTTTTTTTTTTTACAATCTACATTTTTCTTTTGCCAAGTTTAAGATGTCAAAAAGAAAAGCAGAACTAATATACAGTATCTATAATTAACTTGTTAGTCACAATTTGAATGTGATATCACTGTCCTGCAACTTATTATTAAAATGATCCCTCGCTTGATTATAAACTTACCATTGCCTGAATGAGAGAAAACTTATGAGGAAGTAAACTGGTATCTTTATTTGCTCCAATTAGATCACAAGAGATAAATACTCTCAACAAGAATTCCTTTTTCAACACTTTCAAAAACTTCAAACTCTTCACTTTTACCACAAAGTACTGATAAAGCACATTTGCTCCCAAAGCAGCAACAATGAACCAAGCCAACGTGCTGCAGAAGTGAGTAGGGTTTTTTTAAGGGGTTTTCCCGCACATGCATGCTGCACTCTGGCAGAAGAGTCAGCAGTGCCCACTCTTACATTTTGCACACTACCTCTATCATTACTCATTGAAAATTTCCCATTGAGACCGAAGGCAACTTTTTCGTATTGCTTGCAAAGTGAAAATTTCATCTGTCCCAAACCTAACCACCTGAATTTGTTTAGAAGTAAGAAGGCTGGAGAGACCATTTCTACCACATACACACTAGCAAGTAGTCAAAGTGCTGCTGGAACAGCTGTTGATCACTTCTGGTTGCATTTACTTCCACTAAAACGAGAAATCCAAAGAACAAGTGTCAAATGCCACTGCAGCTCAGATTTGTCACTCCACTAATTACAGTGCAGTCTACAATCTGCTCACTCCCCAAACACAATTTTTTTTTGGTGTCAATAGAGAAAGCAGTATATAACTTCACTTCCACTTCACCATTTGACAAAACCTGTACCCACCTGCTTCTCTGAAAGGGGCAGATTCTGCTGCAAATGAGAAGCTCCATGATTTTTTCATTTATTGGTGGTATTCATGTTTATTAAAAATATTTTTTAAATGGGCCTTAAAAATGCTTGGATATATGCTAATGCTGCAGAAGTGCTTACCTGTGACCACACTAACAGGGTAATTCATGTGCACGTGGTGACCCTTCCTGGCTCAGGGCACTACAAGGGATGGCTGTCAGGAGCAGCAGAAGTGATCTCTGACAGGAGAGCACCCCAGACACTTCTGTGCTCTGCCACCAGAAAACTGTTGCCCTTCAGCCCAGGACAACACCTCCTGCCTTGCAGAAGCCTGGGGTCAGCTCCAAGCAGCTTTGCATCAGCAGCCTGGCATCGCCAGCAGCAAATTTTCAGGTTCACCACTACCCCAAGCACAAGAAAGCACATATGGACAGACAGACCTGATAAAGTCCCTCCCTAATCTCAACTCCAGAAGGCCTTTTCTCCATTTGTGAAGCTCCCATCAACTACTAAAGCATCTGGTCTTGCTGCAACAAAAATGCAAAAGACAGTATTGTACCTTCTTTGTCAAGCAGAAGACGGGCATCTAACAAGCTACATGTAGTAGGGCAGTGCTTTTAATCCCACAAAGCTCAGAAGCTACTACCACACAGAAGGATTAGGAGCAATGCTGGATGTAGTCCAAGGATACTGGAGGCTGAGCCTCCAACATCCCTTACATGTTACAGTCTCATTGACCCATTGCTTGGCTCACCTCTGAAGCTGTATTAATGCACTATCTAAAGGGTGGGGAAATTAATAACAGTTTCACAATGGAAACGAGCAACCAAGCAGAAGGATGGCCACTAAACAGGTTGGTTCTGGCAAACTAATGGGAATTGTTGGACATGCAGGTATACATGATCTCAGAAAATCAAGTATTCCCGTAAGAAAATAAACCCTTCCTGTCTTTGCTTTTACAACAGACAACTTCGCAAAAGAACAGAGGAGAGGATTGCCTGCAGACTTTAAACAGCAAAGCAAAAGGCAGTTGCGAGCACATCAATGCCTCACGCAAGCCAGGGAAGCTGCAACACCACAGTTTGACAAGCTGAAACAGAGCATTGCATAGCTTCTATTTTGTAAATAAATTCACACTTCCATAATGAAGCAGGTTAACATATTTTGTTAGTCAGGTAATGACACTACTTTGAGAGCTCTCCTATCTGTTTCATCAAGACAGAAATTATTTTCATAACATACAGCCACACAAAGCAATCACCAACACGTGCATTTCTACAGAGACCAAAGGCATCACTGAACATTGGCTTAGACCAGAGGCTAGGTCATGTAGCAGAGCAGTGGAAGCCATGAGCACTTATCTATAACACCTAGCAGCAACATCAGATTTCCCTCCCCCACCCCCAACTCCTGAACTAGCAAAAGTTCTGGTTCTCTTCTGATACATTTTGTAGTCCTTCTACACTCCTTCTAGATCCCACAATGAATTTCACAACCAGTCAGCTGTGGACCGGAGATCTGAGGGCTGGTTGTAGTAGGTATGCACAGCATAGCTAAGAGAAGTTCATATCTGCTATACAGCTACCTGCATATATTCCTAAAGGTGTTCATAGTCCATCATATCTCATTGGAGATTGCACAGTTGGAAGAGTCCCAATCACAAATTTAGCATGAATTCCCTCTGCACACACCCGCTGCAGTCCCAGACACAAAGCCACTTCAAGTCTTCCATATCCCATCACCACTGCATTGTTTCTTCTACTTACTACATGTATAAAAACCAGGATGTCACCAGGAACAGATGCCTTCTGGGTATGAGACCCAAACCTACTGATGGATTACAATGCACACTAGTTACTGAATATATAGTAAGAGGCTGATATGAAGGGACAACAAGAAAGTTTCCTATAAAGATGCAGTCACTCAAGTATTTAACAAGTCATCCCAGCCTGCAATAGTAACCTAAACCAGCAACCATTTGGGGTGCAACAACCAATACCCACAAATCATAAAGTTAGGGATAATGAGCTGATGTCACACCACCTGCAAGAATGCTACAGGTCCACAGACGTCCCATGTTTAAAAAGAGAAAAAAAAAAGTCCTGTAGTTGGGATAATAAACATCACTACAGTGTACGCTCACATGAATGGTTCCTGTAGACTTCCACACATTTGGATGGAGAAACAGTTAACAGAAAATAACAGGCCAAGAAAAGGAGAAGTGTATTGAGAAGGCAGTATGTGAAAGTTTCCCAGACCAAAAGCCTGCTGAACCCACACAAGGACACTAGCACTCACTAACATCAACTGCAGACTGGTAACTCAGACCAAATATAAAAACAGTGACAGCTGCTGTATGCAGTCAGATGAAGGCTACAGATTTAATTATACATCCTATGCAACAAAGGACTAAGCAACACCTACCTAGAAGCCACTGGTACATTATTATAACCCTCCAAGAGTACATACTTGAGTCGGCCTCCTGGTTGCTGCTCACACTGGGTAACTATGAGTTCAGTAAGGGAACTATGTGAGCAAATAAGTGAAAGTGTTGCATGAATAGCTATCTACTACTCACATAACAACAGCCTGACTCTATTACTAAGAGCAACAAAAAACCCAACACCCAATAAAAGGTGTCCCAAGAAATGTTGATTTGGATTTGGTTCTTACACATGCATTCAATCCCCTATTAGGCTTTGTAACAAGGCAGCTATTTGCAAGGATAGTTTTAATGTATCTTCCCTCCCCCCCAAGTTAGTGGTGGGATAGAGTTTTCAGAGTGATTTCCTGTTTGTATTATATTCTTAAAATCCTGCTCATTTGCTCCACTAGAAGGCATGTGCTTGGAAGTGGTTTTGATGACTTTTAGTCACATCCCCCCTTTTGATTGCCACAACATCCAAAGCATCTGAAAATAAGGGAGCTATTTCCAGTTACATTCCCTTCCTTCCCTGCCCACATGTACTTGGCTACCAATTTGGGACACAGGATCAGAGGGAGTTTCAGGCTTTAGAATAACACAAAAGCTTAAAAAAGGAAATACATTAACATAACTTCATCTCCCTCCCCCTGCTCAGCAGGCTTTGGCTCAGCTGGTGTTCACCTACATCTTAAAGATCTCCTACCTATTTCTCATGTCCTCATTGCCACTTTCCAAGGCCTCAACCCAGCAGCCAGTATCTGACCTGCCACAGCATCCAGACTCTTGGAGTAAGCACTAGCTGCTGGATGAAATGGTAGAATGCAGGTGCAGATTGTGTTGGCATCTTTTGCCTTCCCATAAGCCTGTGGTGTTTCCCCTTGCTTGGTACAACAGCTTCACTGCTTGCCTGTCATGCGTCTCCCTCTTTCTGCAGGATATTATGCAGCTGAGCTCACCTTGTTCCTTTTCCCCATGCATCCAAGAAATAACTCAACATTTTTCTGTAGCACTAGATGAAAGCAAGTAGGAGCTGTAAGAAAAGATGGATGGGGCCTCAGTCTTGAATGGTCTAGTTCAAGACCACAACCAAAACTGTCACAGAGGAAGGGGAACACAGAGACAATGAAGCAGAGTGCTTGTACAAGTGGCTGTAGGAGACGTGTAGCTGCAGCAGCATCACAGCCTTTGCAATAGTCTCAGCAGACTTGCTCATCAGATAGGTAGCCTGAGAGACACTTTCTACTTGTTTAGCGAACAAGACAAAAAAATCCCACACGCCTAAGCACAAGTGTGAGGAGAGACATGCTGACTACCATTGCTTTATAGAATCAGCTGAGCTGAAACTAGCCAGCCTCTTGGAAATAAGCACATTTTGTTTCCCTCCCTCCACACAAGAGCCAGTTGCATAAAGCTAGGTCAACATGTGGTACACACATGATTCAAATGTAATATTTCCTGGCAACCAGCAGCAAGCCCAGAGGAGGATCTAAACTATTGATAACGTCAATTTTTCCCATGGTTGTCAAAGTCTGCTGATTTCTTGAGACATAAGCAGCAAGCCCCATTCTCTGACCAGCTTTCCACTTGTTTCACTGCAGGTTTTGTTTGGTGTTTTTTTGGTTTTTGTTTGTTGTTTTGTTTTTTTTTTTAAAAGGAGCAAAACGAAAGAGATACACAGAGGCCTCCAACAGCAACTACCTTCATAAAATGAAATAACCTAAAATGAATGATATAACTGTGTGCAGATTCAGTCCCTCAGCTCCAAATCACTCTGTAAAATTCCCAAGAATAGGACAAAGATAATCAAAGTATGGGGAACAGCTTCCACACAAAAACAACTAAGCAGGCTATGGCTGCTCAGCCTGGAAAAGAAAAGGGTAAGGAATAAAGGTCCTTAAAATAATAAGGGAAATCGAGAAAAAGGTCATGGAGCTACTACTATTCACTCTTCCCTCCAAGACAGAACCTGGGCAGCAGGTGGAAGTTCAAAGCATGTGAGATGAGATGGTTCTTCCTGCAACATGCCCTAAAACCATGCAACTCTTCACTGCAGTATATTGTGGATGCTAGGAGTTTGCATTGGTCCAGGAACATGTCTGCAGAAACTCTAGATGACTTTCTCAAATACAAAGGCACCATTTCTGGGTCAGTAGGTTAACAGGGCTGCAAAGTGCTGAAAGTCAGGAGGACGCTGCTCTGGTGAGCTATCACTATATCCTTGTCCTTATTCTTGTACCCCTTCCAAGGCACAGCAAAGGTAGGATACAGGACTATACATAAACCTTTCTTCTGACCTGGTGTTGCTGGTTTTATGTTCTTTATGCACAAACTAAGTGGATTAAGAAAAGAGTCATTGAGGCCGCTTGAAGTTAACATTTTTCTATTCCTTTGGCTACCATCAACAAGAGCTCATAACATTTCTCTTATTATTGCCTGAGGCACAACTCATTTATGCATTTCCTTCAATTCTTTTCAAATTATACAACTGGTAAGTCTGAAGAGACAGTCCCTGCTAGTGACATCTTCTTTCAAGGCAGGTAACTGAAATTACTTCAGAACTTCTCCAAGAGCAGGACATAAGTAACTAGTTTTTTAATCACATTAATTTTACAACACTTGAAGTGCATTTTTGTTTATAACAGCATGTTGCTTTACCAGCTACTTCATACATGCCAACAAAAAAGGTTCTGCCATCTAATTTCATCAGGAATTTTTGGGCTGCACTCCCAGCATCTAAAACCAGCACTTCCACAAAAGACCCAACACCAGTAAGAACTACTGGTTCCTTATTTCAGAGAAAAACTAAAATGAACAAGCTTTAAGGTATGAGGCAGCATGAATAATTAATTAGGAGAGACTAAGTTTACGCACAGAAAAGCTACATCAATAGATGGGGATAAGAATACATTCTTACCAAAAAGTGTATTCTTTCATAGGTCAAAAACATACTTTGGGACTTCTATTACAGCTTGCTAATTCAAATCATAAAGAGTTTTCAGAAGCTACAATTTTCACCAAGTAGTCCCTTGGTGGTTTGTTTTTTATGTTATTAGAGTACCAGTGAGAAACAAGATCATGTGATTACATGTGAAATAAAGCACCAGTGAGTTGATGCTGCTTATTTCACTTCCAGGCTGTCTCACTTAAGGGTAGTTTGAACCATGGGTTAATATATCCTTTTGTTTAAGGAAATTTAGCCAGCAATGGCATGCAGCCTAAGTTCTATCTGCAGAGATGCAATACCATTTCCAGACATGTTTCCCCTCCTATGCATGCAGGTGACAAACTGGCAGAGATTCCACATCCAGATTAATTTCCAGTAATAACACTATAACAAATAACAGTTGGGCTCAGAGGACAGTACTCTACCTGGCAGCCAGTAACAAGTGGCTTGTCCCAGGGCCCATCATGCTTAACATCTTAGTCGATGACCTGGAGGTGGTGTTGCAGAACACCCTCCTCAAGTTTGGGGATGAGACCAAACTGAGGGAAACAGTCAACATGCCAGAAGGCAGAGCTGCCACGCAAAGAGACCTAGGCAGGGTAGATGAATGGGCCAACAGCAACCTGATTAAACTTAACGAGGACAAATGCAATGTCCTGCAACAGGGAAGGAATAATCTCTTGCACATTGGTACAGGCTAAGGGCTGCCTGGCTGGAGAGCATCTCTGCTGAAAAGACTATGCAGGGTGTTGGAGGACAGCAAGCTGAACATGAGCCAGGTCTGTGTCCTGGCAGCAAAGGTCAACAACAACCTGGACTGTATTAACAGGGGCACAGGAAATGGATGGAAGAAAGTTAATGAATGCTGAGTGAAAGGAGATAATCAATCACATGTAGATACTGCATCCAGTTTTGGGACCTCCAGTGCAAGAAAGACATTGAGAACCTGGAATGAGTTCAGTGACGGGCCACCAAGATGGTTGAGAGCTGGAGTACCTCACCAGTAAGGAGAATCTGAGGGAACTGAGATTGTTGAACCCAAGAACAGACAACTTTGAGGGAAGCATAGCAGCAGTCTGCCCCACAGGTCATTGAGCAAACAGAGCCAGGCTCTTCCCAAAGGTGCAGGGTGGAAGGATAAGAGACATCATGCTTAAGCTGACACAATAGATGTCCTCACCAGGTATAAGGAAAACAATTCTCGTTAGCAGAAATCTTAATCCTTCGAACTGGTCACCACAAGGTGAGGTTGCACAAACTGTGTTCCTAGGGATTTCCAAGATTGGACAAAACCCTAAGCAATGTGGTTTCAATTCAATACCTTTCTGCTCAAGACCTTGCTTTGAGCAGAAAGTTGGACTACAGATCTCCTGAGTTGCCTTCCAACCTGAATGGTTTTATAATTCTATGAAGGGGTATGTCACAACACTGGATAAAAAGGTTGCACATGATTAAAGTGACTCCTTAAGTAAAAATTATAGCTAAGGGGTGCAAGACTTTGACAGCTGTGCCCTTGAACAGAGGTCTTCACAGACACCTTTCCAGAATCGCAAATAAAAAGTAAGATTTGGTGGCTGGCTTCCCAAAAAGTGTTTTGAACCAAGCAAGCTTTGTGTGCCTTTTAAGATTTCTCAAGTTTTAGAGTCACTGTTAGTGACATGTTAAACAAGTAACCATATTATTGTAGGCTTGTGAGCAACACAGTGTTCTAACAGTGCCAACCAACCCCATGGTGACAATGCCAAAATTCTTGCACACTAGCAGCTGTTTTAAGTATTAGAACATTTCTGAAAAGTTAAGGGATCACAGGTTGTGCCTTCCTTTATCCTAGAAGATCAAAAACTGGTCGTGAAAACAGATTTTTCTTCATCTCAGTCACAGGACAATGGAACACATTTGGATGGGGGGGAAGAGTTTGGATCAAACAGTCATGCTGAATCTTTTTTTTTTAACCCCTTCACTTAGCTATTCCTTCCACTGAATGTTGGAAGGAAAATAAGATATAGGCCCATAAATGCAGTCTCCAAAGACATAAAGCTCCTGTGTGTCTTAGTTGGAATGGCCACATTTAACACTTAAAACTCACTCACTCATTTTCTGTGCTTTGACATTAGAGCCCATTACAGCCAAAAGCATTCATACTCCAACATGGAGATCTGACAACTCCCTGAATCACAAAGCTGTGTGACTCAGATGAGACAAGAGATTAAAAGTCTCAGGTCCAAGTGGGTGCTTCCCTCCACCCTTTGTCCTGTCCCCTTCACAGTAAGGTTGATCAACACCTCGCAAACCATGCCCTGAAGTCACTGCAGCTTACTACTCAGCATGTTCAGAGAAGCCAGTTTTTCCTGCTTAATATTCTGGTCAAAAAGCTGTGGCACTTCAGCACCTTCTTCAAAAGTTGCTCAGTCAACCTTCCTGCCTCTGCTACACAAGTCAAAGTGGCTGCCTGAACAACCACACAACACCACATTTCCTTCAGCACAAGCCCAAAATCTTCCACTTCCTATTCTTTCAACTTATCACCTTAGCCACCTGGAGGAAAAGCAAACTTCACACCTCTAAACTGTGTCAGTCAAGCCATCTCTGACCTGGTGACTCTTCTGATTTCTTTGAAGCAGACTACTAACATTATGTGGAGTTCTTGTGGTTGGAAGACCACCTTTTGTATCTTCTAGGTGCTCAGCACAACAGAGCCCTGACCTCACCTCTAACTCATCTATTCTTTACTTAAGCTAGTACAATACAAGCTTCCAAAATAAATTTAAAAAGTGTTAATTAATACAATGCTACCTAAGTATCTTCACTGGGGGCACCTGGGATATTAACTCTTAAATGGGTGCAAATGTTTGATAAAACTTTTAATAAGATCCCGATTTAAGTAAAAAATGCTGTAGTGCAATTCTCAAAGAAAATTACTTTCCCTGTTAGATTTTTCCCCTTGTCTATAACAACTGTAAGGCGATTATCAGCACTGCTGTAGCCAAGACAGTCGTATGAATAAATCATTCTAAGTGAGAAATATGCTTATTGCATGTTTATCCAAGGACCTTTACTCCCACACCCTGTATTTTAAACACCTGCAAAGGTGTTTATTACCTCACATATACCTGTAAATATCACCCCCTATAATTAAGCCAGGCAATTAAAATCCCAACATAAGCCAGTATGTCTTAAGTGCAAAACTGAGTGGTCTGACACAGACACGGTCACTTTCCTATGTCAGACTGACTCACCTGCTGCTAAGCCCAGCTAGACCATGGGAAATACCTGCAGCTCAAGCAAAATAGTTAATTTGGAGTATGGGGCCAGGGCAGATAGCAGAAAGGAAAGACCAGTAGCCTCTCTTTTCTCTTTGGCAAGAAAGGAGCAAAGGCAGCCCCCATGTTCCCCTGGCTATAGATCAACACCTGGAGGAGGCAGTGCTGCCCAGGGGCTCTGCATTGCCCCAGGGACTGCTCTACTCTCTGATGTAGTTAACATCAACCTTTGTTTGATGTGCATAATTCTTGATAAATCTCTCCAGTTTCTCATTAGAACATAATTCACAGTCTATGTGTGTGGGTATCTCTCTTCAGAAGGCTTTTGACACTGTCCCCCTACAACAGACTCATAAGGTAAACACAACCAAAACTACAACAGCAGGCGAAAAGTTGACCTCATGATCACTGCCAAGTAACAGTTATTACCAACCTACTGTCATACTAAAGAGCTCTGTTTCATTGGGTTTGCAGGGACCACCACATCTAGTGTTATATCAGGTTTCTGTTTATTAAATCTGAAGATGGCACAAGGCTGAAATGGAGTGCAAATATACCAGAGAACAAGATAAGAGCCCAAAGTGATCTTAAGCTACAGAAAATAAAACTACAGAAGCTACTCTGGAGAAGCCTTATGGGACTTCCCAGGTGAGAGATCTAAGAACAGTCCAGAGAAGAGATTGAAAGGATTTAAACTTTCTCTTTAACCCTGCCTGAACATCACAGGCCTTCAAATATGTAAAAAGCTGCTGCAGAAAACAGACTAACATGTTCTCCATTCTCCTGCTGAGGAGGACTATTAGTAAATGGCAAAAAGTACAGCTTAGTGCCTGATGTAGCACTTTGAGGAAGAAACAGAAAACAAAGATCCCTACTAGAGATTCCCACACCTAGTAGACAGTAGCAGATAATTTGTGCATGCTTAGCATTCTACTAGCATTTTTATAGCTATACATTATTTTTATAGCACTACATTAAGTTAGGATTCTTGGAGGAGACTTGAGGTGAAAGATCATATTTCAATACTTTTTTAATCTCTTTACTGTTGATTTATCTTTCTTCTAGAATTCTTGTCATTGTAGCTCAGCTCATTCCTACATCTCCCCTTTACATCCTGCTTTATGTGCAAAATCTGCTTTGTATAATCCTCATTTATTCTTAATTGCAATGGTTTCAAGTTTTTCTTTTCCTTTCTTAATACCCACAAGTTCCCCACCTGTTCTCTTCATATCCTTGGTATTCTAGAATGAACTGCATTGTAACCATTCAGCAAGATTGGGTTTTACACTGCATCTCTAGATTAAAAAACACAAACAAATAACAAACAACCCACCCCACCCAGTTTAGCTGTTTCAATCAAAGAAGCAACAGAAACTACTACAAATCCTCAGGACAAACAGTTATTTACACTGTTAGAAGACTTACCAACATTTATTCACAATCAGAATCAGTCTCAATTCTTTTACAGAAACTGAAAGTTGTCTTACAAAACATGCAGATGGGTGGAGATGGCTCAAACCATTCTTGCATTGGCAGAAATCTCAATACAGAACCTGCACTCACATTGCAACCCTGATCCAGAAATCCTTTTCCATTACTACTTCTGCTTGGAGAACCTAAAACATCAGACATCTCAGCATAACTATGAAACTTTGTTTTTCATTTCCATGAAAAAGTGAGGAAAAGCAAGCCCTGTTTAGTAACATCCTTTTGCCTTTGGAAGAGCTAAATCAGACCTCCCTTCCCACACATTTCTGTCCCCAAAAGCAACCTGCAAGTCTCTCGGCAAAGCTAGAAATACACATCCACAATGTTTTTCTTACTTCTCTGCTCACTCAACAGGTTCACACTCCACAGACTGGGCTCTTAGTCTACCTTTTTTGTTACGAAGTTCATCAACACTGTATCTGTTTATCTGTTTTTCTGCTCCATACAAACTGATAAGGAAATAAGCCCACAGAAGATAAGTGGGAACTCTTCAACAGCTACCTTCCTGCTGAGCCAGCAAGTGCTGTTTCTGGCACCATCTGTGTCCTGAAAGTCTGTTCTCTAGCACTTTTTTCACTAAACATGGAAAAAAATATTTGAAAGAAAATCTCTTAAAACATCTTCTACACTGAGGAAGCTAGTTTTAAGATGTTTTAAAAGAAAGAAGAAAGGTAACATTTCACATAACAGTTTCTTCTCAGAAGAGCTCTACTTGGATCCCTATCACGATGAATCAGAAATAAACTCCAGGTACTTCAGTTTTAAATCACCACACCTAGACCTCCTTCTAGAATGCATATCATCTTGTCTTGTAAATACACCTCCAGTGCTGAATACTCACAAGCTAAGTGAGAGATTACTTGCAGTCACATATTAGGACTCAAAACAGTATGTTGCAGACTGCAGTTCAGGAAAAAGTAATAGAGATCGATTTACTTTTCTGCAGAGACCATAGAACCAGGGCACTTCTCTCCTATGAGGCTGGTATGTGTGGAGAAGAGGAAGAGGTGGTGTGCCAAATCCTTCACTTATCATGATCTTTACCATCAATCTGTACTTTGTATTTGATGAGTAAGGAGAGGAAAGGGGAGGAATTATACACACCTATCACTAAAAAGGTGTACTCATTGTTTGATGGCTTGCTTCAAGCAAGCATCATAACAGCTGAAACCAAATTAAAAAAATAAAATCTGATCATGCACATGTCCTTCAAATTACTAAATTGATATAATAACCTCTATATGTGATTTATATGCAAACAGAATAAAAGGAAGAAGATGCATTCCAGAAATGATGATGCTTTTATGGAACTGGTCCAGAGTCCTCAAACCCAGAGGATGGACGAGGGAAAAATGCAAGTGACCTCCTAGATGAGTAGAGAACATGATCCTGGATAAGCCCCTACCAGTCCAGACCCCAATTTCAGTCTGAGTCCTAAATTTTCTTGGTTCGGACAGAGATGTTGCCTTCCCTCCACCTCCAGTTTCTCCTAGCTGGGCAAGGAGTACAAGAATACCCAACCCACAGGTATAGAAATCTGCAGAACCTTGCCAAAAATATTCTTGTGAAGTTCAAATTAATTACCAGGCAAGTTTTGTATATACTTAACCTTGAATGCCTTGGAATACATTAGAATTTTATCTTTTCCAGCTGCACTTTAAGAGTGAGCTCCTCAATATAGCAACCCTGTGGTTTTGTTTCAATGTAGTACTCAGCAGATTATAGCAGGTCATTATCTGCCTTTCTTCTACCACTTAGCCCTGAATATGGTCTAAAAGGGTTATCTTACCTTTTTTACTTATACCATGATAGTCTGATAAGTACACAGTGAACTCTTATATTACCCAGAGGAAACAACTACAAGTCCAATTGCTCTGGCTGGTTTTAAGAGTCAATATTTTGTTCAGTAACTTCAACATATGTGAAGAAGAAAACTAGTTCGAAGACTTTTCTCCAGAAAAGCAAATAGTTAATTTGAATTTCTGTACTTGAAAAGTACATGAGAAGGCTTATTAATAAACGCTTGTTACTCTGTGGCCATTTGCACCCACTGCTTATTTCCCAATCTGTATGTAATAACTATGGGTGAAGTGTCCTACCTCACAGGAGTCTTCAGGATACCCAGTTTCTTCCAAGGGGAAGTCAAGGTTTCCTTAACACCAAAGTTCATTGTTTTCTCTCTTCTGTGCTACTACAAGGCACTAGATTTTACTAAATAGGTGCACATGCCTCTTCAAAAGCTAAGGTATACCAGTGAAACAGTTTCAAAGTTTCCACAGTAAACTTACTTACTTCAGCATTTCATGAATCTTAAGAGACACCTCCCATCTGTGTGGGGAACAAAGCACTTTTATCAACAGTGGGGCACCTTCCTCAGCTGATGTATTGCAAAACAGTCTCAATTCAGATTAAACTTCAGTTTAGTCCCTGAAAGGTTTTCTGGTTTTGAAAACCAGGAGGCAATACTATTCTCTGGGGTGCTCAGGAGTGGGATCTACTACCAAACTGTTACACTTCACACTACAAACACTTTGGCTGCATTCCTGTGGGACCAGCATCCCCACCACTCTTCCAGGCCTACTTTCTCCAAACCTGATGAGTTGCATTTCAGAACATTATGAATGCCTTTCTTATAATAAGAGGTTTTGTGGGTGATTTGTTATAAGCCAAGAACCATCTCTGTTGGGTGTGAGTGTGCACAGAGACACTCACTGGGTCCCAGTCCCACGTGGTGCAGGACTTACAGATACCACTGTGTGACATGCTGGCCACAAGAACATCTGCAAAACACCAAACTAGAGACATGTACACCAACTGCTAGGGGCACACCTGTAGGCTTCCCATGTAAAATGCTTGTTTTCTGTAAAGAATAAAATTAAAACAAGACAATTATTTCAACAGAGCTGAATAAAATACTTCTGCAAAGAATAAGGTAACCTTCCTGGTAACAGTTATACTAGGAAAAAAATTTCACAAGAACATTAATCCTTCTTCCGTTCTTGTCACGTATCCCTATGTCACTGTAAAAAGAAAGGTGTTGCAGGGTACTAATTGTGTTTTCGATATCAAACATACATGAGGGCTGATAGACTGAAGTAACCTATAGATCTTTCAGTGGGTATTTTTTTGTTTGGTTTTAAGGATTTCACACCCATTAGAAGTCAGTCTTGATTCAAGCAATTAACAAAGGAGCAATGAGGCAAGCAGATTGGCACAGAGGGACTATAAGAAACAATTTAAGTAAAAATGCTCCAGCTGCCACACGTGCATGCACACACACCATCGCCTCAGAAAACATTATGCAAGAACATTGCTTCAGTATAAATCCCTCTCTGTATGTATAAACTTTTAGTCTCCTTACCAAGCAACTGGTTGCAAAAGAGATTTGATTTAAGGAGGAATCATCCAAAACTTTGTTATGGAGCTCAAAGGAAGTTTTTACAAGCACCAAAAAAAGAAATAAATAAATACCAGAACCCAAGGTAAACTTGACATAAGACAATTCCCTGATTTAATCACCAGCTTCTGTATTTTGTCATCAGCACACTTTTGAGGACACACAGAACTTACCTGCTTAGTGCAGAAGTGACAGAACACCAGCACTTACAAAGAAAATCTTTAGGAAGTTTGTAGACAAACCATACTTGGCAAGCAGCCTTAATGTCACAAGAGAATGCAAAAGTATTGTAGACATTATTTTGGGACCTCATCCCCCTAAATTCTGCACCCAGACAAAGGGCCAGGTCTGTACAAGCAACTTCAGGACATCTAGGCAAGGTTGAGATTACAACCTTGGGAAAGGTATGACAAATAGGGACAATTTTAACTCTTCCTTGGGAACTTTAGGAAGACACTGTGTTTCAAAAAGTGGGGCAGAGGGAACATCTGTCTGAGACCAGGTGTCACCACAGAAACTGCAGCAACGGAGAAGGAGAGATAAATAATTTAAAAATCAGTGAGCAGATAGGAAACAGGGTAGATACCTGTAACATACAAGCAGTAATAGCTGCATACATGTAAGGAGGGACAAGCAGGTGAAAGCATTTTGATGTACTCTGCTCAACAGTGCTTACACAGGTGTTTATTCACATTTTTCCCACTCATATGCCTCTGCTCTGATACTCACTATTCCTACACAAAATCCTCAGGGCAAGTTTGTACCAAAATAATTATTCCTCAAATCAGCCACCCTCCACCATTTCTATTACTAGTCTTCCCAAAAGTTTGACAAAAAGCAGTTATGAACTTGAAATAAAAGGCATCAGGTGGATACAGTTCCACTGAGGGGAGCACAAGGTTTGAGAAGTGCAGAGGAAAGGCTTATATGGACAGCACACACCAGAAGGACAGACTGAAGCCATGAGAGGTGGTGTGTGCCGATATTTTACAGAACCCAGTGGTTGACAGCCTAGGTTGGAGAGAGCAGTGCCTCCGTTTTTCTCCAAAGCTAAGAAACAAGCAGGCAGTGCAAACAAAGTAGTAGCTGCAGATGAAAAAAGTCAGATGAAGAAGACAAACCAAACCTGCGCAGAGAATGCTACCAGAGCTTTATCCTCAAACCCTCCACCATCTAATCTCCCTCAAGCAAAAGGATGACTTATCACTAGCAAAACGCAAAAACGTTTTAAACACGCACAAGGTAGAAAAAACAGTAAACAGATCCGTTCTCACAGTAGCCCATCCACTGCAAAAATTGTAACACTATTTGAGGAGTGTGAACAGCAAGTATACAATATATCAGTGAGAGCCATTATAGCATGAACAAACAATTTGCCATAATGCCACCACTATAGAAGAGCGAGGAAAAACAAAAACACAAATGAAAAAAAAAATCAAAGAAAAATGATCAGCATTAAATTTCTGCTTTTGTAAAGGTTTTGGCCAGGTATTTATATATGAACTTGTGTTAAGTTTCCTGAACTCATACACCAGGCACCAGCAAGGTCCAAAACGGACCAGCTTTCAGTCAAAG
Source organism: Strix aluco (assembly GCF_031877795.1). Classification (NCBI taxonomy): domain Eukaryota; kingdom Metazoa; phylum Chordata; class Aves; order Strigiformes; family Strigidae; genus Strix; species Strix aluco. The sequence continues at coordinate 139,307,839 of NC_133931.1, forward strand.
AGACTGCATCAGGAAGTCAGCATTCACCAAAGAATCCATTTCAACATTTTTCATGGTTAACTCGGAGAGCAGAAATGAAGGCAGTTATCTGAATTGCTTAGAAGGCTCTATTGTTCCCTCTTCCAAAGGATTTTTCCCCAGAACAGAATGGGTGGTGTGTGCAAAGCAAGTAAAAGGTGGGGGAAGGGGAAAAGTCTTGTGGATAAAGAGAGAAACAGAAACATGGTTTTAAGCACAGATATCAATTTTTAAAGTAACTTCCTACCTCCCACTGCAAGTGAGGCGGGATATTTCTGATCTGAAGCTTCCGACTCCTGCAGATAAATTAAAGAAAATAGTTTAAGAAAAAACAGAAAGAAAACATTGTTGCAAGATAGACTATACATAGCAGTGTCGTACATTTAAGCATCTGTTGTACTAAGAGGGGCAAAACCAAATACACAACTCAAAAAAACCCAACAGATCACGGGGGGGGGGGGGGGTGGGGGGGGGGGGGGGGAGAAATGTCAGGTCAAAACCATTTCAAGTCCAAAGAGCTGTTACAGAAATACTTGTTACACATTTGACAGCTGTTACATTTCATAAAATCTCCACTTTTCTTGAAGACTATTTCTATTTCAATGTTAAGGCCTTCAGTATCTAAGTCTCCATAATAAATGGGTGTGATAATCCTATGTATTCCTACTGCGTTCCCCTCCACTTTTCTTTTAATTCACCCGGATGATACTTCAGGATTCTACATCCCTTCAAGGAAGATAATATAAATTTGAATAAAAACATTTGCTTTAGTATTAAGCTTTTTGTTAGCCTAATGACAGCCTATTTTCTAACATTTATATGGTTGACTTTCTCCATCCCCGATTGGGAGGAAGGGGTAAGAATCAGTAAATTCCTTGTATTTTCACCCCAAATTTACATCAGTTTTCACTTATCTAGTAAACAAAACATTCACTTTGAAGTGCTACTGCAAAGGCTGACAGTGTGCTGGCTGCCTTCACAGCCAAGTCCTTTGTCTCCTCCCTTCCCCCAAAGTGAGAGAACAAATAAATGCCAGAGATGCCACAAAACCCTTGGGATTTGCAAGAATGTGTAGATTAACACAGTTTCAGCTGGGCTCAGGTAGGGCATGCTGGTTGGGTCAGTCTGGCTAGCATGGGAAGATCTGGGGAAGGGAGAGGGGACAACAGAGTGGTCTAGCTTAGAAGGATCTCAGCTGCATTTTGGTTCACCAAAGCAGCTAAAGTGTCTTGTGTTCAAACACTCAGCTTTACTTAGTGCTTTAATTGCTCAATACTGACCTCTCACAGAAAAACATTTCACATTTTAAGGACTTTTTATAACAGAATAGAAGTTTGTTAAACTTATACAGGCCAGTAAAATCTTGCAACAAAACAAGTTTTAGAGATGTTCCTGTCTAGCAATAAAATCGAAAGCTTTCGTTTTCCCCCTCAGATCCTTTTAAAATACACTCCTTTCCCTAACACCACCACCACCCACACAGGCCTGCAGTGAGTGTTTTACATCTTGAAATGCTCTTCTCAACAGGCTTTTTTGGGGGTGCAGCCAGAGCTTACAGCACAAAGCCACCTTGCCCAAACTTCTCACATGGAGGTGTCACCCCCAACACTACGGCGACCATAAGATCAAGCGACAAGCGTGTTTTCTCCAGAAAAGATGAACAGGTCTCAGTTGTGCAGCATTTCTCAGCTGTTTTCATTCCCCCTCAAGCAAGTAAGAGCCAATTTCAGCATTTGATCATACAAATAGGCGAGGAAGGCAGAACAAAAACTCAAACTGCACACAACCCTATTTAAGCTTTCATTTCCAATAAAGCAAAGAAAGAACCAGGAGCTGCTTCTCTGTAATAGGGAGGGGGGAAAATTTCCTTGAAGTCTGCAAAGATTTCCTTAAACTGTAATCTCGGCTAGTGATACCACTACAAAACAATCGCCCTAAAGTAGCAATGCACTGCTCTAAAATACCAAAATAATCTCACACAGCAACCTGAAAGTTGGGTCCTAAAGTAGAACATAAAAGGGGATGTTCATTCAATATTAAAAATACTGGGAAGTTTTAATGCAGAAAAATCCCAAACCACAAAATTGGCAGCCAATATGCTATTCAATGTGCTTCAAACTGTGTCGTGCCATTAGTCTCTCACACTTGTAGATTCAAATTAAAATTCATGAGTTTCGTAGCAAGGAGTGCCACTCGCAGAAAGATCCAAGCGCGCAATAGCCCAGCCAGCAGACCAACAACAGGTCTCACCACAACTCAGCAACAAATGCTCACACTGAGAAGTGTATATCCACTGGTGAGAAGAGGGGGAAGTGTCCTTTCCAGAAGAACATACACAAATTTCATGCACACAACTGCCAACTCACATTTCATTTCAGAACGAAAAACTACATATCTTCTCCTTTATTGCCCAACACCTGAAAGATGGACACAAAAAAAAGCAATCTCTACATTTAAGCAATCTCTACATTTACTCAACAATAAAGGATGTAACACAAAGTTTGGAGTTTTTTCTTCTTCCCACATGACTTCGAGGGACTGAAGAGTTTGACACAATTTAAAACTTCTGTCAGCCAACATTTGTAGCACAGAAATAACTGAACATCCTGAAAGAGGGGAGGAGGAGGAAGGGAGAGGACCAAGGAAGAAATGCCACCTTAAAATTACCGGTTCCTCTACCACATTCATAAAGAGCCAAAGGAAATGCAAGCCAAGTACAAAACGGGTACAGTCCACTGTGCACCTCAGTTTATGGCAATAGTGAGACACCTATTGTACAAAACTGAAAGGTCACCTCAAAAATACAAGAATAGCTATATGAACCATTTAATTTGAAAGTATTTACACCTTCATCAGTCCCTTGGCTGCACAGCAATTAATTTCAGCTTGTCACCCAATGCACAAGTTTGAAGTCTGGTGTTTATTGATGCATGTGAACATTTTTTATATATATATATACATTATTGCTGTATCACAATTAGCAATAGCAAAAAAAATGAGTAAAGCTTTGCATGGCCAAGAGAGGAATCGCACAGAACCGGTGTCAAAATAAAAGATCACGAGCACCTTTGAGACTTCTCCATTTCAGTTACTATCAGCTCCTATTAAAAAAAAAAAAAAAAAAAAAAACAAACCTAAAGATATTCCTTAAAATTACCTAAAAAATACACAAAGCTTGTAACCCCTTTCCCCCCCTCTGCCATCCTCCCCACACAGAAAGAATAGATAGAAATGACAAAAGTGTTTTTGTGTTCCCAGGACCAGAACGAGCACTGAGCTAGCAGCGAGGAGAGACGGAATCCCCCACACACTGCGATAACCTGCGCAGCTCCTCTCGGAGACATCGCTCCTCCCGTCCTTCTCCTGCACTTCGGCAGCCCCGTACAGCTCCTTGCTGCAGAGCAGCATTAGCTATTTGCAGTCCCTTCTACTGTGTGCACGTGAATCAGCTCTCAACTTTCTCAAGAAAAACCCCAAACCAAATGCAAACGTACAGCAAAGAAAAAGGGACAAAGCTGTGTCTGACTGAATTTACCAGAGTGGCAACAGCTTCCATGAGGATGGGTTCTGACTTCAGAAAGCATCCTTTTGCACAGGGACAAAACTCTACACCATAGGTGGGGAAAGGAAAGAGCGAAATATAGGAGCAGCTTCCTGGAAATACTCTCTCATCTCAGACACTGTCAGCTCTTTTAGGATGTTTTCCATCTTCCTCGTAACTATTTTCTTCAGCAAAGTACAGTATATGCAAAGCTCCTATAGCTATCACATCCCAGGCAGCATAAACCTACAGAGAGTTTTGTTTTATTTTGTTTTGAAATAATCTTAAGTTTCATTACTTTACAACTACTTGCAGTCATACCAGGTATGTAAGACAAGAAACAGTCCTTTCAAATTCCATGAAGGTATTTTCTTATGATATTTTCATTTAATATATAGCTCACCTAGACTTAATAAATCTTCAGTAAATAAAACTTTGCCAGTGTATCTCGATGCGACTCATATAAGTCTTGTGTATGCACTTTTTCCAGTTTAGTCAGATTTCCTCATTCATTTCTTCCATTCTAAATAGGCATTGCAAATAGACGTCAACTGAAAAAAATTTTGTGATCTGTATCACATGAAGGTTTTTGAAAGCTACCTATAGTTCACAGCATGTGAACAGGTATTCCCACTTGTTTCTCTTCTTCAAAGACACACCTTTTATTAAGAAGAAAACAGACTTCTCTAGTTTCTATATAAAGTTAGTCCATAAGGAATTATTTGGCAATAATTTGCTTTTCTTTAGATGAATTGCACATATTCCAATTCTTCTTTTCAAGTATTATACAGGTAACTGGATTCAGTTACTTCAAACCGCTGCTGATGACCGAACATCAACATATTTATTCTGGGGATGTTGAGACATTGAGCCTTGTGTTTGGGGGACATGCAAATCTCTGCAACAATGAAATCAGGTAAAACAAAAATACATCATTGTGCCCCTTCACGAGGAAAGCAGCATATTTGTGCTACATGTGTGCACAGAGACAGAAAGGGCAAAGCACCATAAAGATGGATAATTTACTAAAAGCCATCTTAGTGATCTCACATGTAAATAGAGAACACATGCACAGAGACAACTAGTGCTCTGGACCCATGAGAACCCTCCACACATAAGAAACAATACTAAATGTTTTAGGAAAAAGGTGATGGGAGGAAGGAAGACACCACCTCACAATTTCAGCATTCTTTCTTTTATATGTACTCTTTCCTTCTCTCTCTGCCCTCACTATATACATCACTTTTTCTTCAACCTATCAAAATCCTCTTGGATTAAAAAGGTCTTGAAAATTGTCCATTTTTGCATCCTTGTGTTAAATAAAATCTCACACACTTTCAATAGTACAATCTCACTGTATGCTTTTATCTCACATTTAGCAAAGGCAAATCACATAAGACTTGTACCTTCCCTTAAGGGATAATAATTTTAAAAAACACAGAAGATAGACAATTATAAAGCAAAGAACAATAAAGGATCATGCTTTTGCTCACAGTTCCAACTTTTTTGTATCTCATAGGTGTGTCAAAATTTGACTGTTTCAGAGGGGAGCACACATACAAGTATCAAAGCAACTGCACTTCCACACTTTCCTGTACCCATGCTCTTATCAGACCCTTCTCACCATCCTCCCTCATTCCCCCCAGAGACCTGCTGCCTTCTGCTCCTTGATTCCCATTTCTCAACAATAACGCCGCGTAACAGTCTCTTATTTCAACAGCCATATTAACTACACACAATGTTAATGCCTTAAACCAGCACAGTGCAAACCTACTCTTTTTAAACAAGAGTCTGTGGTAAAAAGAGTTAAACATGTTTGAGAGGAGATCAAGTGAACATCGGCAATGTTAGTCCATTCAATTGTTTGAACTCAATACCTATGGGATAGAAAGTAAATGGTCTACCTTTTCCACTCTTCGGAATGTGCTTATTCATTTCATCCATTCTAGGTAAGCACTACTACACTGGTTACCTGGAAAAAGTCTTGGCTCCTCACACCACCAGCACAGACACAGAGTATGCCAATATCCACCAGCTCTGAGTGTTGTTAACTCCCGAGTGCTGCCTCCGAGCTCACAGTCCCCCAGCTCTGACAAATACACATAACGCCCCTGTAAACCCACTCACTGAAACAACCCTCTTTCTCCCTGCATGAAGACAAACCCCATAATTTCTCAAGCTTACTTCACTGACAACACAAGCTTAACATAGACATCTGGAGATGAAATATTAAAAAAAAAAATAACAATACACAACAAAAAAAAAACCACACTATGGGCTGTGGCTAATACCATATGGTAAGAAACAACTTCTGTATAAAAAGTCCTGACATGAACAGCCATAGAAGCAAAGTTAACAACTCCTATAGCCAAATGGAAAACTGTTGGTAATCAGCTGAATTTATAAGGGAAGGAGAAGTGTCTTATTGTTTACTCTGCAGCTAGCAAAATAAAAACAGGCAAGAAAAACCCAACACAAAAAGCTACCCCCACACACAGAGTTTATTAGTTTCTCCCCCTCAGGTTGCTCCAAGTAGCTGTTGCTTGATCACAACAGAGTGAATCAGTGTTTTTAATGCTCTTCTAGTGGGGAGGAAACAGGTTTACAGGACAAAACAAACAATCCTTAGCTCTCAATTCATATTAGCACAGTTGAAGAAAACATCAGCAGCAGTTTTTTAGTTACAAGGTGAGGAAGGGAATTTCTTTGCGGTAAATACAGGTAGTAATACAGATTAAGCCACTGGAGTAGCTTGTCTTGTAAGAGGTGCTGCAGTCTCTGCCTGCGTCCTGACCTCATACAAACTAGGGGTTTAAGCAACCTTTTCAGTCTTTTTAAGTCGTTCACATCTGAATCCTGAAAGCACGTAACAAATAAGTCCATCCAAATAAATTTTACTGAATATGCATTCTAAGCTATCCTTTTCTATACATAAAATCATATATAATTGTGTGTGTATATACATATATCTCAATTTGCTTATTCCTAACAAGTAGTTCTGATAAATACAAAAGCAAAGGGTCACACTCCTTACCTAAAAATAAGGTATACTGAATTTCTGTTAAAAATCCACTCAGGTTCAGTAAAAGTGACAGAGGTTTCTGTACCACTCCTGTTAAAAGGTAATTAATTTCTAGTGTATATTACAAGGCACACTGATGACACAGTTACTGTATTTTATCAAATCAGGCCATTAGTTTGTGAACCAGAAAGTTCATCTTGATGCCTTACTAACAGAAGAAAGGAGAATGGTTTCAAATACTGACTTGTTAACAAACTTCGCTTTTTATTTTTACACACTGATCTGGACAGCAGAATACTTGAAGAGGAAATGTTACTGCTCCAATTTCAGACCCAGTTCAGCAATTCAAGCACACAAAGCTTGGCTAAACCACAGACAAACTGCAGCAATACTTCTTTGTGTTGCCTCATTATTTAATCCCAGACCTGGATTTAAAAGCACTCTGTGTTACCCCTCAGAATAAGGATTTTCCATAAAATTTAGACAAAGAAAATTTTTTCTCAAAGCTCATACAAGACATAATAGTTGGCTCCTAACTACACTTTTCCCCTTTCATTTTGCACATACAACCCACCAAAGTAGCCACTTTGGAGAGGTGTATTATCTCAGCATTCAAGATGAAAATCTGGCTCCTGGATTACCTCACCAATCCCTCTGTCCCGATGATCAAATTTCCTACCAGTGCCTGCGAAACATCGCATCTGCTTACTACTTTCCACCAGGACAAACAATCAGAAGGCTGTCCATGGGGCCAGTAGACCATACAGCCCCACTCCCTGAAGCCACCAGCCAAACAACTGGGCACAGGCCTGCCCTCTCCTTGCAGGATAAACTCAAATACAGAGAGACTGGATATTTGTGGACAGGATATGATAGCTCAAGAAGCACAACCAGGAGATTTATAGTGGCACATCCAAGTTACTTTATACCAAATCGGTAAATCAACCAGTGTAAGACTGACTGTAGTTCTTATGTTTATGTAGATTAGCCAGATAGTAGGCTTTCATCTATTACCATTTGCTTCAGGATTTCAGTTCGACAATTCTTCACATCACTAATTAGACTAAAAGCTTATATTCATTATTTGTAAATTCCCTTGAGTGGTCCAGAAAGGCATTTTTAAAAGAAAATTCTAAAGCTTCTGCCATTACCATATTAATGTTGAATTTCTCATTTTAAAAAAACTTTCATTTTCCAGGTGTTGTTAATGAGAGAAGGCTGTTAAGATTTTTTTTTTAATTAAAGAATTAAGCACTGCTTTAAATTTAATGGGAAGTTCCAGTGTCCTTTAGGAAAACGGACTTTCATCTACCTTTGTGGCTTCTGACATTTCAGGTCTTTTCACTCATGCCAAAGTTTTTTGGAGAAACTGAAATGGTGTTTTTTTGTTTGTGTTGGTTTGGGGTGGGTTGTTCTTCTCCCCCCTTCCCAGGCTGGGGGGCAGAGGAGTGGTGTTTAGGTTTTTCCTAAGTGCCACAGTTTCTCTTTCCCACCTCCTCCTCAGTGCAGGGGGTCTGTATCCCTTAAACAATTGTACCACTGAGCTGATTTTGTTGACCAAACATTTTAGAGCTATGGTCACTTGCCATTTATTCTCCCACCCCACCACTAACTTGCAATTAGCTAGGATGTGGATAAAAGTAAAAACACTCAGGAGGTATATGGAAGACTGAAAATAACACCTTTAAATACAAAAGTGCTTCTAAACATGCAAAAAATTGTCTATTTAAAATCCTAACCAGTATGAACTAGTAATTCCCTAATGACAACACAATGCTCACCTTTTATCTGTCTCCTCCCCACCCCTCCTTTCCTTCGGCCACCAAAATAGCTAAAGGTTTCTTCTTTCCCTTCACCTGTTTTCCTAGTGCCCACAGGGGCTGCTGGCTGGAGCAGTCAGTATTTCCCTTATGGATTAAGTGTGAAGTTTTACATCAGCTGTAAGCAGCAGCTCTGGACTGAAACTTGCATATGATGTCCTTGCAATACATGGCCAAGTTAGGGACTGGGGAGCTCTAGATAGGGAAATGAAAAGAAGGAATTTACTACTTTTTTTCTTCTTCATTTTCAGTGAATTTGGCTCCTTTTAAAGAGCTCAGGGAGCAGAAAGAATTGGTATAGGATACTTCTATGTCATTTCTGAAGCAAAAAAGGGTACCAAGACTTAAATAATTTAAAAACCCAACAAGATACTTCGTTCCACAAAGCATCTGCTGGATATACCCTCACAGTGCTTTTAATTTCCATGTCTTCTCTACTACCATCACTTACTGCACAGAAGTTTGCTCATCAGTTAGAAACTCAATGGAACTAAGTGACACAGATATGTACAATGTAAAAGTTTTTGCAACTTTTTTTTGGTATGGGAAGTATGGCACTAGATTAGATCTTGTCTTAACAACAGCTCAGTGATTCATCCTTTCTCAGATTGAAGTATCTAAATAAAGTTAGCAGCGTTCATAGACAAACTCAGTAGCCACCATGCTGCTGACACCAGCTTCCTCAACCATGAACCAGTGTTTGCAGAGAACATCGGAAATGCTTTCCAGATGCCCTATGCCACAGCTACAGACAAGGAGTCTAACCCATTTTGGTCTCTTTCAGGTCACGCTCAAGTGAAACTAAGGTTGTTCATACTCAGTTTAAATTCACTATATGCTCCAAATTAACCAGTCAGAATCAGTTCTGGTTTGGGGGGTGGGGAGGGAGCAAAAGAAGGCTTGAAGTAAAATAGCAGGAGTTGCTGCGTGTATACGCTTATAGCATGCTACAGGCTCAGAGAGCAGGGGACCTCTGTTCTCTACTTTTTTGCTATTAAATATCTGATTTAAACCTTTCAGGTTGAGAGCAAGCTGCTTGAGAGCTTGAATTGAGTGAGGTGTTAGGGTAGTTCAGGGACTCATCCCAGCGTGTACTCCTCCACTGCCTCACTGTTTCACCCCACACACAGACTTTTTAAAGAAAAGCCTGTTTGCTGCCTCTCTCAGGCTACTCTACCAAAAGATGATACAAATTAATCTCCAGTTCCTAAAATGATCTTAGTAAACGAAGATCCTGTGGGGTCTGGGAAATGGAAACACACTGAAACAGTTGTGCTGCTGAAAGCACCATCTAACTTCAAAAAGCTTATATGCTATAACTAAAGTAAATTAAAATCTTGCTTAGTCTGATTTTAAGTGTATATGTAAACTTCAGCTAACAGACAGGCTTGCTAACATTTTCAAGTCTCTTCTATGATATAAAAGGATATTAACAAGGGCAAACTACTTCATTTAGACTACTGTCTATGTAATAACCAAAAATATGAATAAAGTTCTTGTGCTTAAAAGAACAAAATAAACTAAAAGCAGAGTTAACAAGACCACAGAGTAAACCAACACTTTCAAATGTGCAGCCACACATTTCAGGCTCTTTCCAGTGTTTAAAGCCCCTCAAAGAATGTAGTGGATGTCTGTGTGTACATGCACATGCATACATGGCTTTTCTCTGCATCCATCCCGGCCAAAGCTTCCGTTTTTATTACTTGTTTCATAAATATGTATATTACTCAACCTTGCAAGAGGACAGCTTTATACTGACATAATTGAGCATTTAAAAAATACACTATGCTTATCATCTGATGTTCTAGAAAAGCTTAACAAAGACCTGCAGTGAGCCTGCTCATGTGGCTAAGATTTTAATTTAAAAAAAAAAAAAAAAAAATCTATTTCCTCATTACTACTTTCCACCCTTCAATCTCAAGACAAACCAAGAAAAGTTTGAAAGGCACTGGGGCAAGACAAATAGCTTCTTTTAACTCTTCTAGACCACACTAACAAGAATAGATTAAGTAGAATCCTTCACAACTTTTACAACAGAATGTCAAATTTACTGTACATTTCCTATTATTTTTGCTTTAAAACAAGTTCCTCGATCTCAAAGGATTCAGTACAATAAACCTTATTCACACAAGTTTAAAAAAACCCAGAAACTTTTAAAGTATAAACTGATGCACATGATAACTAAGACACTGCACAGATACCAATTCTTGCTTTGATGTTCTAGTAATTATTTTACTTGTACACTCTGTTGAACTAATTGAATACCAACAAGAAGAAATAGCACTCAAGTGCTAGCCCTTACTAATGGCAATTCCACATGGCCTTCAACTGATTAAGTGACCTAAAGCAGATGAGATATAACACCTCTACCTGAGGAGTGCTAGAATGTGTGGGTTTTGCACTTTCACCACCAAATAGTGTTCCTTCTTTTCTCTTGCCCTGTCAAAACCCAAAAGTCATAGAAAGTGACCACTCTGCTCTTCGGCTTTGCCATTTTTATGCTTAATATCACCAGATGCAGAATTAAAAAAGAAAGAAGCCTTTGCTTTTCTCTACTTAAATTACTTGCAAAGAGAAACAAAGTAGGCTTATGATTTTTGGACGTTATTGTAACTTTTTTAAAGTAATTTTCTCTGAAGAGTTTTCCCCAGAAAATGAAATCCTATTCATTTACACACACACACAAAAAAATGTGTGGACAGAACAGCATCAAATAAAATTATTTCATAGCTGTACTTACAGCAAAAAGTTACATGTTAGAACAAGTGTGTACTCTCCCCTCAAAAAATTTTATACCCTCAAAGTATAGAATGCACCATCTTCCAGTTGGGATATAGAGCTAAATAACATACACACTTTGCACATATACACAATATTTTCTACATTAAGTTTTGATCTAAAGACAGGTTACTGGAAAAAAATTAACTTTTTATAAATTAACTTCTGAAAACATGTTAAAGTAATAACGCAAAGTTTTCTGTTGTCTACAAAGCTTATTTTCTCCTTTTTTGTACTGACATAGTTAAATTATCACAACTTGTGTGTAAAGAGCCTTTTGCAATTTTTTTACATTTACTTAATAGAAATATTGTTGATTATATCTTTCATTAAACTTTTTTAAAAATTACCAAAACAATCTTCTGTGCTTTTGCCATAGCACCTTTGATTAGTGCACACAGGCCTACATATATTATATGAAAGCTCGGGGATTGCTTTCACACCAGGCCTTGATGAAAGCCTTAGAGTATCATTTCATTCTCTTCAACTGGAAAAATCAACAGCTAAAATTAATTGTTCACAAATTTTAAATTATGCAACATCTCAATATTACAATTTCTTTCAAAGGCAAGTTATGCTGAAAAATCACTTGCATAAGAGGTGTAAGTATATTTTCTTTAGTAACCTTTGCAGTTAATATTTAATAATTTCCCCTGCTTTCATAATGCTATAAGAAAACTGCCATGACTTTCAGAAGTGGCATATAAAGCAATTACAGGATAGTCACTATCACCTTTCAAATAACTTCATTATTTTTCATTTCCTTTTTTACAGAAAACATGGAATATAGTGCATGTTTTGAGAATGAAGATCACAGTAAGCGTTGACTTTTTCACTGTCACTGTGGATTTAAATACACTTATGATCAGAGCACAAAAAAATAGAGTTTACATCTCTGCGCCGAAAACCTCACTGTCTACATAGGGTAACATGTACACTATTTTGGTTCACTCTGCATTAAACTGAAATTGTGAATTCGGATCACTTAGTTTCAAAGCAGAGAAAAGGCCTATACCATGCAACAGCTAACCAGTTAATTCATAAGTATAATTCACAAGGTAATCATCATTAACATCAAGGTTATTTGCATTTAGTAACTTGCAGTCTTCACATGCATAACATTTTGCTAGATATTTAAATCAAGATTAGGAACAAAGTTTATATGAGTGATGATGAAAATTTTGACCAAGTTTAATAAATTATTTAGCAGTTAATTACTTCGACTTTAGTTTGTATACAGATGTGCAAACTTATTATCACACCAAGACAGTAATTACTATCTTATTTTTACAATCATACACTACTGATTTGTTAACAGAGATACCTAAATTAAGTGGTACCTGCCCCCACTAGTAGATCAAGTTGCTTTTACCTGAGCATAGCTTAGCATAGTTTAAATATGCCTTTCAAAGTTTTGAAATTGAACTGTTCCATCTGCATATAGATATGCTAACAACTGAGGATTTAGGAAAAACATTTTAAAGAAATAAGAGCAGAAGAAAGCTAAAAATACAGAATTACAAAAAAAATCAGCATAAGGAAGACTATGATGTTATAAGATAAATATTCAACCACAGAAAGTACTCGTCCTTCTTTAGGGGCTACTGATCGTTTTTTGCTAACACTGCTGTTCGTATGTCTCCACTCATCTCCCCCACCATTACCCCCCAAAAATCAGCTCATTTCAAACCATGCTGGCACCAGCTTGGTGCCTAGTACTGGACTACACAATGAGGCACAACTACCAGTAACAACCAGAACCAGAGCTACCAAAAGCCTCAAAACAAAGCAGTCGCTCCTTCCCTCTCCTCCCCCAAACCTCAAAGACATGCTTTAATAGTTTGTAACCACATGCACGTTATCCACAGAGTGCAAGGAAAGTTCACGGAGCTGGATGTTAGAGGAAAACGAAACAGGTCAAGGCACCTGCTCAGCCCCCCCAAACCAGGCAAAGCTCTCCTCATCTAGCCCAAGCCTCACCAGGCAGGACACACACCACAGCCACCTCCAGAAAACTATCACTGCTCAAACGCCATTTCTTCATCAGGAACTTGCAGGGCTTCATCGTGGTGAAACATGACCAAGTTTTGGACAGACTTTTCTACGCCTTGCATTTTCTCCACCCCCCCACCCCCCCCTTTTTTTTTCCAAAAAAAAGGGTACCACCCAAAATGATACCCTCAGTGACACAAGTCAGAACTATGTCAAAGAGCAGCTTTCTGAAATACTGAACTATGTGTGATTTCCAACAACACTCTTTAGCTAAAAAGTTAAGATAGCTTGAACTTTCATTTGAAAAGCCATTTTGAAGAGCTGCAGTACAAAACACAGCACTGCTATACAGCAGGAGACTGACGTAACCACACGTGCAATGCTGGATCTGTACTGTCGTTCATGCATTCAGAAGTAGCATTTTCATGTTAAGATGCTGAACTTAATCCAACGTATGCAAAACCAGTAACAGTCATAGTAAGTGAACTGTGTGTATCAGGTGATGTGAGCAAATGGGCCAGGAAGAAAAGCAATGTACATAAGCTTATTATTTGCCACAGAGGCAGACAAAAGCCAATCACAGCAAGTGAATGCAATTTTGTGATATTACTGAAGCTAGTCAAACATAAAGGTAAAGCAATCTAACTCAATCTAAAAGCTTGAAGGGCTCTACAAATTATAATGATAAATCTTTACCCAAGATTGGGATCACCACTTTTAAGGAGTGATGGGTAGCTTCAACTTTATGTGGGTTAATCACATGCTACATACCTGAAAAGATAATTCTGTTGCTCATGATTTGAGTTTAACTGAACAACTGTCATCAAGTCCAGTTGTACAAAGGGGGTGTACTCCACAGCTTCAGGTAAAAGTTCACAGTTCTATGTTAAATGCAAAATTTGGGGCATTGTCAACAGTCACTTCTTGTTTAAGAGAGCAGCCAGCGTAGAAATCAAATTATTTATAAAAATTCCCTCTCAACTGCATAACAGAAAAAATGAAAACTTCTAAGTAGAGGTAACAACTCACTCTAAGCAAACACATTGTTAATGTAAACAAAATAAGCAGCAACCCAAAACAAGTTACCATTTGCTGTTAGGACTCAGACCACCAATGAGAAACAAACTTAGTATTTCATAAATAAATGAAGGGTCTTTTGATTACTTTTTGATTATCATAACTTAATGTAGGGTGTTTGGATGGGGGGGTTGGGGGGTTTTTGGGGGGGATGGTGGTGTTCTTGTCTTTAAGAAAGATGATTTAATAGAATAAGCATTCTGGTGCATCTTGAATGAATCGGTATTAGCAGTATAAGAGCAATTATACACCACTGCTACTCAGCACCAGCATTAACCTCTGAAAAGAAATTTAATGATGAGTACACAGTATTTTAAAGAGATCTCTGCTCTGGCTTTAAGAGCTGTCAATTTCTCATGTATTTTGTACAGGTTATTAGAAGCAATTTAAATACCTGTACTGTACCCGAGGATCCTCCAATTCCTTCATTAAGTGTTAGTAAATCTACAGAGCACATGCTTACCATCGTCTCCTAGGAAGCATTTAAAACTAAAAAATAATCTGAATTTGTAGACAGTTTTAAATGCTTATCATTCTTGAAAGTTGCACATTACTTAAAATTAACCTACATTAAAAATATCTATGCAGGTACAAAATTCATACAATTGTGAAACAAGTATTGAGATATTCCAACACTTCTGTTAGGGTCAAAAGGAGTAACCTCCTTGTTAGAAATGGCAGATTTTAGCTCTCTGTCACCAAGTTACACAGCTGTCCACCACCACCTAGAATTTGCTTAAATAACTGAACTTCTATTAATGCAAAGCTCACCCTGTAAGAACTCTTGTTGTTGACCAGCACCAGCACCCACTGTGGTCAATACCGCTAAAAGACACTTAGCATTGAATCCCTCTCTTGACCCTGACGAATAGCTCCCTCTGCACACCGGAGTGCTGTTTTTCCACAAAGACAGATGTGATTCATTCAGGGATCCAGTTCCCTTGGCAGGAAAGACCCGTGTGCTCTTTACAGCGCAACATTACACATCTGTAACAGACCAGCACCTCAATGGCAAGGGGAACCTGTGCAAGCTGATATACAATTTGGAAACTCATCTGAAAAATCATTTCAAGATTAGTAACAATATTCCAAGACAGACAATTTTTTTTCCCCCCCCCCAACCGTTACACGCTTGAGGTTGCCACAAAACTTTCACTGGAAAAATCATTTAAAGCACATTTACCAGAGTTTTAATTCACATTAGGAAAAAGACATGGTTTACAAGTGTAGTCTGTTATCTTGGATTAAACTACTACCTAAATTCCTCAAACATCCTACTGATTATGTTTTACAAGTACCATCCCAAAGAGACATTGTTTTGAAATTTTTACTCTAGATGTAGGAGGAAGAATTGAACTATTCTTCCACGATAACCAGGAAGACACCATGACATAGAGAATCTGCCCTATGTGTATAAACCAAATAATCCACTCTCTCACTGTAAATAAATTTCTGGATGATCTGTTCTGTAATTGTTTTAGAACCGCTTTTAGAAAACAGACCCTTGTATCTTTTGCCTTTGCTAGATGATATATGCATTTTCCCTGTCAAAGCTAGAGCAGTTTTGCAAACTCAGTTTCCCAAGAGCCTCCCCGCAGCACGCTGGGGACTTCCTCTGAGGGCAGGGGAGAAGGGGCAGAGTGCGCCCAGGATCAGGCCCCAGGATGAAAGCTGTGTGGAGCAATGGCATAGTAACACTCACTTGAGGTGCTTGGGGTTTTTTGTTTTTTCACCCCCTCCTTCTCATAGCTAGCTGTCCAGCCCTGCTTATTCTTAGATAATTTTAGTCCAGTCTTGATCCATGCATGCTAGATATTCAACAGATAATTTCAAATCCAAATGCAACAAGCTTTTTACTTCATTCCTAACCACTATTTAACATGAAGTTTCAGTAAAATAAGTAATTGTGAACCCAACTAATAACTTAAGACTTTTTTTTTTCCAATAGAAATTTTTGTTCACACAGACTAGAGTTCCCTCTATCTGGAATTTTGATTTCTGCACTACAATATTTAAGGCTCCATTAAACTGAAGGGAACTCCATTTTTGGCAGAAAACCTACAGGACCTGTACATTTCATATTTAAAAATAAAACCAATTTACCAAAACAATAAAGCAGTGCTATTTTCACAAAGAGGAAAAAATGTATTAGACACACGGTGTGGACTACGTATTTTAAAATAGCGTTCCTAAAGTTCAGCTGAGCATGAAAGTTAATCTTTCAAAAGTGAACATTCAGCTCCAGTTGTGTTCAAGTGTACTAGTACTAGCAAAAAAACCCCAACCTTACTATTTTTATAAATTCTCCAGATATTTTTAGCTGGTCTCCTAAACTACAAATTATTTTATGGTAATATAATCTTCTGAAATGCATGTGTGTGTATATATATACACACACACAGACACATACACATTCTCTTTGAAACACTTCTCTGCATTTATTCCTCACCAATCTGACTACAGATCAAGATACAGAATGATCAAGATACCAAAAAAAAAAAATCAAAATGGAGTAAGGCCCTTCCCAGCTGAAGACCTTTCATTTCAAAGCAGGTTTGTTTTAATATTTAGTCCCATACCCAAGAAGAGTCAGATCCCTCTTTGACTCATTGTTATCTGTGCTCTTAATCCAAATTTTAATTTAATTAAAAATACAGAATGCCTTATTTCACCTGTTAGAGGCAGCTTTCCATCCATCCAGATTTGAAAAAAGGATAGTTTTAGTTGATGCTGATTCCACTGCACCATGAAGAGGCAGGCAATAGGGGAGGAACATTGCTAGGGTTAAACTGCACAGGAGTCAGCATTTATACTACAGGTTTCTCTTGTGCCAGCTGCCATGATAATACACTTCAGCAAAATAACATTTAATGTTATAATTTAATATAATTTTCCATTTTGAAGTTTCAATGTATTTGCAGAAAAAAAAAATGGAGAACAACACCTTTTTTGGTCCCACTCTTATTGTCATTACATATACAGCATTTTAACATTTACCCCAATATTGACCCTAGGTAACACACTTTATTTGCTAAGTATCCAACCGCAAACATGAAGATTTTCTTTGTGGCTAAACATGTGCATCTTTCAACACACACTCACAAACCTATATTGCAGATCTGGAAAGAAGCAAAACCAGGAGAGAATACAATAATATATTTTTTTGTTAGTTACCTGAAACATACTCAAACACACAGGAACTCTTGCTGCCATACATAAACTTTTCAAAGCCAAGTTACTTACTCCAGGTGATGAGAAGAAATAACTGTCACTGAAGTACCCACATGGATAAACATGCCCAGAGAGGATGGGTAGCATCAGTAAGCACTGGGCTTACTTATCTCCCCAGCACACCCCAAACCTGGATATCTGGGGAGATTTTGGATGGCTCATTCAACAAAATTTTTCTTTATTTAGACAGAAAATGTAAGACTCATACAGCAAAGATACAGAATGAAATGATATACAAGTGTATACACTTGACATACCCAGAAAAAAAAAAAGAAAAAAGATAAGAATGGAAGCCTCAGACTAAAACTATAAAATAACACACAGGTATTTCTGATAACATTGTCACATTTCTAAACAAAATAAGAAAGAGTTATAGTTTTATCTCAGCTTTCAACAGTAATTAGCATATAACATAATTCTATACCCTGCATCATTCAAGGTAAAGAATGGACTGACATGCAGATAAAACTTTTTGCATATGAAAACAAAATGAGAGAACACACATTGAAAGAGAATTGTATTGAAGCACACTGGAACTACATGCTAAGTGCATAAATCCAATACAAACTCTTCTATCTATCCCTCTCCCTCTGTAAAACATGAAAGTTATCTTCCTTACTTAGATTTTATAGCATTTGATTTTTGCACCCATTCTCCATCTATTTACTGATTCTGAATAATCAAATTCCAATAATAAATTTGACTCTTAAGTTACAAGAAAAAAAAAATCCTACATCAATATTGCCCTGGGCCCGTCTCATGGGGCTTGTGTAAGGATGAAATCACCAGAAAAGAGTCTCTAACTGTAGTCCATGGCACTATGTATTTGTTACCAAAATCCCAGTAGGATAAAATCCTAAAAGCTGAGATGACATTAAGGAGAGGAGCAGGCTTAAGGAGTGAGGAATCTCTTTTGTGAGGTTCCCTGAAGGGCTAGCCCTGTCCGTGGTTAAGTATTAGGTGTATTTTAATTCCGCCTGGGTTCCTCTCTCATGGCCATTATAGGAAGCTTCACATTTTCTATTAAGTAGGTAAATCCCAGGCCATTTAAGATTTTTTCGGGTCAAAACTACGCATTTGAAGTCCACCCAGTAGCTAGCCAGAAGCCATAAAAGGACTCCAGCACTGTAGAGTCCTATGCTCTGCACTTAAAAGAGCAACTGAAATGAACACAGCCCCATTTTACAAAAATACCACCTTCAAGGTCTCAGAAATGTGGAAAATGTTATTACCCCATGCTTGAGAAGGAAAAAAGGGAGAAATAAAAAAATTTTAAACATTTCCTGATTATATTTTACTACCCTTGAATTACACTTCCAAAATGTTATTTTTTTATTCCACCCCTTCAAAATTCACCATATCTACACACAATTTAAGGTTCACTACAAGTATGTTCTCAGGGTACCTTCTATAAAGCGAAGGTAAAAAAAAGTGCAGGACCACCCTTTCAGGACATGCTTTTAGAGCTGTGTTTCATGTACTCCTGCTTATTTTTTAAAACTGCAACAAGAAACAATTTTTTTTAAAATGATCAAACAGTATGAGAAGTTATAAAAATTAAACTTCCAACAACATAACAGTTAACATGATTAGTGAAGAATTATCTGTTCTTGCCATAACAATTCGTTGTCTATATAAGAATCATCACAAGTATCCAGGTTTGTTTCCACTCTAATTGTAAGTTTTCAAAGATTAAAAAAGAAAAAAATTAATTTCCTGTTCACATCTGCAAAAATAAATGTGGAAACAGAGAATAAAACCCCCAAATCACTATGCATAGTTTTGGACCTTCACTCTCAAAAACATTCTAGTTTGGACCAAGGCATGGTCCTCTACCTCTTTCTGCAGAAAAGAGCACAAATACAGCTAATAAATGACATTTTCTATCATGTCTTCTTACATTTAGCATGTTTCTTCCTACCTGATATTTACAGAAACCAAACTAAAAATCAATGCCACTGAATTTTATTTTTTATTAACTGTGACCACTGCAGCCACCATACATACTTCAGCCTCCAAAGTCATTTCCCACCACCTTGCACACACAAGATACAAGCCCTCATTATACTGAAAATTAACAATAAAATCTGATGCCCATCCAGCAGCACAATGATCACCCCAGAACAGAGATGGTTGCACAAGGGATTTTGGGCCTGTTTTCCTCAAATCAGCCTTTGGATACTTCAGTATTACAGATGACGCACAGCTGGCAGGTCATTGCGCTCCCCATAGCATGGCACATTAAGAGGCAACATTACCTACAAGATGCACCTTTGCTACCCTCTTCTCCTGCTCCTCTCCCAAACGAACCCCCCCAGAAGAGATGCAGTGAATTTATTTTCTCAAAGAGCCCTCGGGGTGGGGGGAAGAAAATTAAGCTTCTAATTGGAAAGATACCTCATCATTGCCACAATTGAGGTGTTCTGAGCATTTTAGGCACCTGAAGGCCCCAGGAAGAGGCATGGTGGACCACGTCTGGGTGGGAAGCCCACCTGGACACGGGAGTCAGGGCCAGGAAGCTGCACCAGGCACATCCCCAGGTGCCCACAGTTAGCACCTGCCCTCCCCCCTCATCACACACAAGTGACATCAGGGCCAGTTGAATAATCAGATTGCAGCATCCATCACCTTGCAAGATACCAGCTGCTCTTGGATTGCAGCAAGGTAGTACCCAAAGCCTTGCACCACAAGTTTCATGGGCACAGACTCACATACACTATGGGTTGCCACCATCCTCCTCCCACATTGCTACTTTGGGAGAAGAAAACCCATCTAAGTAGCAATCATATAACTAAGAGCACCCTGCCTTCCCTCACAGAGCATGACTACCAGTCCGAATTATTACAATACCTTCTTCAACTTTCGCATAAAGTGACCTAAACCTTTAAATACTGCAATAGCCTTCCTCCACACCGAGGGGTCTGAATGCAGAAATGCTGCATTCCTTTGGCATTCCCTTGAGATTTCAATAGTAAGTCAGGAATCTACTCCGAGCTTATTAAATACTTTGCACCTCCCCCAGAATAATTCTCCACCCTTCCATCAAGGAAACCTTGACCAGGCCCCTTCTTTCAACTGCAGTGTATCCCCTTGTCTGTTTTTAAATGCTTCCGGGGGGGGGGGGGGGAGTGGGGGGGAGGAGACAAGGAGACACACACCGGCTCTCTCCATTCCACAGCAGGTAGGAAGGTAATTTTACAAACCTGGGTGTGCCCATTTCAAATCTGAAGATCCAGCAAGGGCTGGAATGCAGTGACTACTGGGCCCAAGAATTTCACCCTGAATAACAAGCCAGGCACACTCCATCGTCTTCTGGATTCAGCTCAACTTTATGGCAACCCTAGCTGACACCACCTCTTGACCTTCCTTTATGTGACAAGGATATGGATTACCAAATCCTTACCCTTTCCTCCCATGCACCTCAGCTGCCTCTGAAGAAAGATACCCACAAACTACCTTTGTGAGTGATAATATATACACTCTACTAAAAAAAAAAAAAATCGTATTTAAGGAGGTTGTAAGGAGGGGAGCTAGGACTCTCTATGAAGCAGCCTCACAGCAGCAGAGGTCAATACAATGTATTGAATAATTTCAGTGCACTACAAAACAACTTTTGCTCTTATGAAGTAATCATTTGACCAAACTATTAATTGTACACTCATGCTGAAAGGCAGACTTGACACATTCACTTTTTTTTTTTAATGGCGTCACCTCTCTAACAGTATCTCCCACACTGGAGTGTACAGGGCTCTCTGGAAAGCGCTCCCCGGCTCTGCAGCATGCAAACACACTGGGTGGGCCTAGTGAGCAACACCCCCCCCACACCCAGCTGTGTCGACACCTTTCCCTTGTGTGAAAAGATACAAAGACTTCAAATAAGTTACTTTGAAAGCACCTTAATAACCAGTTTTACCAAAATACTCAACATTTGAAAACTCTGTTTTTACAGTACCTAACAACTCTAAATACACACCCAGTAAACAATGTTTATACAGACATGGAAGAAGTCTCCAACTTTTTGACACACACACCCCCCCCCCCCAAAAAAAAAAAGTATTAGACAACTATAAGAGGAATGAGAGAGTCACTTTTACATATGGAGGCCAGTGAATGAATTTTAAGTGGCTTTCTATATTTGATTTTGGGAGAGGGGGAACAGAAACAAAGGGGAAGGAAGTGCAGTTATGAGAAATGCAATTTAATTTTCTGTTAAACAGCAGTATAAATCTGAACTATATCTAATACATTCCAAGATGATACTGCACGATGAAACAGTGTTTTAACAAATAAGGGCTTTGGGAGAAGCAATATGGGTATGCTGATACAATTACATTCCAAATTTTTTCAGTATGCCTATACATAGGCAACGGATGCCTAGAAAAGTGCTTAAGTTCATTGCAGAATTCTTTTCAACAAGTTAGATGCGTTTTTCTGATAATTGCTAATTCAGACAAATAGGAAGACGTGCTACCCAATATGAAGAATGGACTTTTACACCATTTCAGCTGACAGCTGAAAGCACAAGAAAATACTTTTAAACACATTAAACAATGATTTTAAAAAGTGGGGGGGCACCGGTGATTTTAAATTTACCTTTATATGAGTAAAATGAATTTGTTTTCAACAGCATAAATAGAATACTACTTGTGCAAGTTTAAGATTAATAAGCATGATAATAAATTTATTTATTACAGAGACTAATAGGAAATTATCAATTCTTATATGTCCCATGGAATTTTCTTCTTAAATCTAAAAATATATTCCACCTACAACAGAATTTTTATGTATAAAAGATCTGAAATATAGGCTACTGTAAATCAAAGCCATATACCTTGCATATTAAATGAGAAAGAGCATATACAGCATATTAATTTCCAATGAAAAGTATCAAATAAATATAACCATAAAGATTAACATGCTGAGTTGGTTCAGAGAGGTGTTCCCCCCTCCCTAACTAGAGCAAAAATCCTCACTTTCTCACATGAAGCTTTCCTCTAAGACTAAATAGTGATTAAACTTCTAATTCTCAAAATACCAAGATACAACATCCATCAAGACAGCTATTACACCTTTTCAAATCAACTATTTCAAAAAGACTGTGCTTTTAAAAATAACCCTGAAATAGTAGAAGCCCCTTCTAACAAAGTTACACAGACAGACATACTTCCCAGATTGAATAATGGAGTACAGGAACAAGCACGTGGAAAGTTTGATCTATTTTGCTTTTAGTGTCTAGTGCACGCCAGGTTTTCTATAATCTAAATATTTCTGAAAGAAACAGGCTGAATTGCTATAGGCAGTATAAAAATACTACCCTGCTTTATTGTAAGTATTGCTTCTTTACATGAGGCCCAACAAAATTACTGCTTTGCAAAAATTAAACATACGTTTAGAAATTAAGGATGCATAAATCCTGTCCTTATTGGGAAGAAGTCATTCTTCCTGCTGCTTCTATAGACCAGCTCAAAATAGTGATGAAAAATCCTCTCAAATACAGATGAGACTTCTACTACGTGCCTATAAAACGCTGCAGACTCCAACATGGCAGGATCAAAAAAATATGTGTACCAGTATATTTACAAGATGATTTTGCTGCTGGAGCACAGCTCATGTGCTTGCCCGTTATGCAGTTCACAGCACCACATTTCATTTCCTGCTAACACCCAGATTTTAACTCTTCTCACGGAACTTTAAATTTTAAAATCTTTGCAGTCATTTGCCATCAGACCGTAATAACTTGCTTCTCCCACAAAAAGGCTTTTTTTTAAAAAAAAAAAAAAATATAATTAGATACTACCACTGGCTGCCCGGCCAAGACGCTACATTAGAAATACATGGGGTGATTCTAGAAAACCTCTAGGACAGCACAGAGTGCACGCCTGTGGGTTTAAGAAAGCGGTCCATTTATCTACAGGGAAAAGAAACACAAACCTAAGCATTTTTCCAATCGCTTCTCACTGGGTAACTGAGGGCAAAGGGACGGGAGGGGGGAATAAAAATAAATTACCTTTGTCTTTTAGGGACTGAATGTTCAACTTCTATGAGTTTCCCATGCAGCTCCACTTTACCTGCAGAGAGAAACAGAAAGGGGGAAATATCTGAGCGCGGCTGCGCGCCCCCCGCGCCCCCGTCTCCCGGAGGGGTTTGCAGGGGTGTAAAGCCGGGAACGGGAGCGCAACATGTTATCGCCCATTCATCGGCAGCCCGGGCACCGGCGGAGCGAGGACCCGGCGCCTGGGAACGCGACGGGGCCCGGGGCCGAGCCGCCGAGCGGGGGAGCCGGGGCCGCCCGCAGCGGGGCCCCCTCCGCCGCGCCAGCCCCGAGCGACCCGTGAAACGCCGTGTGCGGGACCCGGGCTCGGCCCCGGCCCCGGCCCCGGCCGGGAGAGCGGGGGCTCCGCCGCCCCCCGCGCCGCCGCCGGGCCTCCAACTTCGGGCGGTTTTCTGCGCGGAAGCGGGTGGGAAGGGAGCCGAAACGAGACGCCGAGCACACAGCCCGAGCCCATCTTTTCCGAGGGAGCCTCTCCCAGCAGACCTCCGCAAAGCCGCTTGACGCGGAAAAAAAAAAAAAAAAGAAAAAAATTTCATTTATTTTTTTTTTTAAGCACACAAAAACAGGATGTCGGGGCCAGGAGCCGGCGCGCTGCTGGAGTCGGTGATGGGTGCATGAGAGCAGCGAAGAGAAACCGAAATAAATAGCAGAGCAGCGCAGGGAGGGGGGGGGCAGGTAGGGCTCCCCCCCCTCCCAAGTTTGGGGCAATTCGGCAGCTCGCCCCCAGCCCTGCGGCCTGCGCCAAGCCGCGGGGAGCCCCCGCCCGCTCCGGGGGGAGGCGGCCCCTGCGAGGGGCTGCGGGGGGGGGCCAGCTGTGCCCAAGAAGGGGGGGGGGAGGGGGTGTATAGTGTGTGCAGCCGCTGCCCCGCGGAGCGCAGCGCACCCCGCGCAAGGCTCCGCGCCCGCAGCCCGCCTCCGCCTCACTGCGCCCGCCGCCCGCCCCCCCCCTCAATGCAGCGAGGGCCCCTGGCCGGGCAGGGCTGGCCGTGGGGTGTGGAAAAACATGGGAGCCGCCGCGCCGCGGGTCCGTGGGCCCAGGCTCCCGCCCCTCCCCGGCCCCACTCCCCCGCCACGCCGGGCCGGCCCCTCCCGGAGGGCCGCCGCCGCCGCGCAAGCCCCGCGCAAAGCCTCCGCGGGAAGGCCGGGCGGCTCCGGCCCCGCTAGGGAAAACAACAGTTTGCACTTCACCTGGGGGCTGGGGGGCAGGGACACCCCTCCCCAACCTTCCCCCCACCCCCCAAACCGGCGGCGCCGCGCGGCCCAGCCCGCCGCTGCAGCGGCTCCGCGGCCGCGGAGGAGCGCGGGCGGCGGGAACCGTCGGGGCTGCAGAGAGAGGGGGGAGTGGAAGGGGCCGCTCACCTGAAAGTGCCTCGATGGCCTTCATGGCCCAGGTCTCGTCGGGGCAGTCCACGAAGGCATACCCCGTCTTCACCAGGAACTGGCCCGAGAATGGGATCTTGGAGTCCTTAAAGAGACTTTCCAGGTCGAGGGGGCTGACGTTCTCGCCCAGGTTGCCGATGTAGAGCTTGTTCATCTTCCTGGCGGCTCGGGGAGGCGCGCACCGCGGGCTGTAACCCTCGTCTTGCGAGAGGAGGTGGGGAGGAAGGGGGAAATAAAACAAAATGCGATGGAGGAAGGAGAGAGAGAGAGAGAGAGGACAGGGAAAAAAAAAAAATCAGATCTGCAGCTTGTGTCCCTCCCTCTCTCTCTCAAGGGGTAAAAAAAAAAAAAAAAAAAAAAAAAAAAAAAAAGCGTAGCCAAACGGGAGCCCTAAGTGCCTGCCGTGCTACCCGGGCGCATGGGGGGCGCGGGGGAAACACCCAGCGCCGGGGCCGCGGATGGCGGGCTGAGGAGAGGAAAAGGAGGAGGGGAGGGAAAAAAAAACTACTTTTTTTGTCTTGCCCCCAAGCCCCTTTGGCAGCAGCAGGCGGACTATGAAAATGTCACACTACGTGCGTGCAGGCGCCGCCTCTCAGTATAAAAAAAAAAAAAAAACAGAGAAGGGGAGGGGGGAGGGAAGGAGGGAGGGAGAGAGAAAAAAAAAAATTACTTGAATATTCCGGCTTTTTGAATGAGCCACGTGTTCAAACTACAAATCAACTTCTCACGTGAGGAATCCCAGCTCTTCAATTAGCGAGTGGATGGGGCGCGCACACACACACACACTCACGGAGGAGGAGGAGGAGGGCCGGGGTGAAGGACGGGGAGAGGGGAGGCTGGACAGGACAGGACAAGTTTAGAGAGGGCCGTAAGGCGGGGGAAGGGGAAACCGGAGTTGGGTGGGCGCCGGCCTCGCTCCGCTCTACGCCGCCTCTGCCCTTCCAGCGGGGGAGTCCGCTCCGCTCGCCCCCGCCGCCCAAAAACGGCTGGGCGGCCGCACCTCCCCCCGTGCGAGCGGGGTGTGATCCCGGGGAGGGAGGGGAAAAGGCACCGCAATGCCCGCCCCCCCCCCCGCTCCTCCCCCGCCGTGCCAGGCTGTGGGGATTATTCATCGGGGTCGTGCCTGGGCGATCCCGCTCCCCGGCACCATGGGTCGGGGGGGAGGGTGGGGAGGAGGAGGAGGAGGAGGAGGAGGAAGAGGGGGAAGAAGAAGAAGAAGAGGGGGGAGGGGGGGTGCGGGTGTGGGGGGAGGCGGAGGGGGAGAGCGGGGATCCGCTCCCGCGCAGCGCTGCCGCGGCTGCGTGCTGGGGGGGCTGCGCGGGGCGGGGGCGGAGGGTCCCTCCAGCCGCGGAGGAGCCCCATATGGTAATGTGTCTGCATTGCTCGCTGTGCCCCTTGCGCTGAGCCTTTCGGAAAGGAGGAGAAAGAGAAGGAGGGGAAAAGAAGGGGGAAAAAAAAAAAAAAAGACAAAGGGGTGGAGGACAGTTGGGGGATGATGAAGAAGGGGAGAGTCCTGGGACGAAGGAGCCGCGCTCCGGCGCTGCCCGTCCCGGGGAGGGGCGGGGGGGACCACGCTCCCTTCCCATCCGCGTAATGGTGGACGGCGCGGGGGGAAACGCGAAGGCACCGTTGCCCTCGGCTGGTAACGGCACACAAAGGGATTTGGCGACCCCCCTCCTCCCCCCCGCCCCCCCCCCCCCCCCCCGCCCCCGGCCCGGTTTAAGGAACCATTCATAATTCCCCACATTCGTACAGATACAATGGTGGGCTTGTGGGGGAGGGGTTTGGGGGTGTGGAGCCTTTCCAGTGCAAACAAAATGTTGCCTGAAGATGAAGAAAGGATACGGAAATGAAAGCCAGCACTGTGTTTAATATAGCGATCTAGTAGGTTTTGTTTAATAATTCAACGCACTTTAGCCGAAGGTTTCATTTATTCCGTGGTAGGCTGCTTGCGGTACGTTTTAATAGGTATATCCATGGAAAATGGTTAAATACTTTTATTAGTGAGCAGTGAATGGATTTCCACATGTCCTGTAGTACGTCTGGGAATCCGTAGTAAACAGGGACGCTTCCTAGTTTTGTGGCTAACTTCTACCAAGTATACAATTAAAGAGGGGTGATTTAAATCTCCTTGGAAGCCGTGCGGGGGGCCGGCTTTTGTTACCCGGGCTCCGGCCGCGGCGGCTCGGCGGTGGTGGCGGCGGTGGTGGCGGTGGTGGTGGTGGCACGCAGGGCTCGGAGGGGGCGCGGGGGAAGAAAGCAAGTCGCGAAGGTTTCGCCTGTGGTGGTATGATGCAAGGAGACATGTCCTCGCCATGAGGGCTGGAGCCCCAGACCGCTGGGAATCATCAGGGGCTGGGGGAATGTTGCAGTCAGTTGGGAGCACGGCCCTTTTGTTGCGTGCATCCAAGCGCTTGGCTTACCGAAAAAAACTAATATTTGTGATTTCAACCCATTGTTTAATCTCAGTGTCGTTTTTTCTGAACTTTTAATTGTCAGCTTGCGATTGAGGAAAGCGAGTGTTTCGTGCTCCACTCCTCAGAATTTAATCACAACTTCCATTTTGTAGAAAATTGGCAAATAATTATCTTGGGGATAGAGAGAAATATTTTTTTTTCCTACGGTATTAACCTGTTATGACTTTTCGATGCTGAATGTGGCATTTTTCCTAAATGAATTTGTATTTCATAACCCCGTCCTGTGTAGTCTGGCTAAAATAAACAACTGCCTGTCCAAGTTAAAAACAGCCCCCTCCAAACTACTGAATTCTGAGTTAAACTTGTGAAAGGAATCAGTCACTGTTCTTGCAGAATAATGGCATTCTGTATAAATGTGATTTGTACTGAATCTACAAGGCAGTCTGCATGTGCTCATTTCTACATGGTTGGTCTATAGCGTTATCTGGCATTTCCTCTCAAAACTGCTAAAGAGGGTGCATATATTTCATTTAATATTCTAGTTTGATAATCTGTTTTGCTGGAAGATTTTTTTTTTAATTAAGAAATGAAGATTGAGAGTTCATGATAACAATATGCATCAGTTGTCCAACAACACCATAAACCGCTTTGTAATCAGATGATTGGAAAAAAAAACCCTTGCTTATTAGCAATACTCTTTTTCTGGTACTCTGAAAACATCTTGCTAATAAGCTGAAATATTTTCTGTAAACCTAAATAATGTATAGCTTTGTTTGTCAAGAAGTGTGGGTTGGTTAGTGGTTTCAAGAGTAAATCCAAATCCTGAATGCCAAAAAAAAAGGCAAATCAACAACAAAAACTTGCTCATGCTGCCTGACAAATCTCCGCTTCACTGTGTGGATGAACACAGTTCAAATCAACTGGGCGCTCCCAAATCTTAACGTTATTGAGAATATAGTTTTACAATTTGAGATGTAATTTATTTTGGCAGTCACAAATCAAATGCATGAGCTCACACCAGAGCATTCTCTCAGTTAACGTATTGTTCGAGCCACCTCTGTAAGAAAAGGCATTATAAATTTTATTTTTTTTTCTGTATTTCAAATGTTTATGTTTATCACCCACCCAAACCAAGAAGACATTAAAATACTTACATAAATATTCTACCCAGGGAAGCAAAGCCAATCTTTAATTAGCAAGGGCTTTTACGACAGTCTGCCATTTAGAATTAAAACTCAACCATGTGCTTCTTCCCACCTCCGGGTGACACACCGAAAGCCTCCGCCGTGTCCGTCCCCCCCCCCGTTCCACGGTCACGGACGGGCAGGGCGCTCCCTCCCTCCTTCCCTGCCCCCTCCCCCGGCCAGAAGCTCCCCCCCGCTCCCGCGGGGTCCCCCCTCAGCGCCCGCTGGGTGTGGAGCACGTTGGACCGTCCGCAGCCTCGACATTTACCATCAAACGTCTTTTTTGGGGGCGGTTTTGCTGTTGGGGTTGGTTTTTTTGTTTTGGATTACCGCCGCCCACGGAAGGCTCCCGCGTGGGTCTGCGGCCGAGGCGCGGCTGCCTACGCGGTGGGCAGCGGGGGCCGGGCAGCCACCGCGGGGCGCAGGGGCGGCGGGCGCCTCCCGCGCTGCCGCGGGGCCTAACGGCCGCCGGGCGGCCACCCGCTGGGCTCCCGGCCTCCGCCCGCCGCTACGACGGCGGGGGTGCCGCTGCTGCCGCCGGCCCTGCCTCCCCTCGGCGCCGCGGGCGCGGAGCCGCCGCCGGTCCTCGCGGGGCGGCCGACCCCGCCGATGGGACGGGACGGGACGGGACGGGACGGGACGGGGCGGCCCCGCCCCCTCCCGGCCCGCGCCCCGCCGCGCGGCGGCCCCGCCCCTCCCCCGCGCCGCGGCCGCGAGGCGCCGCCAAGCCCCGGGGGCGCGGGGCGGCCCCGCGCGCGCCCAGCCGCGGGGCGGCCATAGTCGCTCGTAGTAAAGCGGTGCGGGCCGTGTGCGCGGCGCCGGCTCCCATTGGCTGCGCCCTGCGCCTACCAGCGCCGCCCGCCGCCGCGGCGCGGCCGCCCATTGGCTTCCGCCCCGGCCCCTGCGGCGCGTGGCGCGAAAGCGGCGGCGGCGGCCGAGCGGCGGGGGGCGGGGCGCGGCGAGGGGCGGGGGGCGCGGCGGCGGCGGCCCCGGCCCGGGCAGGGCAGGGACGGGACGGGGGAGTCAGCCCGCTCCCTCCCTCCCTCCTTCCCTCCCTCCCTCCCGGCGGCGGGCCGGGGCTTTGTAAGGCGGTAAGTGGGTGCCACGCCGCAGAGGTGGTGCCGGTTCCGGGGGTCTCCGGCTCAGCTGCGGGGCCCGGGCGCCTCTCCGCAACTGTGCCGGGAGGGCGGCGAACAAAGGAGCGGCGGGGCGCGGGCGCCGAGCGGGAGCGGGGACGGCGGGCCGGCTCCGCGGGGTGCCCGGACTGGGGAGCCGCGGGGCGACGGTGGGTCTCCAGGGTCTGGGGGATGGCGGCGGCGGGCGGCCCGGCGGCGCTGGAGCGGCGCTACCGGCGGGTCTGGCAGCCCTTTATGCTGCGCGCACCGCCAGCCAGCCCCGGCGGCTCGGGGAGGTGGCGGCGGCCGCGGCTCGGTGCCGGCGGCTGGTTCGGCTCCCGGGGCGGGGAGCGGGCTCCGCTCGGCTCCTCCTCGCCGCCCCGGCTGGGCGGGCGGGCGAGGCGCCCCGTCGAGCGCCCGCAGACCCGCTCCGCTCCCCTCCGGTCCCAGGGCTGGGGCTGCGAAATACGGCAAAACCCGGGGAATTAGGGACCGGGAGCGCGGCGGCCGGCTGTGCTGACGTGAAGTGAAAGAAATAAATTACACGGTTGCATCGGAAGTTTTAGGGCTTGAGATTAATATTGTAGCCAGCTCTGTTCGAGACGGTTTTTTCAATAAAAAAGCATTCTAAAGAGGTTAGCTGTCTGTGCTGTTTTGCTCACCGGAAAGTTACAGGAATTCTTTATTTTGTAATGCAGTGTTATCACAGTATTATGGTATTAAAATACTACAAACAATTTCTAAATAAGTATTCTGGTATATAAAACATTGTGACTGTGGCTTAGAATGCTTCTCTGCATGCTGATTTGAAAGTAAGTATTTGTTTTTTTCCATTTTGTCCAGGGATCTCTTTATTCAAACACTGATTGCTCATTTACCTTATTTTCAGCTTTCAAACATTTGCAAACAGACCTTGCAAAACAAAAATCTGATCACGTACTTTAAATTATGTGAAAATAGCTTACAGTCTTTTTTGAATACTTATATACATGAACTTTTCATCAGTGTTCACTTTGCTTGGCACAGCTGGATTTAAAATGGGACTTTCGGAATAGAACTTATCATATTTCAGTTTGATATCTGAAACCTGAGATCTTTGCAATTGTGGTGGAAAGAGAATGTAGGGAAAAGATAAATATATCATGTATAATGCAGCCAGACAAATTCAGAAGTTTATTTGATCAAGTGACAGGAAGAATTGCCAATATGGCTTCCTCTAGCTACAAAATATTTTGTGGGGCTTTTACAAGGAGTGGAGAACTGAAAATGAAGGCGTTATTTCAGAAGTAAAAGTGTTTCTCACTAGTTAAGTGTATTTTAACTCGATTCAGATGGGGTTTTGTTCTGTTTTTGTTTTGGTTTATTTTCTTACATTTTGGAGAAATCAGAATATATTTCTTGTTTGCTCCTCCTTTGATCAAGGAGATCTTTTGCAAAGGGGGAAAAAAATATCCAGTAAGGGAGTAAAATGGGGCAGCAACCCAAGCATGAAATCCCTTTGGCGAGAACAATGAGACCCTCCTCTCCAGAATCTGTTTTGCCTTACTAGTACGATAGTGGTGTTTTCAGCTAGCAGTATCATAGGTCTATGGTGAATTCAGCCCCTGGACCTTCCATATCTTAAAGTTATAGGGAAGGAATGTTAAATTTGCTTTTCAATACCTGGTAGTGGTTAGATTTTGATGCACAGAGTTCCTTCCAAGTAGCCATTATTTATTAATAAGAAAAAATCTCCACTTCTTTTCCTATAAAAATTCTGGTGCAATGCTGGCCTTTGAAGAGACTCTACAATGTTTGGGTTTTAGTATTAAAAAAAATATTTTTTAATATATAAATTAGTTATTTTGTTATATTAAAACAAAGTTGGAGATGCTAGCTGATGAAGTTTTATAGTTTATTAATTTTTTGGTTTTAATTTGATTGAGTATCTTAAAATATATTTATTCTGTTGCCTGAGGTTGATAAGAATTCATTGCCTTCCAGTTCAGGCAATAGTTTGGTTTAGATTTTGGTTATGCCTTTTACAAATTTCATCAGGAATAAGTGTTTCAATTTCAGTGTAACATTCATGAAAATAGCTGTTTAAATTGGCCATTAATACATGTATCCTTTGAAGAACGTGATCATGAATGTTTGTATTTAAAATGTGTTTTCCCAACACAGTATATATTTTATCATTTCCTACTTATTATTTTTCTCAAGATCAGAAAGCAACCTAATGTTAAATACAGTCAAGTTTTTGTTTCTGCTCTGTTTCTTAAGCAGACTGAATCGTTGAGCCTGTGAATTATAGAGTATATGGTAATCTTAAATTACCTGTGAGGCTGAAGGTTGAGCTGCAGGATTGTTGGCTCCTCCTGCAGACATTAGTGCTTATATCTGAAAAATTTCATTAGTTTGTTTCAGTTATTCTTTATCTGGTTAAAATAAATTAGGCTTAGTCTTTTGTGTTTCTCATGAAAGCCACACAATATAACTGTTTCCTTTGCAACGGGTTACCTTAATATAGTGTACATATTTTTATGTATAAAATGTTAGGGAACTTTTATTACAAGAGATCTATTTGGGTAAGTATTGTCAGCATAAAATGGCTGGCACAATCTTTTATATAAGGAAATACCTTTTTTTTTTTTTTTTTTTACCCCAAGTTACGGTTCTCTGACAGTTAACTGGTCAATGAAGTTTGACCTTATTTTTTTCTAAAACATTTTATGTACAGCCTAGTTATTGCCAAAAGTAGCTAAGTAACTAGAACTTCTACAAAAGTAAGTATTTAAGTAGGAGAAGAGAGATCTGTAAAACAAAAATCCGCTGCACCCCCATAAGGCATAGCCTGTGAAAATAAATACAAGTCTTAGTCTGACAAAATTGAAGTGCATACATATAGCGTTACTTTCATGCTAATTAATTCCTGTTTTAAAGCTCAATTTACATCTCAATTGAGCAATCCTTGATACAACTGGAGGCACACAAATATATCTTAGACTAAGTAGTAGTTTGTACAAATTTCAGATTCAAGTTTTTCTTCAAGAAATGCTTTTGGTTTCTGTAAAGTTTTGCAACAGTAAACAGTTTATCTGAGCTTTTAAATGCTTTTAAAGTACTACTTAAACCAAAGTTGGAGAATCAAGTAGGAAAATGTGAAACAAATTATATATTTAAATAAACCTAGGTCTGCAAGTCTAGTTTGAAGCTATTTTTTGCAAGTCTGTTTTGAGTCCATTGTTTGAACGTATAGTTGTGCTGTAGGAGTGAGGCTGAGCTCACAGAATGCACACTAACAAGTACCATAATGGGGTCACAGAGGCCAGAGAAAAAATTCAGCTTTCTTGCATCAGACCTGTGATAAAGCCCCAGCCTATATGTAAACAGTCAGTGAAACATTCTCATAGGCAACAGCTAGAGGCAAGGCTAATACCTACCTTATTTGCCATCAGCTAAAAATGTAAAAATATAGCCAAAGTTGTGTTAGCAAAGAAATGCCAAAATTTGTTTGTTTTCGTTCTTTGGGCGAAAAAAAAACGTTAATTGTATGCTTCAATCTACTTTATTACATTAAATGATGGATCCAGAAAAATTCAGAAGTGTTTTGTACCCTTTTGTTTTAGCTTTGTGTGGGTTCCTAATATTAATGCTCAGTGCTGAAATTCTTATTTTGAACTGAAATATGGATCTAGTCAAAAAATGATCTTATTTTTTCAAAACAAAAAAAATCCAAATATCAGTTCTGATGTCAATGAAACACAGATGTAAAGTAACCTATTTGAATTGAGTGTTCAAGTTGCTTAGTTAAACGCTGAAATTCAGGAAATTCTAGTTAAAATTCCTGCAGTGCTGGCAAGTTAGTAAAAATAGAGTTTTCTCAAAGAAAAAAAAAAAAAAGTCAAAATAATTAATTCTGTATTTCTAAGATGATAAGAATAAATGGGGATGTTTCATATCAGTACTATAGTCTAATTATTTGATTGAATAACTTTTTTATATCCTGACCTTTTAATTTTAATTGCACACTTTTAATGCTGTCTTAAGTTTTGGAAAGCTAAAACTAGCTCAAATGTTGCTAGTTTTGAATGTGTGTATGTTTTCAGCAAGTTGTGGTTATTTACTTTGAGAAAGAAAAAAGTGTGGGCAGAGGGAGTTAAGCAGTGGAAAGAATAAGACAAAAGTGTTTCCTGGCTCCGCTAAGTCAAAGGCCAACAGGTGCCCGCTCAGTTTCTTAGGAAATCGCTCCCTGGCCTGGCTAAAAGGTTATGCTTGAGAGCTGCAAATGGGATTTTCAAATGCTGGCTTTTGAAAAAACAGAACAAACCAGATCAGTTTTCTGGATGCAAATGCTGTCAACCTAATTTATGGTTTTTGCCATGTCCTGTAAGGAGCTTGCAGAGGTTCAAAACTAACTTTGAAGAGGTTCACGGATGTATTCCAAAGAGAAGCAGCAAAATGTCAAGTTTCAAAGTTCAGTTGTCTTAATAATTAGGAAAGAGGGAACAACCCTTTCTTTTCCAGTAAGAAAAACAATTTTTTGCCCCATACATGCTTCCAGACAGCTTAGAAACTGTTTTGAGCAGGAAGAAAAAAAAACTTGACAAACTGTAGCCTAAGGGAAGATTTTGTTTTCTCTATAAATTATGAGTGAAAAAGGGAGTGAAAAAAGATATGAGGTTTTATACCTGAAATCCCCACAAGAACCCTATTGTGCAGGCATACACTGTTTCCATCTGCTGCAAATGAAGTTGCAATTGATTAGTTTTATTCTTGTGCAAAATGTTGAGGTCTGTTTCTTTTTTCTTTTTTTTTTTTTTTTTTTAATACTGGACACCTTGTTGGAAACCTATAGCATAAGACATTGTATCTGTGCACGCATGGTCTCATCTTAAAACTTCTGCAGAGCCTGGTGAAGAGGCAAAACAAGCCAGGACTTGCTTTGCAGTTCTGAAGTTGTAGGTCAAGCAGTGGAAAGCTCTGAACACCTTTGAGATCTGGTTATCAAATTACTATTTCTAGTTGTAAACATCATACATGTAGAACCCATAGTCAAAATTTAAGAATATATACTAAATCGAGGGTTTATTTTTAAAACTGTTAAATTTCTAAAATAATAAAGCTAATATTTTCTTTGAGATCTGCATTATACTTTGTAAGTGTATAGTTTTTCTCCTGTATTAATTTGTTCTTGCTAAAGTGTTAATTTACCAATATTTTTTACTAACACATTTTCTGATAAGTTTTTTAAAAACTTTTCTCACAACCAACTTCATAGATTATTTCTTTTGTTATTCTTCATGTTCTTTTTATACACTTTAAGAATACAAACATTTCTTAAATCCTGAACAAGTACATCTAAAATTAAGAAATAAACTAAAAAAATCAAGAAAGAGTAACAAGGGAGTAAAATAAAAGGGGTGTTTTGTTATTTTGCGTGAGAGGTGAAGCATTTGTTGCAGTTAAATACTGAATACAGCACTTAGTCTTTCTAGGAAATCCATTATTTCTCATAACTCTTTTTACATGATCCCTGAAATAAATTGGGAATAAGTTTTAGATATGACAAAATACTGTGCTCCTGACTGCATTAGAAATCCCCATCAATGACTAATCAAATGACAGATAAAAACCTTTCCTTGCCTTGGAGTGAGAACCTGCATTATGGTTAGCTGCTATTTTAAACTCTGATCTATATGTAACTAAATTAACCAGAAAACAGCACCGAGAGAGAATATATTAACACAAAATCTTACATGCCTTTCAGCTGTGGCCAATAATCTCTCTTAACAGTAAAGAGTTGTCCTAAAAGAGGAAGGGGTACCTTTCTGGCAAATTTCTTCATTGAAGAAGTTCAACAGTTCTCAGGAAAAGAGCTCAACAGTGTAATGTTGTAAGGAATATCCTGGATAGACGTGGTGGGGCTGCCTTTGACTGGAGACACCAAGTCGTAGAGGAAAAATAGAGCAATAGTGGCCAGTGCAGCTCATTAGCATCACAGATGAAATGCTGCCTTTTCTTTGACACATCCCAAAACACCTGCCTGTGGGCACAGAGAACTGCCCTTTGGGAATGGGGGAAATTGTCCTTTTTCCACTCATCATGTAGTATTTTTTCCAAAAGAACAGCCATGCCCCACTGATGGAGTCAAATCTACGCTGGTACTGTGGGTGGTAGGTGGCTCCAGATACACCATTTTAACTCTAAAATGTAAATTTTCTGTATTCCTGTTTTACTATGGAAGTCCCTGAATTGAGGCTGGATAGAAATGTGCATTACCTGCTAAAACCCAACAGATTTAATGGCGTTTACAAGCCCATAAAACAGGTTCTGCAGACACATGGCCAATCTAACAGATAATTTAAGGGCAGTAGTGGAACTTGGTTTTACGTCGGCCCCATTCCCCTGCAGCGGGGTGTTTGGACAGAAAACTCTTTGGGGTGAGTTGGGTTCACCGATGTCCAGTTGAGTAGGTGGGGCATTGACTGCAACGACCCTACAATGTACCCAAAAACCGAGTGGGGAGGCTTTAAAAAGGAGTAGATGACACTTTCTCCTCTCTTTTTTCCCCTTTGAGATCAACAGTTGCCTCCTAAGGATCAATTAAACAACCTGCCAAAGGGTCAGGGGAGGCAGGGGACCGGCTTGCTTGGGCAAGTTGGGCAGGAAAGACATCTTCTGTCCGGGGAAGGCAGGGCAGGGCTGGGCGAGGCAGAGCTGCACCGGCGATGCCCGGGGTTGGCGTCGCTCCGGACCCCCGGGGAAAGCGGTGGGTGAGCAGAAGCGGGGAGCGGGGCTGCTGGGGACGAAGGTGGCTCTGGGGTTGTCGGGCGCTTCGTGGGATCACCTCGGGGCTCCCTTCCCCTCCAACAGCGGTCAGATGCTTTGGGAAGAGGGGTGCGGTTCACGCGCTGAAATCGCGTGTGAGGTTCCGCCCGCAGGCGTGGATGTGCAGAAGAGCCCCGGGAGGTGGGGGAGCCCCCCCCGCTGCCCCCCGCCCCCCTCCCCCTCCGGGTCGCTGGCTCGCTCGCAGCCTCAAACCCCACATGGCCGGGGAGCGCGGGGCGCGCCGCCCCCCCGCCGGCCACCCAGACAAAGCCGGGGGAGCCCTCCCTTCAAAAAAATGGCCGGTGGGGCTTCGCGCGGCTCCCGCGGGCTGGGGGCGGCCCGGGCGGGGGCTGCGGGCCGGCCGGCTCCGCCCGGGGGGCAGCGGCGGGAGCGCCGGCACGGGGAGGCCTCCCGGGGCGCGCCAGCGTGGCCCCCCCGGGGCCCCCCTCCCTTCCCCAGCTGCCTGCTGCTCTCCCATCCCCCCTCGCCCGCCCGGTGCCCCTTCACACCCCACCGAAAGCCTTCCCCAGCCCCTTCCCCCCCCGCCCAGGCCGGCTGCCCCCGCCGGGGCCGGGGAGGGCTGGCAGATTGCGGCGGGGGGCCCCCGGCTGGAAAAGGGCCGGGAGGGCAGCAGCCACTGGGGAACAAGCGCACGGTGCCTTCTGGACGATGCTCCTTTGCAGTAGTCACAAAAGACCGGGAATAAAAACAACAGAGATCCTGGTTTCAAAGCAGCGGGAGAAGGGAATACACCAATATTTTCCTTTGCATTGACCTCGCGGAAGGTGCTCTAACCTCGCCGCCAAGGGAAAGCCAAACCACCCCAAAATGTTTTAGCCTGTTCGTGCTTTACATTAACAATTCACAATTGGCTCTATACATATTTAAATAGGGACATTATTAAGCTTGTGCCTATTCAGACATATGCCCCTAGCAGGGGTGCTGGCTTCTCTTATTTTCTTTGGCTGTGGTCTTGAAGAGAAGATAGTGGAGCCAGAGGAAGAGTGTGTACATGTGTGGTTCCCAAGAAGGTGGATTTTACATCCCTGCATAGATAAACCACACCATCCTTCCCAAGTGCTATACATAAATCTCATCTTAGAAAGACTAATGTCCTAGGCGATGATTTTCAGAGTGTTTCCTTTTCTTCCAGCAAAAGCCAAAGGGAAGAGAGTAGCGAGAGCTAAAACAGAGAGCAAGTCACCTTGTGGGAGCCATACCCCACAAACAGTCTGGATTCAACACACCCGAGGTACTGGCACAGTCACTGCAGACCTGTTCAGCATCTCTTCTCGTAAAATACAGTCCTGTCCTCTCTGATGCCTTCGCATTCGTGTTTTCAGGGCAACAGCATCTTTGCTGTTCAACACAAGCAGCTAGTTGTGAAGTTTGATGACTGTTTACACAGAAGAAGCATGAGAAACCTCTGGTGCTGCTTATTTTCATACCCAGTCCACTTTCCTTTGCCCAGTTCATAGCCATGTCTTTCCTGTTTCATCTGTTTTACTTCCACCCCGCTTCCCTTTTCAACTACTGACCTTAAGCTCCCACCCAATTTTCTTTCCCCAGCTGTTATCCCCTGTCTCTCCATCTCTGTCCCTGCCTCCCTCCCCTCTCCCCCTTACTGAACAGTATTTTGTGCCTCCACCCCTCTGCTCCTTAAGGGGAGTTTGCTTCAGTCCTGTTGTGCATCTGTACCCATGACCCCTGGTAGGAGTTTTATCTTGACACCATCCTGATCCATGCCAGAAGGCTGAACTCAGAAAGTGAAGTCTTTTGTCAGGATTTCTATGCACCGCTCATGCCCTGGGAGCCCTGTGCAGGGCACTGCCTTCTACCTGTACGCCACTTTTAGATTTTCCTGCGCAGCAGCTGGTGCAACACTTGTTCCCATCAGCACAGATATGATGGTGCTTTAGGCAATGAACTATGGGGAAAAGCAATCCTCATGCCTCTGTAGGTTTCCTCATTTGCAGGGCTCCCACTTGCCTCTGAGAACAGATTTGGTGAAAGTCAGGGTTTGCTGGAGCCTTACTGCTGCTCTAGGCAAACCCTGTGTGTTCAAATCGGGTTTTGGAGAGGGCAGAGAAGCAGCAGGGGTGATGAGAGACCGGTTCGATGTAATGTGCTTGAACAGTCCCTCCAGGGGATTGTTCTTCAAAAGCAGAGCTTGGATATTTTACAGCTCTGTTTTGATGACTTATCTCCTGTGAGTAGGTCTCCAGTGGTGGTAACGTCTCACCAGAGGTTTGGGTGGAGCAGCTGTGGGCTCAGGGAGCTGCCGCCGACGGAAAAGCTGGGGTCAGCGTGCTCTCAAGCTCAGGCAGATGCTAGCTACAGCAGAACTGGTTTCTGGCAAGAAATTGGCACTATGCTGGAGAAGAAGCAGTGCAGACCCTGAGCCGAGAAGAGGAAGTTAAAAGCAGATGAGATCTTTGTGGGTTTGCACTAACTGATGTCTGACAGGAAGAGCGAATTCATGCCAGCATAAAGTAAAGAAAAAAAGGAGGAGGGCAGTAGTGAAAAATCCATATTGTTCACTCAGTAAAGAGTTGTCTGACTCCAGAAGAAAAACAAGGTATTAGTTGCAAGAAGAAAAATAAAGAATATTTCTGTAGCTCTCCCTGAAACTGAAGTTTTGCTTCTTTACTATTGCTAACCCTTTAGGACTGTAAACATCACCTTCTCCTCTCTGCAAATCTCTCTGCTGTTTTGCAGTTTTACAAGTTCCATGGTTATTGATTCAAATGTTAATAGTCTGTACTCAGCAAAATACCATACAAATGGATTCAACATAAAACAACTTTCTGTAATAAGAAACTTCACTGGAGCTGGAGGTGAGGAGGTGACTTAGTTCTCAGTGCTGCAGAGAGACAAGGGGACATGAGAGGGCTTGGCAGGTAGGGAAAGTCTTAGCGCTGAATGCGGACAGTGGATAAAGCGGAAAGCTCCAGGTAGTGTCATCCACTGCCAGAGGTGACTTCTTGGACAAGCATAATGTCTTCTGCATCTTCATCCTGCTCAGTCCCACTCTCCTCCATAGGCAGCAGTCACAAAATTTCCACAGCCACCTGCTCTCACCTCAGTGTGATCGTCCCCTGGTGTGTCCCAGAATTTCCTCTCTCCACAAACCATTGCTCTCCGGTTTCATCTGTTCCCTGTGTCCCCCACATACCTTTCCTTTCCTTTTTCCTTCCTGCTTCTTCAGTCACTTCCTGAGCTACTTCTGAATTTTCCAGTTTGCACTGCCGTCTTCAGCCTTGCAACGTGTTTTCCTCTCTCCTTGTCCATGTTCCAGTACGGTTTACAAAGCAACAAGAAATACCTTCCTTACACCTCATTTCTCTCTTCACTTCTGGTGTGTTCACTGTTCTTCCCATCGCTGAAGCTCATGAATGCCATTCAGCTTTTGCCACACACCCAGACGACCAGCAAATCCTGACTAACTCAATCTCTTCTGCATGACACTTTTTCTTTTACATCTTTGTCAAGGAGGTGAGTATAAAGGCAATGCTGACTTAGATAACACTCTCTCTTGTTAGAGAGGAAGACCACCTTCCCAGCTAAGGAAGGGAATCAAAGCTGAGCCTTCCCTCATTAAGTCTGATCTAATGCACCTGGTGAAATTTTGGAACTCCTTGGGTAGCTCTTCAGAGTCCCACTCACATTCCTCCTGATTAGTAGAAGATTAGGGGAAGTTTTTGCATGGATATCACCGTCAAGAAAGTAAGCTGGCAGCACCCCTCAATGAGCAATTGTCATGCTGATATTTAAGAAGTCAACTCATAAAATTATCACTATAGCCATGGAGGCTCCTCTTTCTCACCCAGAAGAAGTTAGAGAAGAGACTGTGACAGAAAGATCTTGGTAATGTTTGGAGCCGTCAGAGTTTCGGGGCTGCTTCCTCCCTGGGACTGTTATTCAGCAGGGACTCGACACTGGTCCGTGCTGCTTTTCAGCAGCAAACGGGTCAAACAGCTGCTCGGATGCATTTAGTTGCCTCTGACGTGCCTTCGGTAAAAGGCAGCGAGACATCACAGTGTAGTTGTGGTGGAACTAATGAGCTAAAAGTAGAAAACAGGAGGAGACAACAGCAGGTGGCTTTAGCAGGCGGGAAAATGAAGGTTTATATTTCCACATGCCGCAGAGGATGATTTTAGCTATTCAGATAGCTATTTGAATAGAAATCCTCTCTGCTGCTCACCAGGCTCAGTGGAAGCCGAGCAGAGACGCTGCTCTTAGACCCTGGTTACCTCCCCAGATCCATTTCACCAGTCCCGATGGGGTAGGTGGGTGGTGAAGCCCAGAGCTGGATCCATCGGCAGCTGCTCTCGGTTCAATAACAGTCAATAACAGTCCTCTCCCTCGGTTTTGCTAAGCTTCCCCATGAGGCATGCTGCGACGGAAGCAGCAGCCAGAAGTTACTTTTTCCTCCCGAAGCTGTAGAAGGGAGTGGGTTTCATCTCTGGGACACAGACTTTGCCAGAGACAGCCATCATTTTATCACCCACG
Source organism: Strix aluco (assembly GCF_031877795.1). Classification (NCBI taxonomy): domain Eukaryota; kingdom Metazoa; phylum Chordata; class Aves; order Strigiformes; family Strigidae; genus Strix; species Strix aluco. The sequence continues at coordinate 139,348,788 of NC_133931.1, forward strand.
GGGTGACACGTGGAGGTGGCTCACAAGCTCGTGCTGGGGGGGGCGCAGCTCCTCCCTCGGCACTGTGCGGCCAGAGGAGCTGGGAGGGCAGGGGACAGAAGCCAGATGCTCCTCCTGAGAGGGACAGGGATTGCTACGACACAGACAACAGGCGTTGGAGGGTTTGCGACTGTAGGTCTGTGCCAGGAGAGCAGGAAGCCCAGCTGGGCAGGAGGAACGAGCTATCTATCTGTGGTGCTTCCAGGGACACTCCCTGAGCTCCCTCCCTCTGTGCGCTTTACAGGACAAGGGGAGAAGGGGTAAGAAAAGAGAAGGTGTTGCAGGAAAATTCACCCAGACCAATCCCCAAAAGGGAGCAAGCTCTTATAGAAGCTGGAGGGGGTTTTATTTTATAGTGTCCTTGTGATATGTCCTTGTGATATGCATCAAACACCTGAGTAGCTTTGTGCTCGTAAACCATCCCAGTTACACCTCTGGAACCACACTGTTCTTGTAAGAGTGCAAACTTTGCCATGATGTTACTAAAGGGGAACTCCTGTACTCAAACAACCTGCAAGCAACAAGTATGTTTCCAAACTTGTGAAGGTAGCAATGACACTTCCACAGCACTCAGACAACACACAGAGCACTCCTGAGACACTTCTCTGCTTCTTCATCCTTCTGCCAAAAAAAATCAGCATAGGCAATGGGTTTAATTCCTGTAAAAATACATTCCTTACAAAGGGGATATCTTACATGATTGGCGTGTCAGCAGTTTTGCTTGACATCACAGACCACACTGCCTGAACTCTGTGTGGAAGCCATGGACCAAAACAGTGTCTCGACTCCAGACCCAAAGCACAGAGGTGGGAAGCCATCAGACCTGTTCTGCTCATCCTCTGCGAGCCCAGCCCAGCTCATCGTCAGGGTAACACAGCCTATCTGTGTGGAGAGACAGTGACACTGTCTCAAAAAGGGTATTTGGTATGTGGACTACTTTTTTAAAGAAGGTAACACCATGACATCTTGGTTTAAAAATACTGTTCAGTGCTTTTTTCAGGGCAGGGGAGGGACAGGCAGAGGTGAGATGACTCTCTAAGAGTGATTACTCCAGGCAATGTGGACTTGGAACTGAGCATTGCCATTCAGACGGTTACTACACTTTATATAAATAAAAACACTTTGCTGAGGATGGCTGAACTTCACCAGTTTTGTTTAAAAATAAGAACATAAATAAATACTACACTCTGTTTTACCACACCTCCCAGTCTACTGCTCTAGTGAGCCAGAAGAAGCTGCAGCTGTCTCCAGGAAGCGAGTGGTGGGATACATTCCCGCTCCCATCCTCCTCCTCCTCCTCCCTTCTCTTTGCACCTCTGTTTCGGCAGACTAACAGATGTCAGAGATTTACAGAAACTGCACCTATTCCAGAAGAAAGGGAGTCACCACTAACATTTCCTTAAAAAACAGGTATCACCAGATGTTCTGGTCAAGAAAAAGACAAAGATGTGTTTTAAAAGAGATTGAATCCAGGCTGGAGCAGAGTTTGGTCCTACTCGGACAGGCAAAAGCTGGGGTCCTGCCCCCAGTGACACATGGGGTGTCAGGCAGTAACTCAGATCACAGCTATGCTTCCTGAGTCACTCTTGCTGTCTCCTGCCTGGAAGGATGAGTCCCAATTGCTGCAGACAGTCAGCAGGTTTCTGACCACAGGGTAGGGGAAAGGAGCCCCTGTTTTGCTCCTCATGTCACAGTGGAGCAATAAGAAATGCGTTTGAGTGACATATGTCACTAAGAGCAGGACATGACAGTTCCTATTTGTCTGTCATTAACCTAACCTTCATCTCTAGCCTTACTGAAGGAGTCTTCTCCGTGACAATGCCTGAAGGATGCCTGAAGATCTGCCTCCTCCAGATCTCTGTGGTGCCCATCTCATTAAAAAACCTTCTCTCACATTGTCTTTCTTGCCCTGCTAAGCTCCAAAGCTGATGTTAATGGTCTCCACCTCCTCAAAGGTACATTTGTGCATGGAAATCCCCATGTTCTGAGGCAGGTTAGTGCAAAACCATCAGCTCTTCTGATCATTCCTCCATGGGGTTTGGGCTCAGGATCCCTTGCAGAGGGATAGGTCCACAGTTAGAAAACAAAGCATTTGCTTTTAGATAAGTTTTGACCTGCCCATTTTGCAGCAAACTTTAGCTAAGTCTTCATTTAGCTGGTTCTTCCACACTTCCCCCACCCTGGATACTCCAGTCCCATTATCTACTTAATTCTCATTATTTTTGCTTACTTACTCCTCCTGTGCATTAGAGATGCCTCGCCCACTTTCCCGTTTCCTACACAGCTTACAATGTCCCAGAAAGTGGGACACTAGTGGCTGCAGCAAGGACTGTAACAAGGGAGAACTGTACAATGCCCACAGTGGAAAATATTTTGAAGAAGCTAAAGGAGGAAATAATTAAGCAAGGATCTGTCCACTGTGAGGGCTTCATTTAAAAAACAGGCATGTCCTTCATAGGTCTAGCAATTTCCCAGCTACCTGCCTCCATTAGTTAATTAAATTGATTAATGATATTCTTAGTCAAAGAAGACTTGCAGCAGTCACAGAGAAAAAGATGAAGAAGCAGGGGGTTGCTAGCCTTTGCATCCCTTGTGCTGTTCTAACAGGTGATGAAGATTTAATTTCAGTGAGTAGCTGGAAATCCACTATTACCCAGAGAAGTTGTTTCTTTTTGCAGTTTGGGAACTCAGGTAGAATTATTTCATCCAAAGTTTTCCCAGTTTGAAGTTTTAATACATCCTAGTTGGGTATCAGCCTCCTGGTTTCACTGTTCTCGTCTCTTCCCCAGCCAGGGCTCAGGATTTCACGTGTCCACTCTGATCAGGGTTTGACGTGGCTGTTTCACCACACCAGGCTCTGAGCAAAAACCTCCACTTTTCTGCTTTTGGAAACAGCTGAGATACATGCGGGCATGGAAAGCCAGTGACAGCATGTTTATCCCTTGCTCATCTGTGGGTACACATAGCAGATGCCAAACCATCACTTGGTATTTTACCTGGACACAGCCCAGAGGGGCTGGCAGCAAAGCCTGGGGAGTGCCTGGGTGTGGGGTCCGAGCCCCCGGAGCTCGCCCTCCATGCCAGCTGGCTACTGTGCAGGCTCGCCTGGAGCCAGCGCTGTGCTGCAGCACCCCTGTGCCTCGGATGAAGACTTCGCTGACTCTCTCCCACGGGTGCAATACAGAAATCTCTTTCTCAAACTGTAAAGAAAAGAAAAAGGTAGCAGACTGGAAGGCATGGATAGGTGGGGGTTAAGCACAGAGGGAAGGGGGCTGGCTGTTGGGAGGCAGAAGCAGACATAGATGCTGGGGTGGCTGTCCCTCTGTGCTCCCCTCTCAGAGGTGGGAACCAGGCACCCTCACAAGAAATATATTTATTTTTTTGTTCATTCACTTCTGGACTCCTCTGGCCATTTAGAAAGAAATAAAAATCAGGAGCACAAGTAACACCTTCCCACAGGACTGAAACAACAAAATTCAATGGCCACATCCAAGTTTTCCAAATGCTTCCCCTCCCCACAACCCAAACAGGATACCAGTTACTCCCAGTCCTACCTGCCCAGGCAGCCACTGGGGCAGCTGGGCTCACAGCATGGCTGGGTTGGTGGGTTTGGGAGCTGCCCCAGAGCAGGGAAAGAAGCTGCTAAGTCCCCAGCAGGCTCAGGGCTGCAGTTCTCACTCCCTCTTCCCCTGCAAGTGGTGGGGCAGAGGGTGGGGGTCCCTAGGGTGCTCCGGGCTGGTGTTGCTCACTGCTCAGCTGCATGAATGCTTCAAGCTTAGAAATGCTCCAGCCCTGGTTTTGGCTGAGAGAGCAAAGAAATGGGAGAGTGCTCTGTCTTTCCCAGGGACGGGTGGGAGAGAGGATCCCCCAGGCCTTGCCCACGGCAGTGGCAGCAGCCCCCCAGCTTGGGAGGAGGGGATGGTTGCAGCCCAGGGATCCCTGGTTCGCAGCGGGCAGCTGCACTGGGGAGTTGGCCAGGGGAGAGCAAGCCTAAGCTCACTTGGGTGCTACTGGTGGGAAGTCTGTGGGCTAGACTGTATGGTCAGCCTCTGGACTGGGATGTACAACTGCTTTTTGATTAACCCAGGGATAACCACTGTCCTGAGTGATCCTGATTTCTGTAGCAAAGATCCCAGGTTTCTCTGGCTTTGGAGAGTTGAACTAACTGTGTGGTACGATCAAAGATGCACTAAAACCCAGAAGTTTAAGGGAATATTAAAACATGGATTCTGTAATATTTTTTAAAAGTGTTGGCATTTGAGCATGTGTTTCCAACTGCTCTGCAATGTGCATCTTGCAGGCACTGCACAGGTGCTCACCACCAGCCACGGTCCCTCCCCAACAGCACTGGGGTGGGGACATCAGATGGGGTGGGATAAGCATGGGCTGAGAAATGGGGCTCAGCCCCTTCCCTGGACTGAAGTAAGATGTCTGTTCCTTCATCATCTTTATCCATGTGAGAAAGAAACCTCTTGGTGTTTTATTTCCAGAACTGGATTCTCTGAAAACGTGTCCTCTGCTGCAATATCTGCTTGGGACCAGATAGACTAGTCCTTAAGGATATCACTGTGCATGTGTGGCCACTCTTGTATGTTCTGCATCTGTCAGTACTGGCATAGACTTTATAAACTTATTTATAGATTTATATAAAGTTGTTTAATCATCTTTCACAGATCCTCTCGCAAATCGCCCACTGTCTTCCAAAGCTGGAACAGGCCAAATTAAAAAAATTATGGAAGAAGAGTATTTATTAACCTCATCTTCATACATGGAAAACTGAGATTAAATATTCTGTCCAAGGTTACCCACGCAGGCTGAGGAAGGAACTGAATCCAGACCTCCTACATTCCCACTACATCGGGTGACTCTGTCCCAGCATGAACTTCCCTTTCCAGGGAACATTCTCAGCTATATCAAGATCTAGTCCAGTTGTTAACTTCCATAAGGTTTTGTCTTTTTATATTTTGAAGACGTACTGTTCTTGTGTCCTTTCTATGAAATCCTCAGATGTGTTGCTGCATTGGTTCCTTTCTAGCCTCTAGTAGATGGAAATTAAACACACTGTCTATAAGACTGTTTGAAACCTAGACTTTGAAAGGATGTTTTATTTTAAAGCAAGAAAAAAATCCCTACACTTCATGTTCCACTGTGAATGTGAGCCCAGCACTAGATTTTTGGTTTTTAGTGAAGCTTTGCCCTTGCTACCTTTTCCCTCCAGCACTAGCAGCTAATATGATGGCATCAAACACTCCTTGGGAGAGCCAGCTCCACCGGAGGGAGAGTCAGGGCCACCCCAGCCACACAGAGACAGCCATGGTTACTCATGCTGTCATCGCTCCTCAAGCAGATTTGGCATCAGTCACTTTATTATTTATATTTGTTGTAAACTTATGAAGGACACCTTGACACAAGCAAGAAGCTAGTCTTCAGCTTGGTAAATAACTCTTCCTTACCTGCTCTAAAGAGACAGAGCAGGCCTGCTAGACGTTCCTTTGGACATGGTCCACCAGGATGAGGCTGGAATCTTCACTGTTCAAGTGTCCACCAATATATTAGGAGGAAAGGCTTTGGAACGTGAAATAAGGTTAAGACTTGTTATCTCTACTTTTTTTTTCCCCTCTCTTCTGGCCAAGGAGAACAGAGCACTCAGTGCATTATCCTGTGCACAACACCATGCAGTGGGGGGATGGAGAAAGATGGTAAGAACAAAGGGTGCCAAGCAGCAACCCTGTACCTGGCTAGGGGCAGCAGCCAGGAAAGTCAGTGTTCAGCTACGGGGAAGCTTGACTGCCTGTAATTAACCTTCCTCTAAAGTGAATTAATTGCTCTGAAGGAAGAAAAACTGTTAGAATTGTTCATGTCCTGTGGAATTATACAAATAATTCAACCATACTGAAGTTGTATTTGATGCACTGTTAAAATTTTGAGGGAGTTGGGGGTTTTTTTGTTGTTGGGTTTTTTTTTGTTTTGTGTTTTTTTTAAAGAGACCAGCTTCTAAGCATTTACTACACAGTATTGATAAAGCCACAACCTAGAAATCCAAATTGGCAGCTCCTTATGGAAGAGAGGATCCTCAGCCAGGAGGAATTCAGCTGTAAAGTAACCATGGGATTTGGCATCTGGGATTTTTCAGTGTGAAACAGATCACCTTTTGTGTTCCCTAGGTGTTGCTCCTTTCTGCTCAATCCTGCACTGAATCCAGTAGCTTGGAGAAATGGAAAAACCAACATCTAGAGCAAGGAGCAGAAGAGAAATAGGAGCATTAGGAAAGCACGTTAGACTGTGGAAGTTGACAAGCAGGAGACAGCAGCTGCTGATAAAGCCCTCCATTCTGTTGCCACCCTGCCACAGTCCAGATCACGCCAAAATATCCCAGCAGTGCGTGTAAGAACGATCAACCACTTGAATGTTCCCTGATGAAGGCATTTCATGTGTTTGCTGTGAGATTAGGTAGTAAACTGTATTTGTAAAGATCTGTGCTGCCAGTGTAGTGGAATCACATATCATCAAGAGTGATATAGTTATCAACATTCAGTGGTTTTTCTTTCCTGCACTGCTGCGAGAATTAGGTGTCTGCTTCCACAGAAGCTATAAAAGATAACGGAGCCACAGCAAATTATTAAAGCCTAACATCATATAGGGTATAAACACTGGTTACCTTTAGCCATCCTTCAGGTTCTCTTTATCTCCATGAGTTTACACGGTTCCTTCCAAGAGTCAGCTTACAGCTGGTCAAGTAGTACTGTAAATAAACATCTCTCATAACCTTGGAGCCACAAACCAAACCAGTAAAAGACTGGCTAGTTATCATCATGCTGACAACAGGAGCAAAAATGGAGCAGTGAAAGAGGGGGTCCAAACAGTTCCTCCATCTATAGATTTGCAAGACCAGTCTCTACACAGCACTAATCCATTGTTCTACCCTAATGAGTTTATATGGGGGGTTTTGCTTCGGGTTTTTTTTTTCTTTTAAAGCAAATATAAAGACCTTTGCAAGCTCCTATGATATGCAACTTAAGCAGTTCTCCATCAGTACTTTCCTTTGGGGTAAATCTTGAAAGACAAAGATATTGAAGCATCTTAGAGTTATCTTGTGCCTGGAAGCTTTGGCAGGTCATAAGTTACTGCATTTGAGATGTTGTGCAGAGTCTATGCATCCTGGTCCTAATGCAGTGCTGGGAGGAGGATGAGGGTGGAATCACAGACCAGGCTGGTGGAACAGTTATATCAATATTGGTTCTCGGTGACCACAGTTCTCCACTCTTGATCCCTAATATATCTGACATCTTCACAGTTGAAAAGCTCCACCAAAAACATTTTTTTTTTTTAAAGGGGAACAACATAGAAATAACTACTTTTTAAGCTTAAAGAGTAATCTTACACAGGAAGCACTGCTAGACTTTTTCACAGTGGGAAACTTATTTCCACTATAGCCACTTGTTCTTCAAGAACTGATTTAAAAAAACTTTTGCGGATCTTAGTTAACAAAGATCTTCTTTAATGTTTTGCCAAATACATTTGTGAATTTGCACGTGAAAGATATCTGCTATTAGATACCAAAGATGAAACCATCACTTGCTACCACAAAAGTTAAGAAATCATCCTGTGTAAGGTGGTCTCTCACTTCCTCATGAAATTCAACAAGAGACCCACTGAGGTGGCTCATAGCCTTTTTTAGGCAAGTGTAACTGCCAGTTTTTTTAATGAACGTTTCATCTTGTGTATCTAAAGCAGTAAAAGTATTTAGACTTATGCGTTCCAGTTTAATAACAAGTTTAACCCAAACTGAGGCAGTGTGATGATGGTATTTTTTGCACTGTCTGGACATACTACTGACCTAAGGGAAAAATCTGCTTTTTACCTAAACTTTATCAAAGTGTTGTATTTACAGCTTTGTCTGAGATACAGGAAAACACCCCTCTGCTGAACCTAACAGTCCTTACCTGCCTGTAGGCAGGGGTAGTCCTACCTGAAACACTTCATGCAGAAGTAAAATGCAAGAAATTAGGTCTACAGGTACTGCAGATGGTGTGGCTAGAGTCTGCATTTCACATTCTCCTTTACATTGCTGTTTAAAAGACAAGGGTGCTGACTGCACATGAGGAGAATTTGTTCACATCATTTGCCCAACCAAAAAAGTTGCTTCTGTAGGAAGCAATATAAAATGTTTATCACAGGTCGTTTTCCTTCTCTGGTCCAGAGAATTCTCATTAGTTCTAGAGGACTGCAGCAGCTAAACAGAGCAGACCACTAGTAAGGGGCAGCAGCAGTGTAAGCACGCCTGCTCTCCCTCGGTGAAGCCATGCAACAGAAGGTGCTTTTCCAAAAGGCATTCCTCAGCTGGCTGGGTCACACCTCTTCCACGTCACACAGCAACACACTCAAACGCTTTGGTCAGTACCACAAGACTGAAGGCTGTGTGTCACTACAGATTTGGAGTACAGTTATACAGGACAAATGACAAAATGATAGCCTTAATAAACTTCACCCTATGCCCATCATCTTTATACACACACACACACACTCACTCTCAGAAGCTATTTTGACCCAACACATAAATCAGTATGTCTCCAACTGTTGTCATGGGGTGCACATTTTCCATCACACAGCCTCCCGCTAGCCTGTCTGGCAGCTGTTCTGAATTTCTTGTGGCCACTTCTTTGAAGCATTTGGGAACACAGTATGTTTAAGAGCAAGTATTACCTTGCATTCTATATACTAAGCCTAGAATTCAGGCTATAGAAAAACCTAGATGAACAGTCATGTTTGTCTGAAGTCAGTATTTAAATTTTCCCTGCAATTCAACTGTGAACTTAAGCTTATCATATACTATCACTAAGTAACACTAAGTTTTGTTACTTAGATTGACTTTTTACTTTGTTGCAAAACTTTAGTGTATGATCAGAGATGACTATGCTTTCCTTATCTAGAACTGAAGAAAATATAAAAATGACTAGAGAATGTTTGTATCTGTTTAACTAGCTGTGTTCAGACACAGCATAGGAGTTACCTGGGCTGTTTTATTTCATAAACAGAATCAGAAGTTTATCTAAATGGTGTTCCTAAATCCATTCACAATGAAGCAGAGAGGAGGCTCCCATCCTTGGGGAGAATATGCAAGCCACAGAAGTTACAGGAAACTACTAACAACAAGATCTCTGCCCAACTGATCTCAGTTAAAAAAAACCAACCCAACAAAAACCCACATGAATGAGGAAACAGCTACAAGTTATCCTTCCCATTTCAGGATTGGTAAGTTTTATAAATGGTCATTTAAGTCTAACAACTATTCATATGTTACATACAAGTATGTTCAATACAGTAAGAATTACCATTTTCAGCTGTTCTTCAAATGGACTGTATCTCACCAGTCAACACGAAGCACAGAACACACCATGTAATACCACGCTGTTGCCACTTACAACTTTATATGGACTTGTGACAAATAGGATCGTCAGGTTTAGGTGTAGCTGTTGGAAGAAACAATTTCCAAGCTAAGGACTGAGACACTCCTTTCTCACTTTAGCTTCCAAGCAACAGGTTTGTTGAACTGTTCCCTAGCTAATACAACTTTTCAACCCTCAACAATTACAGGTCACAAATACCATACCCTGGCAAGAAGTAGCCACTTCTCTCTTGCTTCCTGAGCCTGGATGCTCCCCCAACCAGCCCTGCAGCAATTTCCCCAGCTGCCTATTTCTGCACACTACTCTTCTTAATTTTGAAAGAACAAAACCAAAATTAAAAATACCAACAGTTCTCCATGTAGAGATTCTGGCACTTTGGTTTACAGCGGACATTTGTCTAGATCACCAACAAACCAGTAAAATCATCTGAGTTGGAATGTTACTTAACTTCAGTGTTTCAGATTCTTTGTTTTCACTTTATTAAGTTTTCAACTGCAATTTATGGATAAAACATAATGGATAAAAAGTATTGAGCAATAACCAGTAAGTTAGAACTTGTCACCAATTTCTCCTGGTACATTGTATCAAGCTTTTAAAATAGTTGGATGTGTGTTAGCGTTTCTTTTCATCACCTGTTAATAGATCCTGGCACTGGCATTCAGAAATAGTTAACAAAATTACATTTCATACACTCACCCTCCTAAAATGACGACAAACTCTTCTGGTGGCATTCCCTGACAATGAGGATGAAATAGTTTTGCTGCAAGGGCTTTGTAGTCCTATTCCTTTTGTTGTGCCAACATCGATGTTCAACCAGCCGCATGGCAAGTTATTTTAGGGGGCAAAACTTGCCAGAAATCTAAACAAAGTCAATAGTGTTTCTTCCCTTAAACCACCTCACCATGACTCCAGCAAGTGCCAAAGACGGCAAAAGAGAAAGCTGGACTACCCGCTCTGCTTAGCCATCCCACAGAACCACATGCTGACTCTCAGGGAAGACACGGCTCCAGAAGACAGATAAATACTGACTTTATTAGCCACACCACAATATCAAGTCTTGTTTAACCTGTATTCCTGGGTGAAACAAAATGCAGAACAAAAGACAAGAATCCATATCTCAGTGGAATTAACTTTTATTGAGGGGAAAAAAGGTTTACATGTAGTTGTAGTTTTTTCCATCCATACTTTCAAAACTCCAAAAACGACTGGAAAAAAAACTTGCTTAATCATTATTGCAATACCAAAAAGTTGGCTTTTTTTTTTTAAGATCAACAGCAAATCATATGACTAATTGCTATGTTCAATAAATATTTTTTCTCCTGCACCAATTAAGGGGAAATATTCAAAGTACAATAAAAAACCCTAGGATTTTTACAGTTTTAACTTTAAATGTTATCCACTGTGTAGCAATCCAGAAACTTTATCTATAAAACACAACCTTAATTTTGAGTGTACAAGGATCTGTTCTCCCAGTCAAATACCAAATTCTGCTCTAGCTCAAATAGTCTACGCTCAAAGCAACTACCTGACAAAAAAAACAAACCAAAAAACAAAAAACAATCAACCCAACCCTCTGGTTCATGACTATCTAAGTAAATTTGTCATTACAGAAAAGGCTCAAAGTCATTACTTGTTTATCAAAGTAATAGGTAAACATTTTAACAGAAAGATTAACGAGTTACTTGGAAATGCAGGTTTATATTAAAGTATCTGAGTGTATACTACATATGACATGCAAGCTTTAAAAATATCAACGCTTTCTTCTGATTAGTCAGGAGTCCAATTGTTTTAAAAACAAAATAGGAATGACTTCCAAAATGTATCAGCACTTTGGGTTCTCCATTTCATTTTGCTTAAGATGTTTTACTACACAAAAACTACAACAATTACAATATTTAAGAGTATTACAATAAGAAGGGATGGAAAACAGGAATACTTCAACTGAAAATATGTATATTCTAAATGAACCAAAGATTTGTAGAAGAGCTGGATGGAGGACAAGGAAGGGAGGATGGGAAGGAGAGCAGCAGAGAAGCTAAGATCTGAACTTTGTATTTAAAAATCACGTCCTCAACTGTAACTCTTCCCCCCTCTTCAGTAGCGCCCTGGGGAAAAAAAAAAAGATGGCACAATTACTATAAACTAACTGTACACACATCATCTCAGCTTTAATATGCCCAACATTTTGCTTTCACATTCAGAATTCCCATTGATTGATTAATACTAGTAACAACAAGGTTTAAGCCAGCCAGATTCTATTTATTCACTTGCATTTACTTACTTGGACTATAGGACCGGGATCTTGATCGTGATCGGTATCGACTATAATAAGGCGATGGTGATCGTCTCCTTTAAAGGAAATTAAAAAAGAAACCCAACAACATCCATTATGAAAGAAGCCTTATTCACATCACTTCTACAGAACAGAACCATTTCCTTAGCACTGAAAGACTTGGCCTGCATGAATGATTTCAGCTTTATTTGGCTGTGGCTTACAGTTATTTAACAAGTACTTTTATATTTCTCTATTTGATGTGTTTAAAACTGTAAGATATTCCCAAAGAATTGCAAGGCTAGTGGAAGTTTATGAAAACACATGAAGTGCTTTCCCAGATGCCTACAATTCTTGTTGAACATTCTCTGAAACTAGATAACTTTCAAAACACTGAGATGGTTATGAAATGTCAAGCATTAAAAATCCCATCTACAAATAACCCCTTTTTAAACAGCACTGTGTATCAGCTGTCTCTGGTTCTATATACAGCATGGAAAAATGAGCTCCCTTTCTATCTGTCCCCTAGATCCATCGGACACATGCTCTACCTCCTTCAGGTAGCAACATTAACCCCTTGCCCAACTGTTTCTGGATAACCAAATTACATAAACAGTGATGATTATGACTTTAATCCCACCAAACCTAAAGTAATGAGGCTCTAACACATAGCAAGCATTTGTAAACTGATATTCATTGCTACCTGAGTAACCTTTTTGGTCACCTAACTTTTCAGTTTTTCCAACAAATCCACTGTTCCTACAGAAATAAAAATTAGGTACCTGTATCTGTAGTCATATTCTTCATATCTGTCATATCCTCTGTCATACCCTCTATCATAATATGAGTCACGGCGACGACCTGCTCCACCGCCACCACCTCCTCCACTGCTATTAGGGAAAAAGCAAAAAAAAAAAACCTACTTTAGATACCTACTCTTCATCTTGATTTAAATTATTTAAAAGCTTTTTTTAAGTGTTCTTGTAAATCAGACACTTAAGACTATGCCACGAAACAATCTAACAATGAAACATTTAAAGAAAAACACCTTCAAAAAACCCCCAGAAAACCCACCAGGGATTTGAACCTAATTTGCATCAAAATCAAAGGCAAATGGGCACCTTAGCATTTCAGTAAGCTAAGGGTGCATTAACTGACCATGTTGGATATGTATTTTTTTAAAACTCCTCCTTCAGTATTTTTTTAGAAACATACAATAAACTACAGTAGGATTTAATAGTATACGTGGGTCACAGTAACGCATTCTTTATATTCTGTGATAAAATACAATTGGTGTAACTCTTAAATTTCAAAAAAGTATCTTGTAGCTTTATTTCTTCAACCAGACTCCAAGCATTCAGTTTAAATCCATTCTAGTCCCATTACAGGAAATGAGTGAACTCCTTACTGTGTTGGCCTGCCCATGTAGATGCCTGGGGTGGGTGTATGTGCTCTCTTGGTGATCGAGTAATCCACCCGAATCCTCCTGCCATCCAGCTCCATACCGTTTGCATGCTCCATTGCCTGCAGGAGAGACAAGGAACAGGGACGTCAAACCTGCAACCTACTGGTACCTATGGAAAGCTATGCAAAGAATACTTTATTTTCCATCAGAAAAACAAACCCTGAACTTGTTTTATTTAGACTGGTTACTAGTGCCCCACTGTGGCGAATGGCTCATCTCTGTCCCCTGGCCCGTTTGCTGGCAGTGTTACAGGGCTGCACTGGGGTGCTGGAGTAACGTGACACGCAATCCCTTCGTAAGAGAGCACGGTGCTAACCACTAACACAGTCACTCCCCCTAGACTTTGTCTTCCACCCATTAGAAAGGTAAACTGAAAGTCAAAACAGCTTTTTCTGAAAACTGCATCTTTCCGACCGCCGTCTCTGACCCAGAGGGGACGGGCGGATTCAAAAGCTGTGCAAAACAGTGGCTTCCTGTAGGGTGCATATGGCCGGATTACTGCTAGTCGGCTGCCATTTCATGCTCTCCCAGCCTCCTGCCATCTCCCTTACAAGGACCTACTCCAGCAGAGCTTAGTAAAATGGCGGGTTCAGCCTACATGGATACCTAATTACAACCTTCCTCCCCACTCACTCTCACAATAGCAGCTCGCTAAAGCGATACACATAAGGGTCTGCGCTTTGAGAAGCCTGTGCCTTCAGACCCGCCCGCAGCCCCTGCACACGCTCACTGGGTGTTCTAGCCCCTGCTTGTCTAGTCTTTGAGAATCAATACAATGGCCTTTCAAACTCAAAATCATGAAAATAGTTTTTCAAAGGAGCACAGTGTACTTCTAAGAATTATATTCATACAACATTAACTTAAAAAAAAACCCCAGACAAACCCAAAAACCAAACCCACAACCATAAAGAATTTAACAAACAGTTAATGCTGGACTTAAAAGCTATTAAAATCTGCAAAGCAATTTTTTTTTTATCCTTTCATCAGCTGCTCTAGGATCTCTGAAATACTCTACACACCACTTAATTCACGACATTAAGCACAGCACTTAGCCCACTACTTATTATTTTTATTTTTCATGTGTGGAGAATGGACACTCTTGCAATCTTGAGTTAAAGAACACAACCACTTTGCTATTAACTGTGAGGAACAATACACCACCTTAAAACATAAGGGTGCCTCTAAGCAAAGCATTTTTTTCTTTTTTTTTAATAATGAAACAAACAACTATCCAGAAATGCAACTTTTTGCAGCTCTCTAACAAGAACCTTACCGAATTAACATACAAGTTAACATACAAGGAGGAAACAAAAACCTGCCACCCACATGATTTAACTGTGATGTCCCCAAACTGGAAGTGACTGAATCATTGCTAACCCATTTAACTACACTTAGTTTGTGTTTTAATAATGCTTTTTATATCTATGCTATATCGCCACCTAGTGAGTTCTGTTTCCATACAAAAATATAACAACTACATTTATCTAACTGCGAGGCCGAGCCAAAAAGCATTTGAAGTCTTTCAACATACACTAAAGTATGTTTTGTGACTAAAACAAGATCCTCAGCTTTGGTTTCCTAGCCTTGAGACTTTTTTTTTAAATCCTGTTCCACAAGGATGATATAAATAAAAATAAATCTCTGCACACATCCTAGGAATGTACATGTGCACAAACCTAAAAATGAAGGCTGCAAATAGATGGCTGAAAAATTAGCTTCATGACGAAAAGCATCCTTCTGGAAATGCAAGTTATCTTGAAAGGTAAGGAATTTTCTGCTTCATGGCATTTTTATTTCCAATCAACAACTTGCAGAGTAATAACCTTAGATGACAAGAAACCATCTTAAATCCAGAACATTTGGCACATGTGTCTTAGAAGAACAAAAGGGAGCAGTGCAGAGAAGAGCAACATACCAGCAAGACAGATGAAGAGTTAATTTTGAGACTTGATTGTTTTGGAAGTACCAAGAAATGTGTTACATTTCAGTGGATCCAGATTAGTTCATAGTTACCTGTCTGCATGAAACTCAGGATACCTTGGTCACACTGTCTAATGACCTATCCAATATGAAAATTTCAATTTTCTTAGCTTTCAACAGCTGTTAACAATAACTGCCAACTAAAAAATTTAAAATAATAAAAATCTTTAATAGATATACAGACATAATAAAGCCTTTTACTGTTCTGACTGCATCCCCTGAAGGCAGAAAAGTCAAAACCTACAATAAGCCATTATGACCCCAACTGATAGTCTGTATCACTCACATTCAGCCATTAGCAACTGGAAATTCCTCCCAAAGATGCTTTCAAAATCTCTACATCATTCTTAATGTGCATGTCAAGTCTTTGAAACAAAGTACTTAAGCTGACATTATTAGATAACAACTGCTTCAATATGACCAAAAGCCCTACTTGAAAATCTGGTTTCAGACAAGTGATACAACAGTATTTATTTTGTACAAAGGCTGTAAAAACATATTTGTGATTCTAATTACTGACATTTTTGTGTCTTCATTCAAGTTAAAATAGTGTATAATCAAATTTTGGATTTTACCATTTTATTAGACTAGCTAGCATGTCACACTCAAACCACATTTCAGTTTGCATTTCTTGCTGGCTTTGGGTATGCATGAATGCTGTCTTAAGAACATTCAAACGTCAAAGCGAAAAAAATTGCACATTCGCTCTAACAATGCAGAAGACATTCTCAAATACTGTTTAAGAGATAGAAGTGTATTTTCCAGACCATCAAATGAAACATTTTGATAAGAAAAATCAAATTATATGGGGTTTAAGACACACAATACCCTCTTAGGAGCCTTTAACTGTCAACAGTCCATTTTTATTTCAACCTGGATTTTCTTCCAAATATCTGAACGTTGTTAAGACTTGCATGGCTTTTGCAATGTGATAGTAAGCATGCAAGCAAACAAGATTCCTATAAACATGTACTACTAGTTTTGGTTGCAAATTCTAAGGAAAAAATTGATTTTGTAGGCCAGAATACACATCTGTATGTTTGCAGTCAGAAAACAGAGAATGAGGATTGGGAATGCCACAGGTAATAATTCCATCTTACATCGTAGTTTTAAACCTACAGCAGCCTATCCATAAAAACAAGCCTCCTTCAAATTACTATCTGTAAGGTGTTAGTTTGACAGAATGAGCAGTTCCCAAACTACAGGATGACAGCAGCCAGTGGCTCAAAACTGTTTGAAGAAAGCATTAAATTTAAGAGATTTCAATTTCATTTGATATTTATTACAGTATGCGGTGTTTTCTACATGTATTAGCATTTACAGTCAAACAAGTTTGGAAACACCAAGCTTTTATTTATATGCACAAACTTACACAGGTGACTGGTATTAGTTAAGTAATCAAGAATTCACTGAAAGGAATTAAGTAATCTTTCAGTCTGGATGATGTCACAAAGAGCAGCTTGGACAAAGAAACAACGTGGGAAATTTCTGCAACCTGTGCTGTGGTCACTGGTGGAAGGGTACAGGGAGGAAGCAGGGAGAAAGGAGGGAGAGAACTTGACTTGGCAGAGCTTGATGTCACAGTCACTTTTCATTTCTACTACAGAGTTCAAGATACCATTTGTATTATACAAGAGATCATCAAGCCTTCATTACAACTACGTCTAACTGCTTTGAATTACTTCAGTAATGTGACGTCACTACAAAGTTAAGTGACGTGCAAACTGAATACACTTGAATAGTCACACGTGAGCAAATTATGTTGGGACTCATTTTGAAAAGTTATTTCATGATTTCAAAAGAACTATGTAAGACACTGTCTTTTTTTGTTCACTGCATTTTTTAGATGTTTCTTGTTTGTTTTTTACCTGAAACACCATGAAAGCCTTAATGTTTGATTTCTACCTTGATGCCATGAAAACATCATCTCCACTGTATCACAGGTACAGCATGGGATGAACAGACATAGCAGATTAGCTTTTCTCTCCCCAGTACACTGGTATCACTAGTTTAGGTCTGGATTTAACAAGGACATCTGAAAGGACATTCTGAAAAAAAACCTGATGGGACGAAAAAGGAAATTAAGAAACCCAACTTTCTGCACTTACTGCAGTCTGCCAAGTTGAATTCAAGTGTCCATTTCACCTTTGAACAAGTGTCAATTTATACTGTAGCCTGAGGTTTTGTTTTTTAAAAATATTATTAGAATATTGTCAGTTATAATTTTTAATATATAATTTATGATCTTAAACATATCTTGATTAAACGGATTCTCTTTCAAGCATACTTTAAAGAGTTTCAGAGTTGAGAAACACAGGACTTCAGAGAACCAGAATGAGTAACTGGGTATGTTTCTGCAAGTATTAGAATTTCATGGTATTTCAGAGTCTCCAGAAGTCTGTAACTTTTAATTCCAAACATCTGAGACCTTCTTGTGTTCTTTTCTGGTATATCAAGGGTCCTTTTTGATACCACAAACAATAGTTAAAGCATTTCTTCAACAAGCTATGGGAGAAGCTTTGGTCAATAATGACGCTTCTAAACCAGTCTGCTTGCACCACTGATTAAACGTCTTGCAAATTAAAATTATAAACCCAGTTATTATTCCAGTCTTTGGCAAGTAAATTATGTTAATAGTTCAGTTTGTATAAAGTTTGTCTTGATTGCTAATGAACACTACTTCAGAAAACTTTTCTGAAAGATGGTCAAAACTGTAAAGAGCACATAACTAGCGTTAGAAAATGGAAAATTCTGTATTGCCAACTGCTGCTGTGGCTAATCTCCTCAAATGAGTTCCTGCTATAGACACAATATATTCAGAGTAGCCTCGGTTTAAACAACAACTAATACTTCATATTCTGAGTTACTGAAAAGCTGGATAGTGGCATATGAAATCCCTGGTAACTGTAGTGAGAATCATGTCCCTAGAACAGCAAGCATTTTTTACTCATAATCCTCTCAATTTATTGTTAACTCTGAGACAGTCACACCGCCCCGCCTCCCTTTCTTTTTCCCCTCATCCTAGTACATGAAAGTTTGTGTTCCTCTAAACACAGGAAAATCCTAATGTGACCGGCAGGTGAATATCCTCTATAATTCAGCAAGAATATTGCAAAACTGCAATATTACAACACTGGCTCAGTGCCAGAGCTGGCAATACTGAGAACTATATAAGAAACAATGCCAATCTTGAGAAACATGTCTTCAGCAGAGCTTTACAGTTCTTGCCCTTTGCATAATGTTGCACATGTGGTTCTGAAGACTTAGTAGAATGGCTAACATAAGACACCGCCACACAAGGCAAAAAAGCAATACCAAATATTACTCAGAAAAGTGGTTTTTTGTTTTGTTTTAAGAAAATGTAACTTCACAAAAAATGAAAACCACTACACCTGTAAGAGAGAATATCCCTTCTTCTAGAAAAAGGTAAATAACGTAAGCTTTACAAATAGGCTTTGAACAAGCACACCAAAAAGAACATTAGCACAGCAAAATCTCAGGTTTTCTGGACAACCAACCATCAATCCTCAACATTTATTTCCTACTATCATGCCTTCAACTAAAAGATAGTGTCTGCAAGCATCTTCAATATGGGTCAGAATGTAACAATCTAGTCATGTGCTACCTTGCAGACACTAGACCATTGCAATAAAAGACATTTGATGGAAAAGGAACCTTCTGTCAGACCACAAAGCTTCATCTCAATACTCAGTGGAGTTTCAAACAGAGAAGAGATTCTGTAAGAAATCTCCTTTAGAATGGATACATGAATCCACAGCTCTTTTCCAGTCCTGTTAAGGTGGAATGACTGAAACTACTGTGATGCTGACAGCTGCTCTACCTAGTAGTTATCAAAAGCTAAATCTGTGTTCCTCTTTATAACCAAAATGATCATAAACACCTAATGACAAGGGTGCTATGGTGTCATAACCAATCTGAAGTTCTGAAAGGCCAGAAGACTGTAAGCAAAAATAAATTTACTGCTGCCCCATTGATATTTTTAGGACACTGCAAGGTATCACCTTTAAGAAATGCTATTTTACATTGCCTATGGACTTCCACAACATCAAGTTAGTTGACAGTTCAAGATGTCTTTACCACCATATGGAACTAGAAACACTGCATCGCTTGGTTTCAGAATCTTGACACATAGCAACACTTTAACCAGCTCAACAACTGACCCAATTTGTAAGAGTGGTAACTAGTGCTGACAAAGATCCCGAGGGATTTCAGCTGCAACAGAATCCACACAATATTGATACTGACCTATCTTAACCCAACTTATGAAACAACTACTCACAATTCATTTGGTGTCAAATTTTAATATTCACATTGTTTGAGAGCATGTCAGCTGAGAGGCTTCCCTGTGTTACCGCTCTTAGAAGGACAATAGTGAAGATTACAGGAAAACAAAGATTTCCCATAGAGTTCTACACATTCCATCTATGAGTACTTTAAAAGGGCTGGAATTTAGTTCAACATCTCACCTAGAGTTTTATGTTCTCTTTACTTGGATGCTTAGGGTGTTGGAGGTTTGGGGGTTTTATTTGGGGCTTTAAGATGAAAGGTATTTACTCAGAACAAAAATTTCAAGTGTCACTGCTGTTAGGCATACTCAACTTTTCAGATCTGATCTATCTTCCACACAGAGAATTACTTCATGTCCTTCAGTGTTCTCCAACAGGGTCTGCCACAGTTTCACACCTATGCTACATGCCCTTTTTCTACACTAGCCGCAATTTATTGCCATCTTCAAATCTGCCCTCAAGGCCCATGAAATAAGTCAAATTAACAAGTTTTTCTCCTGTCCTTTATGACAAAGTATTTAAGTTATGTAAATTCCAAGTGTTGGGAGATGTTGCATTCTTTCCCTCTCTTCACACACTAGCCCACCATTGGGGAGAAAAAAAATGGGTTTGTTTACATTCCTAGTTATTTCAGTTCCTGCTTAAGGTGCATTTCTCTATTTCTGACTATAAGTAATATCCCTTTTTCTTTGCATTCCACCTTTGTAGTATCGGCCAAAACAGCTTTATACTGAACAAATTACTTCATGCTATTTACATGGAACATTTTAAGAAATGCATGGCATCATGCATGACCATTGCCCATGGCAACTAGGAAAGAACCCTACTTCTAAGGACATATGAAGTTATAAAATAGACAAGGCTAGCATATGAATGTGACAAGAAGTAGTACGCAAGTATTTTGGATATTAAATGTTCTACAAAACAGTGGCATTTTCAAAATCCCACTGAATTCGGAATAAAAGTTAGAAGAGAGCAGGCCACCAAAGATGGATATACAGCTATCCACCCCATTAACTCCTCTCTCAACCTGTCCAAGTGATAGTGGGAAAATACAGAAGGGACACTAAAGGAAGTTTTGTGTCTTTTACTTACCCCTATAACTTGCAACAACCACACATATATACATCTACAAACTTACTCTTCCCATAAACTGATTCTCTCTGAGATCACACCAGAAATCAGTCAAAGATAGAACTGAATCTAGTTCAATCAAGTCATCCACAAAACAGGGGGGTTTTTTGTTGTGTTTTTTGGGGGTTTTTTTGGTTTTTTTAAATGAAAATATCAACTAGCATAAGTTTCCATTTTTCAGCTACTGACAGTAGGTTCCACAGCTGTCACTCTCCCTCCCTTCAATGCTACATGAGAAGAGTCATATCCAAGCATTATGAATGTACTTATCAAATGTAAATCTGCATATCTGAAACATCTGCCCAAGACTATTAATCTGTGAACAAGATACTTGAAGTCTGTGACTCACTTTGCCCAAAAGAAAGAGATAATCTCACAGTGAAGGCTTAAAGAAAAAACACCTTTTTTTTTTGAAAAAAGGATGTCTTTACCTTTAAGAGCAATTTTATCCAGATGTCAGTAAATGTAGTAAAGCTAACAGTATCCTTACACAGGTAAAAAAAAAGTACTGCTTAACGCAGTGAACCATACAGGCTGCTGTTCATATATACTAACAACTCAATCCAGCTGTAAACAGCTATCCATGTAACGAGTAAAGTCACTGACCAAGGCACAAGTCAAGACAAACCCCACTGTTTTTCAAATGCATGATGACATGCTTTTAGAGAAGAAAATGCTAAGCAAAGAGAATCTTCAGAATTTTGATAGATACAGAAAACTACTCTGAAAAGTTCACTTCCAAAATATTTCAGAATTACTAGGCTTCTACGCCTGCCTGAAGATTTACTTTCACTTTGAAGGAACAGACTAAAATCAAAGCACAATACTCATTAGTGATTCAATACAGACAGCTCATGCTCAAAATTTGCCCAAACATCTGAACACTGAACTAAAATGCTTCATCTGTTTAGAAGTGTCATGTTGTCTGAACAAAATATTTTAAGTTAATCTCACTGTGAGAACCTGCCAGTGAATATACTCTCAAAAACATGGGGTGGTTTTTTTTTTTTACAGATATATTAATGAAGACAATGCATAAAAAGCACACCTGTTAAGTAGTAGTAAAGCATGAATTTACCTCTTTAGAATCATCAATTCTCTCAAAATAAACAAATGCAAATCCTCTTGATCGTCCAGTCCGTTGATCATAAACCACATTGACGCCAGTCAAGGGTCCATAACGGGAGAAGACTTCACGCAAATCTCTCTCAGTAGTATACAAACTGAGACCAAACACTCCAAGACATGTATTAGGATCTGGATTAGCCTGGTAAGACAAACGTTCAACTCCAATTAAGTTTATAAAAAACAAGCTACACATTCTCATATCAAAATGTCTCAGTTATTAACAATTTTTAATATGAATTAAACATAGCTTATTAAAAGCTTAACACTTCAACAGTTACCATTCCAATTTCAAGATCTTCTCAAACAGTGACTACTGTCATGATTTTTATTTTAGAAAAAAGACAAAGATGAACTACTCATGCTGGTGAAAAATTCACGTTGATAAAAATTAAACATACTGATTACAGAAAAGCTACAGAATAACAGGTACCTATTTTATTAATATTTGACACTCAAATCACCAGCAAGCTGCAGACATGACAAGCCTGCGTTAAGGACAGGTCTGCCAGCCTGAACTCCCACCTTCAGCCTTTCTGCATGGTCCCTACTGGTACTCGAGAGTGCACGCTGCCTCCAGCTGCACACACTAAATGCATTTGAGCTCCTAAGCACAGACAGTTGAACTATAATTTAGCTTCTACCAAAACCTCCTCCCCCCTCAACATTTCCTATCCAACTATACTGAAAGTTGGTATTTACATTTGAAAGTTTCTCTCTTTCCACTTGTAAACTGGATGAAAATCACCTCTTTTTTTCATCTAGATAGTATCAAGTGTTGAAGGCCAGTTCTGTGAAACTGTAATCCAAAAGTATGCATGCTTTTCTAGAGCAAGACTCTTGATTCTTTAACATGATACAAGATACAGATCTACTTAATAAATTTGCTTCAACTAAAGGAAGTCAAATATGAAATTGTACAATGCACAATCTCTCTTTTAGGTTCAAACTTCCTCTACATGCCAGAGTTCATCTAATGCCAGTTCCACTGTAAGAATTATTTTGATCAAAATTAACATTGTTTCACTTAAGCTTCTGGCATCTGTTCATGTTTCTGCTAAAATAGTAACTGGAAGTTGACACAGTCAAAATTTGTGTTTCAGTTTCATCAAAGCCACTGATGCACAGTAATTTATGCCTCAGAGCTGTTCAAAGAATGAACAGGTTTAGATCTTTTGTCATGTTCTTTTCAGAGCTTTTGTTCAGGAACCCATTGTGAAAATAAGATGGCCAAACTACTTATGTATTTGAAGCTTCTTTCTTCCCATTTGTTAAAACAAAAGTTTGAACTTTAAGACATGAATCTTCTACAATTCCTTATTATAGTTGAAGAGCAGAAACTATCAACTCGCAGTGTCATTTAGAAGTTTTAATTATACAGATTTAGGTTTCTTTTTTACTTCATATTTCAGTCTCTCTGATAATTCAGTGCATTAACAGCTATACTCCTCTTATTGCTGAAACGCTGGCGAGTCTAAGGAAATGTCTCAAGTCTTTTGAATCATTGTTTGGACAAGTCCCTCCACACAGTACCTATCAGTATTGTCCTTTTTTTACACCCCCTTACCCTTAAACCCTATTACCTTTTCTGAGGTAAAGTAGTACTGAGAATCAGTCTCCGCACCCTAAGTGCCAAGTGACAGTTACATCACCACTGGAGGACTAAAAGCCAGCTTTTATATTAGGTTTTTGTACTGCCTCTCATCAACACAGTATGCAAGCTCTCTCTACGAGGTCAGAAGTAGCAAAATTGCTACCAATTTTCCTGGTTGATTTGAGTTTCGTTTTGACACTACTAGAACTACTCCTTAGAATTAATGTGAAGTTCACTGTGAAAACAAGTTTTGTGTTTCACAGAGTAATTTTCAAGGCAAAAAGATTCTTCACAGAGCAGAAATATTCTAGTATTACCTCAAGTAGTAAAGTGGATTCATTCATCTTTCACCAGGAAGTCTGCTAACCTTTTTGAAGTTCAGTTATTCCTACCAATTCTTCAAGACATTAGATGCGTATTTACTACATCATGATCACACACTGGCCACAATCCACAAAGTAACTATGAATGCTGCTTCACAACAGCTTAAGCCACTGTACATTAGCACTGCTGTAGGTCTTGCCCTTTTCCACACACTCTTCTCCCTCACATTGGTATTACCTGGTCCTAGTGAGCTGCTACACCAAGGTAAGCCTGCAAAAAAACTATACTCTTTTTGACAGGATCAGTAAAAAATTCAGAGAAACTAAACCAGATTAAAACTGAAAGGATTGGAAAAATACTGTGGCCCTCACCAAGGAAGAGGCAGACTGAAGTGATGTGGAACCAGAAGTTAAGGCACTGAAACAGATTATAAAGGTGTCCTGGTTTCAGCTGGGACAGAGTTAGTTTTCTTCCTAGTAGCTGGTACAGTGCTGTGTTCTGGATCCAGTGTGGCAATAATGCTGATAACACACCAATGTTTTAGTTGTTGCTAAGTAGTGCTTATCCTAAGTTAAGGATTTTTCAGTCTCCCATGCTTCACTGGCAAGCAGGTGCACAAGAAACTGTGAGGGAGCACAGCCAGGACAGCTGTCCTGAACAAGCCCAAGGGGTGTTCCATACCACAGGATGTCATGTTCAGTATATAAACTGGGGGGAGTTGTCCGGGAAGGGCGGACCACCGCTCAGACATCAGTCAGTGGGTGGTGAGCAATTGCATTGCGCATCACTTGTGTTTTCTTGGGTTGTATTTCACTCTGTTATATTCCTTTACTATTATTATTATATTTTAGTTACTAAACCTGTTCTTATCTTAACCCACAAGTTGGGGTTTTTTCTGATTCTCCTTCCCATCCCACGGGGAGGGTGGATGAGTGAACGAGCAGCTGCATGGTGCTTAATTGCTGGTGGTAATGGCTGGTGTACATCTACTTCCTCCTGTCCATACAGAGATACTTCTCATTTACATTTTGAGAGGCTGACTGATCCTTTTCATAACTGTAAATTTTTCTGGTCCATTAAGACTTACACATTAGCTAGTAACACATGGGTTTATTTCTTCAAGTTAAAGCAAATTTATACTCAGAGGTATAAAATCCAAGCAACCTTCAACATAATATGCTGTATGTTATAAGCAAATAAAACACTTGAGAATTTACTACTTTGGCTCCTCTAGTCAACCTTATCAATACTGTCAGGTTGCAAACATACACAGGAAATGCCTCGTTTTTGTGAAGGGTAGATATACTTGGAACTGTAACAAAGAAACAATCAGAAGGCTTCAACTTCTAGAGCTGACAAAAGCAGATGTCAGCCTCTCTGCACACACTGACTTGCAACAGCATGGTTTTCAATTAATTTCTTTCTACAACTGCCCTGCCAGTGGCAGGCCCAAGAAATAAGTGCCCAGCTGTAAGGACAGAGATTGCTCCCCAACCCCAAATTCCCGTATCCTCCAGTGAGAAGACAGCAAGTCAGATTCAGCCTGCAGGTAACCTGGACTACATTGCTGTAAGCAGCAACTGATTTGTTGGTACTCAGCCTTGATGAGCATGACATACTCTGCTGCCAGTGTGCCTTCTCCTGTTCGACATTGGAGAATGACTACGGCTCCTTCGACGACGGTATTCTGGCGTGTACGATCTGCTTCGAGAACGTCTCCTATGGGAATGAGAATGGGAATGGGATCTGGAACGAGTGTAACGTCTGTGCGAGTGTCTTCTGGACCTGGATCTTCAACAAAGAGAAAGCTTTTAGTTAGGTCATATGCACATAATATATTGAATTGTAAACCTTACATTTCCTAAAGAAAAATATGTAGTTTTTTAAAGGCTCTCTACAAATAAAGTAATTAAGTTTCTTCTACTTTGCACATCTAAAGATTGCACGGATCTCTAACAATGTACTCGGCAGCACCACTTTTAACTTTGCAAGAGCAGTTCTGGCAAACGCTGAAGATTATATTCACGGCAGTTTTGGGGAAATTCAAAGTTTAAACTTGTATCAGCTTGGCTGCATATGTAACCAACACTTGCACAATGATACAGAAAGCATACACCACACTAAAATACTCTCTTGGCTGGAAAGATCTACCAGCACCACAGTGCTGCAGAATCTACAAATGAAGTTCACCTGGTCTTGAAAATTATTAAAGGCAAAGACAAACCCAAAAACTGCTTAACTCCTCAAGCATTTCTTTGCAGACATGTAGCCAATGATAAGCTCAGTTTTAAAGAGACATCATCCCATCCCATCCGGGCGTTATTAACTAACTACCTGTTGTTAGGATATCTGGCTAAACACTGCAAGAAGAGAAGCTATAACATTAGGCTGAACTTTTGGAATTCAGAGCACAGTAACTCTTTTTTGACTGCCCTGGTATGAAGTGTATAAATAGGGAAGATGGATTATTGATCTCTCCCAAGAACTGGGGAGGAACAACAACATAATACTATGCAATTCCTCTTCCCCCTCCAAAGCTACAAATGCTGTTTTCTGGTTTCTCTCTCATTGGTGGAAGAAGGATTCAGTAGCTCTCCCCATTTTCACCAATATGATGGCACAAGAGAAGAGAGAAGATTGGTAGTGTAAGCCAGGTAATATTTATGACATATTTAGAGGAAAAAAGACAGACATTCCTCTGCTGTTCTGAGCAAGCTCTCTCAGAACAGAGAACTATAAAACTTTGCCTCTGCACACAGACAGTTGGTGTAAGGGACAGAGAAGGACATACGGAGCATCAAAAAATTAATTTAAATCTTAAAAGCTCTCATAAATCAAGAAGCTATTCGCACCCTATTTAAGCCATAGTTTTCAGATTTTGTTTTTAAAGCCTCTAATGAAAGAATGTCAAGAACTTCTCCAAGTAGCATCTTCCAATATTTCTTAACAGTTACAGAGCTTACTCCTTTTGTCTAATCCAGACTACCTTTGCTGCAGTTCTCACATGATTTTTCTTTTTTTCCTAAAGGAGAAGTCCATACAAGAGTTCCCCACCAAAAGATTTTGGTGGAAAGAGACAGGAGCTTTTACAGAATTGAGATGCAATCCCTTCTCTCTCTTCTGAAAGAGATAAACCTACAAATTTTAGTGGTGAATTCTACATTAATTCTATTTATATTACCTTCTCTATTCATACCCATGCTTTATTACTTATGGAATCTTTCTCCAACTTTTTCCACCCATACAACCACTGACATGCAAATTAATATAGCCCTGTTAAAACACCACAGAAGGTTTATATATTTTACAAGTGGAAAAGAAATCTCATCTAGGTACCAAAAGACTAGGCATATGCAGTACCACTGGATTAACATGACTAACTTCCTGGACATACCTTGATTTTGATCTTGACCTAGAATGCGATTCAGAGTGTTTGGAAGCCCTCGATGGACTGCGAGATCCAGACCTGCTCTCCGATTTTACACGAGCAGGACTCCCAGCTGGAGATTTTGACTGGGAGCGAGACTCCTAACAAAAAAGACAGTATTAAAAATGGTATTGGTTGTATAAATGCCTAACTCCTAACATTTAAAGTACAGTAATTCTATTATATTGATTGCTCCTGAAAAACAAATGGTTAGGCAATACCCTCCAAAACAAATTTCATTTTGCTAACCCACTGTTAATATTGTATGCTTTCCTCAAATAGGTCCCTGCTTGAACCAGATCACCAATTCTCTATTAACTAAGTAATCATGCAAATTCATCTACAACTTGATCATACAGACACTGGAACATAAACCATACATTTACTTAACCTAGGACCCATTCATTCTTCCAGATTCTTTTAATTCTACTTCACTCTTGCTTTCTACTTTTCTTCATTCTTCATTGAGTTTTTCATTTTTCATACTTCGTGTATTCTTCCCCAATTCAAACAATTCCTTATAGCCTTAAAAAAATATTCAAGTGCTTCTATCTGACCAATCTTCTGTTCAATTTTTTCCCCCATTCAATTTTAATTTTCTGATCTTTAATACTTTTCATTAGCCTTCTTTTATCTTGATTTATCTTCCACATTCTTGGAAAAAACTCTTCAATTTCTTCACGAACATTAACCTTAATGGAAAAAGAACATTTAGTATATTTAAGCACGTGGGGATTATAAAACTCTGCTGGAGTTCAGATGTTATCTACCAAATTGAAAAGCCAGCAGGTAAAGTGCAAGAAACTATTTTATAAAACAACTTTTAAAAAAAAAAATCTTTAAAACTGTATAAGTGTCTACGTTCTAACAATGAGCTTACTGAGTTCTCAGTGTTTTACTGTATTTTCAAAACTACCCTCCTCCCCTTTCAGATTTTAAGATACATAGATACACTAAAAACTAATTAGCACAAATATATTAAAGTATTGATATCAATAACTGTGACTTCCCCCCTAAAATAGTAACTATGTACTTCTCAGTATCAAATATCCCAATTTCTACTCCTGAACATTATTACTAAGACACTCTCAGTTGAACAGAATGGCCAAAGATTTCCAGTCAAAACCTATCTATGCACATACTTACTCACATAATACATGCACATAGATATATGCAACAAGTTACTTTTCTTCCTACTTTTTCGTCCTCATTGTTACCCTGTTTTCCTTGCATACAACTTAATCCATATAAAACAAGTAGTATAATAGTACAGTTCAAAGCAATCCAATAAGAGACAAGACAGGAGGGTTTTTTTCTTGCATGGTAACGCACACAAGAGAAAAACTAGGAAAACAAGCAAACAAAGAGCAGGTTAGAATTTCCTCATATTCTTATATTGGTACAGCATTTCTAGGGAGCTCAGCTGTAACAAAACCCCTACAGAATAGTATGCTATATACATATGTAACTTAACAAAAAATGTGCAAAATTATTAATGAAAAAAAAATGCATAGCAAGCTCCCCTCCCATAAGTGTTACATTTCATGTTTATTTGCATCATTTCTCCTCCTGCCTGTTCTCACGTGTTTTTCTCAATTTATTTCTTACTCTATGTTCAGATTTGCATTTTCTTTTACTGTTAAAATTCTTCAGTACTTTGCAGCACTAAGGTTCTTTTCAAAAGATGCTGTCAGATTTCAAGACAATAAATCCACCAGAAATGGAACCCAAGGGACTGCTTACCAACAGATATTACAGCTACACTATCTTTCTGCTTTACCTCAAAAAAAAGGACAAGGGACACATGGAGAACATCACCTACTGGGATAACAGGCCTGCCAAACTTATCAATGAAGGCCAAATTCAAAGCTTGGCTGTGATGCATGGACCATAAGCGGGTTTGCAGTACAGGTTAGCCTTATCAAAGCTGGCTATCTGCTGATCTAGCTACATGACTTTCACTGAAATAAAAGGATATATGTGCACTTAACTATTAGCAAATGTTATTTGGTGTTTTTATTTTTACATTTGAAATCCACTGTTCACTATAAAAAATACATTTCCTTTTATAATCACTAACATGCCTTTTGATCTATTTTTGTACTCTTCATTGTTTGATAGCCTCCTTAATTCTTCCCTTTACACTTCATCCCCTGCAACAATTGCCAATTTCTCTGGGAATTATTTCCACTTGCCTCCCTAGTAAGTGATCAGCAATACAGGAAAACATTTAATGTGGTATCATTCAGATTTAGAAAACAACCTTCAATAAAGACACCCTCCTCAGTCACTCCTTAATGAAAATACTGTGTTGTCCATACTTTTTACATTCGAAATATCAATTCTTGAACAAGAACTTTGGGAACTTGAACAAAAGAAACAAAAAAAGCCCAGATACCGCTCAATTGAAAAGTTTTGGGAGGTGCCAAAAATATCAAGGACCCAATCACTCCCATACAATGTAAAAATTAGCTTAGTGTCCTTATCTATTCAATTGAAGCATCTTATGACACCACCCACAGAGTTTCTAATAGTATCAGTTATGACAACGAACCTCTATTAAGTTGCCAAAAGCAAAAGTTACACCATTTCACGTAGGTCAAGTCCTTTTGAAAATATCTGTTTAAGACCTTTAGGAGCTGCACTCACAAACATACAACTTTAAAACTGGAGTAACAGAGGTAATGGCATAAATTCTTACACATTTCAAGCTTCCTCAAACAAAGTCAGTGTAGATGTAAACTGCAGCTAAAGAGAGATTACCTGTTAGCAGTTGTATACTGTGTCTGTCATTGGCAGGCAATTACATCTCATCTTCTGATGCAACATAGATCACCTAGTTATACCTCCTACAATGCTTCAAAAGGAGAGACTAAGGGAATCACAATAATCTGCAAGAGTTTAAGGACTTAAGGCTGATGCTGAAAAAGTACCTAATAAGATTTATATCAGCAAGACTACAGGCAGGGATTAAGAGATTCAGAGTTTCAAGGAGTCACAAAGGGAGGTTTTAAAGAATTCTCTTCCTCTACTTCCTACTGTAAGGAAATAATTAGGAAGCTATATTTTAGTCTATATCACAGACCAACCCAATTGTTCTGCATAAACAATTCATATCCATTCTACAATATGAATGAGAAAATTAAATAATTAACATTCTTAGTACACCATCTTTAACGAGAGAAAATAGACACCTATTACCCAAAGCATTAAAAATCTCTCAATTGTGTAGTAGTCTTTAAGCAATCTATGCATTCTGATATTAGTTCCATTGTTAGCACAGAAATTAAATACTGCCTAAGAGAGAAAAGACTAAAATTTTGCTCTGGATCCTCAACATTTTCTTATCTGTCTGATCTAAGGATTCTCAGTCATTTAAGGGCCACAGGTAAGACTGCATTTCTTAAATTCAGCTTCTCATCCCACAACTATCTTACAAAACAGTACGTATTTTAATGCCTTCGGCTTTATTACACAATTGTCCAATCACTACTTTCATCCTCACAAACTTATAGGCAGATACTCACTGTGACAATGTCAAACTATGTACATTTGCTGTCACTAAAGCCTGTAGGAAGAGTCAGTCTTCCTAATACTTCCTAATATTCTCAGATCAGACTTCCCTTTCAAAACAAATGCTTTGTCTGTCAGTAACACTTTTCCCAGGACAAAACTAAAATAATAAAAAAACCCGCATAACACTCGCGAACAAAAACCACACCAAAAACCCACCTAAAATAATAGTAATTTAAAAATATCAATCATAACGGTGTGCTTCCTCACAATAAGATGTGACAGCTTGCTCAAGTGCATACCAGGAAATGGGATTAATGATTCACCAAGAAGTGGAACTTAGAGCCAAAGAAATTATTGTAGGTAAACACAAAATCTAAAGACTGCAGCTTCAGTTACTGATTCACTGGGTAAGAAGATGCACAGCTAGAAGCATTTAAAGAGAGTACTGAAGAGTATTTTTTATCCTTTCTACCTTTGCCCTTCCCAGAAAGAACACAAAACAAAGTGGTATGGAAAGGACATCCCCCCACTCCATGGTCACATAAACCTAGTCATTGAACAGCTATCAGCAACTTTAAATGATCCAGCTGAGCAAGATGTCAGTCATGTCAATGCATTTCATCCATACTGGTACGACTGTTTAAACCATGTAATTGATGCAAGCTATATCTGCCATTTAACTTCCTTGCATCCTTCAAAAGAAATGCTACTTTCTGATATAATTACTATTTTAAGAGCATTCAAAGCACTTCTATGCAAAGTAGAGTTGCAAAAGTCTTTAAGTATTCTTTCAGTCTTCCACCTATCATGAGAGGGTATGATAAAGACCATGAGGGGAGGGAGAAAAAAAAAAAAAAGGAGAAAATTGTTCTCTTTTACACCACTCTGTCCTGAACTTCTGTCATGCCTTACCTCACCTCACACCTTATCAATTAGGAGTATGACAGAAAGGCTATCAAACTTTAAAGTGAGACAATAAACAAGAAGAACTGAATAAGCTTAAATTAGGCTTTCTACAGCAAAGCATGGGAAGGGAAATGGGAAGGAAAAAAATAATCAGAAATTGCAGTTGAAATTCATTTAACCTTGTTAAGAAGAAACACACACACAGGGTGAAAAAAGGACAGGACAAGTAGCATAGCAATACCATTAAGCCAGCAAAATGATAGCTCAGACTTTACAAAAATCCTGCTAAAATCTCCTGCCCAAACTCAAAAATTAAATGAAGTCCAACTTTATAAGGGGACAAAAAAATATAAGTAATCAAAAAAGAAACAGAAATTTAGCAGCAGTCTACATTCACCAGATAAAACTGCCAATTTAGTTACATCTCATTTATGAGAAAGAACAAGATTACATTTTAACCACTTTTTGACAAGTATCTACCAACTTTCCCTGAAACTCACAGGAGAAATAATCACATATAGAGTGATGTTCTATCACTCTATACTAAAAAT
The DNA here is from genome assembly GCF_031877795.1 of Strix aluco. Classification (NCBI taxonomy): domain Eukaryota; kingdom Metazoa; phylum Chordata; class Aves; order Strigiformes; family Strigidae; genus Strix; species Strix aluco. The sequence goes on from NC_133931.1 coordinate 139,380,835, forward strand.
AAAACTGATCCCTTAATTAGCTGTTCTTCTATAAATATTTCAGTAGTATATGTAATAAGCTTCTGTATAAAAAGAAACTCATAAATTGTGCTATCTTGAAGACATGTATATTTTTAAAAGTTACCAACATCAGCAAACTTTATACATTTCTCAGCAATACTCACTGATACTGATTAAAAGGAAAAAAAAAAGGAAGTTTCAGCAATAAACTTTTTCAAATTACAAATTAATCTTCACACTGAAGCTGGAAAATATGCCTCTACAGAGAGGGTTTTGTAGTCACTTCATCACATATGGAAGATAGGAAATGGAATTTGTTTTCAAAAAGAGCAGTCTTGCCAGTTGACATGGTCCAGAACCATCTAGAATTTACTAAGCTTAATTAAAAAAAAAATAAAAATACTGGCTTCCAGAAAAAGTCTCCTTTCCCACACTGGTCATTAGAAACCACAGGGTGATCACAGCACTCCCGAGCAAATGCTAACTCCTGAGCATAAGCAGACCATCATGCCTGTATTTCAACAGGTACAGAAAGCAACATGCCTGCCTTTCCACAGAGACAGCAGACTGCCACTACAGGAGAGGTTCAATACAATAGCGAAACAGACTCCCCCCGCCCCCCCCTTTTTTTTCGGTCAAAGAAACGATCTCAAAGCTGATCAGCTTTAGGTAACGAACATTAGAACACATATGAAATTAAGTTTTGCATACAAGTTTCATGAAGCAAATACAAGGCACAGTTAAGCTAATCCAAAAGCTGCTTGCATACATATGAACTATGCATACTTCCTTCAACAAGATGACTCGCATGCAAACCATGTATTTCTTCAAGTGCTTTGTTAGACTAAGATCATTGTGAGATTCTGCACAGAGCATAAAGAGGCATCTCATCAGAATGAACACAGACAACCAAACTGAAGTTCTAAAACGGAGTTCTATCTTTGTTCTGCTAAAAAGCTTCATGTATTTAGACAAACAGCACATTAATACTGGTATAAAACTGCTAAACTTTTACAGTTACAGAAACCAAACATTATCAGAAGCTCAAAAAAATAATTGATCAAAGTTTCAAGTGGAGCTTCTTAAGTGTGAGTTTGTTCAGACTCCAACTTGTTCCCTGTTCTGGGAAAAAAAGTTGCATCACAAAGCGTGCATCAGATGAATGTGTTATTAAAAATAACGATGAATATGAAAGCAAGTAAGAGTTGCCTGTCATCTGACAGCAATAAAAGATAAAAAAGCCCCATTTGCCTAAGCTGCTCACAAAGAACATTCAATGGCAATAAAATCCTATGACTTTTCCAAAAGTCAAATCACCGATAAGAAGCACGGCTTAAAATCTTTTTTCTTCTTAACGTCCACAAACTTAGCTCTAGCACATGCACTATATTTCTAATTCTTCTGCTAATTTCTTTCCATTAAATCACCGTGCTTGCTTGGGGGGGGGGGGGGGTCTGGTGGTGTAGGGGGTGGATGATTTCTGCTGTTCAACCAGCAACATTCTTAATACTGAACTTGCTTAAGTTGAAACACAGTGACACAAAAACAGAGCAGATGTTTATTAGTCTGAACATATTTGATTAACATTTGCTTAAAAAAAGTCAAAGAAATGAGTGAGCTCAAGAATAAAAATATCTACAGTGATTACAATGATTTTACCCAACTATTTAGAAATGCAAGTTTTTAAATAGCGCAAATTACACATTCTCATTGAAGTTATTTCCACGATCATTCTAAATTTCTTGTTCAGATTAACATTACGATTTTAAAATCATGAATTAGAGGCAAAGCATATACATGGAGAGTATCTTAATGCTCTTTTTTTTTAAAAAAAAGTAGAATTCCTGATAATATTGTGGGAAAATTAAAAAATATTTACTGATTTATATATGAGCATTTTTTCTTCACGAAGTAGCAAAACAGGAAAACACTTTCTAATTAATATCTAAGACAAAACTTCCCACATATCAATAAGCACCTTCACCTTGGTATCAGTTTCATCACTATTTGCAAGAACTTTCACCGAAGTGCTTTTGGGACAATATGCATCTACACGGATAGAATATAAAAGGACTTACAACTCCCTTACTCCTTTGGCATTTAAGGTTTCTAAAAGCACATCACACTATTTAGTATTTAAACTGAAGTGGGGGGAACTGAAAGGGTACTCAATTCTTTTTTGTAACAGTTTCTAGGAAAGCAGGCTCCTTACAAACTTTTTTCCAGTTTCTGCAGTTTTCTCCCATTGAAAACTTACGCCATACTGTCTCAGTTCCACATGCCTGCATACAGCGAACTGAAGCACTAGGACAACATTCAGTGTGTAACAGAGTTCTATCCCACCGGGAACAGCAGACTAAACACTAAAGCCCAAAAGTTACACATGCTTAATTTCATGCCTGTGAGCACTTTCAGTGAAAATAAAGTATGAAATGCTATAGCCTGAAATATAATTTCTTATTTCAAGTATTTTAGTAGCATCAACAACAAAAAAGCATTACTGAAGAAAAAAAAACTGCTTACAAACGCTCTTCCTTAGTAGAAAAAAGAAGCAAAACTATAAACACATCAAGTATCTGCCATTATGTTCAGTTATAAAAAGATACCAGTAGACAAGACACTGCCACATGCCAGATTGATTGAGAAATTCCAGTGTTAGGGAGAGAAAAGAATGAAAGTTTTCCAAATGAAGACCCAACACGGTGAGCAGCTCTTTCCAACAGGTACATTTTCCACCACAAAAAAAAAAGAACAAGCCAACTAAGAAGTAGCAGTCACAGAAACTCCTACATTGGATTCCTCAGACTTCACTTACTCTCAAAACATTATTTTACTTCTACATTTCGCAGAAGGCATGCAGAAATACCGAAAACACACAGCTATATCAGCTTTGTAACACGGAACAACAGATCCATCAAGGAACCTAATACAGAAGTTCTGTGGATGAACCTAACAAGTATCTCCTAACAATAAACCGCAGTGGGAATACGGACAAGAAAATAATTTTTTAAAATATAAATCTTACTGTAAAGTGGGAGACTGAAGTAAAAATCTTGAAAAATTAACAACAAAGCATACTTGGTTTTCAACTTCCTCGGACTTAGGTGGTTATCCCTTCGGAGATTATTTAGCTGAAAAGAGCTTAGCTATATAGCCATCTTTATCCAGGCAATCAACACAACAACAGATTCTGTTTACCTCACCCGAGGAAGCAGTAGCAGTCACTGCACAGCCAGGTACGGCACACTTAGCCCAAGGAACGTTTGTTTTGGGTTTTTTTTTTTTACTAACACTACAAAAGGGTAACAACATTAGTGTAAAATGGGACACTGCTCTTCCAAAATTTCATTGGCAGTAAACCTGTGCAGTAAACTGCAAAGCTGCTGTCACTGGTTCGTTAGAGAAAGTCACCAAAATGATGCTCAGGTGTTCCTCTAAAGAATCTCTTAGAGAGAACAAAAAAAAATCTCTGCAAAATCTAAAAAAAAGGAAATAGTGATGAACTGAGGACAAAGCACACATTTCATTCCTGTTTCCTGCAGCTTCCAATTCCTACTTGCCCTGATCATCACTAAGAAAAAAACCCATTGAAAATGGAAAGGACCAGTCATACGTGTACATAAAAAACCGCCGCAATCAGAGAGAAGAGAGAGAAACAGGCCTAACCAGGTTACAGAGCCACAGCAGCTTGTTGAGACAAGAGTCTTCAGCCGCGTTATCAATGAGTTTCAACGGTTTAACCACGAAGGCCATACCTCCCCGATGGCTTCAGGAAGCCTGGCCCGAGGAAGATCCAGTTTGCGGGCCAGCAGCCAGGAGAGGCAGCGCACCTCTCACAAAAGGACCCCGGTCCCTCCTCTTTTATGCTGGCGGAGGCCTCGGCTCCACCGCGCGGGACCGCGCTCTCCCAGCCACGACCGGGAGGCCGGCACTGTCCGCGGGCACGACGGGGAGGGGCAGCGACCCCGAAGCCGAGACCGGCAGACAAGAGGGCCGGGACAACCGGCGGGAAGAGCAGAAAACAAAGAGCGAAGCGGGGTGAAACACCGGGCTACACCAGCGCTCTAAGCCCTGTTCTTAAAGCCAAAACCTGCGCTAGCAGGGTAGACGCGAACCTGCAGTACCAGAGCTCAGGGCCCGCACCCCGACGGAGGGGGATGGGGACGGAGACGTTGTGGGAGAAGGAAGCGCGGTGAGGGTTAAGGCAGCGGAGCTCAGCTCCGCGATGGGCCAGTTCCTCAGCGCCGGGTCGGCAAAAACAGATAAAAAAAAAACAAAACAAAACACACAGAAAAAAGGAGATAGGGGGAGGAGAGGGAAGCGAGTCGCCCACGGCCCAGTCAAAACTCGTGCGCCTGAAGAAGCCATTTTAGAGACAAGCTGCGTTACCCCCACCCCTACTGGGCCGGAGGGAGAAGAGCGCCCCCCGCCACCTTCCCCGGGTCCGGTCACCCCCTCTCAGCACGGCCCGGGTAGGGACGGCCACTCACCCTCCCCTCGAAGTTGTTCTCCTCCACGTCGCTCATGTCGGCAGAGTCCTGGCCACGGGGCTGGGCGAACGGGGACGCTAGTCCCGAGCTGCAACTGTACCCGCGACCGCTACCGCTATTATTGTTGCTGTTATTGTTATCGCTACCGGTATCGCCGCCGCCACCTCCCTCCCGCCAGAGCCTCCCAAACCGTCTCCCGCAGCAGCGCAAAATGGCGCCTCCGCTTCGTCTGCGCCCGACACCGCGCGGGGGGCGGGGCCCGCCTCGGCCCGCCTGTCACAAAGGAGGCGCCGCCGGCGGGACAGCGAGCGCGGCTGCGACAAGCTGCGCGGAGGCGCCTCTGCGCATGCGCAGCCCCCTCTTCACGGCGGGGTGGGGGGCTGCCCGTCTCGCCCCGCCCCGCCCCGCCGGCAGGTATGAGGGCCGACCCCGCCCCCCCCCCGTCAGGGCTGCTCCTGCCCGCCGCCAAAATCGACCCGGCCTCTCGCCTCTCGCTATCTAACCCCCCGCCCCCCTTCTCTGGGGTTCTGCTTCTGCATCCCAGGAAAGAATTTTTGAAGTTAATACCTTTAGGTCCCCGTTATCAGTGGTGTTTTGTTATGGCGAATGGTTATTCAACATTTATTGCTTTTATTATGCAAATTTGAAAATGAAGCCGTGTGATTCAGTCTTGAATACTTCTAGGAAACAAAGGCCTACATTTTCACTTTGCAATCTTGAGAATTTCCTTTTAAGCAGCGTTTTACTGAAAAGCTTATCTTTTCTGCTCAGTCACATGACAAGAGCTTCCCTATTCCTCCGTACCCAGTACAGTTTTGGCACTTCTTCCTCCAGCACACACCAATAACTAGAGCAGCTCGTACCTTGCAGGCAGCTCAGCACCGAGGCCAAATAGGTGGTTCCTTAGGTCAGAAAATTTCCAGATGACGAAACAGCCAGACTTGCTCTGCCTGTACTGGAAACCCAGGAGAGCAGGTGAAGACGGGTGACCAGCAGCTGCCGCTGGAGATTGCCCTCTCCAGGAGCAGCAGCCTCCCCACGTTCCCACACTCTTGCTGGTCGTGGCAGCAGAAAGCTCAGCCACTTGTGCCTTCCCATGCTTCTTCAGGGGCAGGAGCTTCTCTTTGTGGCCGAGAAGCTGTTTTGCTCCAATTCCCGCGCTGGCTGAGGCTGGTTACCCTCAGTTCGCCATGGTTGTCACCAAGGAACGACGAGCCTAACGCCTAACGGAGTGCTCATGGGAGTGAGCATTCCCAGAAAGGAATGAGGCGCCCAGGGGGTGATTCACAGGCAAGAGATGGTTCCCTAGAAATCAAATCCCTTTGCTACGTGAAGCACGCTCTCGGGGCTTTAGACAACCTGCAGCGCTGGTTGCTTCTTCCGCAGCCCGTGACGTTGGGTCATGGGCAGCTGCTGTGGTGGCACAGCCCCATTGGCAAGGTGTCCCAGCAGAGAAGCCGTGTTCACGCTGCTCATCCACAGACAGCTCGAGGTTCTAACAAAGCCTCGACATACGCTCGTCTTTACGGAAATGGTTCATGTTGCTTCCTACCTGGACCATAAATCTGGATTATTTCTTGCTTCTGTTGTAAATGGAAGGCTGGAACTGTACATGCCAGCCCTTCCTCTTTTTGCTTGCTGAATCAGAAGTAAATAATCAATTGAAGAGTAAAGTAGCTCACAGTGGTAAAGAAGGCAGTATTGGGGAAAAAGCTTCCTTGTCCTCTAGGTTTGCAAAATATTTCATTTTGGCTGAAAGTTTCTTGCATGTCACTTACTTCAAAAGTTTTAGTCAAGCCCTTAGCCAGTTCTTGTTTAATTACAATTAAATTTTAATTCAGGCTGGCCTGAGTTTTAGCCTCTGCTGATGTCTCACTTTCCAAAAGCCATTCTGAATCCATGTCATCATCTGTCTTTTATGCCAGCTCTACTCCATTCAGCTCCAGTGGATTTGCTCATCTCCCTTTTCAAGTGTAACTTTACTAATAAAGCACTTATTCTACTGCAAGATCACACACTGTTCTGGTGTCATCTGATTCCGATCCTGGTTGATGTTGCCTATAATTTAACTCCAGGAACAAAAGGGAACAATTATGAAGGGCATACTTAAATTCTGAGGTGAAAATGCTTATCAGTCTTCTACCATAAGGTGGATCACTGAAAACATGTAATATGAAGAACCCACTGAAAATACATAATGGTTACACTAAAAACTGATACAAGGAAATGATCACCTACTTTGCAACTTACTTATAGCAACTTATAATGATTTCTGAATATTGCTTAATAATCCTGCTTGCCCTGACTGTTCTGTGGAAGCTCACCAAGGACTACTGTGTTCAACAAAACAAAGCAGTTTTCTGTGGAAACTTACCAAGAATTACTATATAGGACAAAAATATGTTTCTTGTCCTTGGAAAGCAGATGTGCTTTAACTAGTTTAGTCTTTGTAATGAACAGATAACCGTATATGGACGGTAGAAATTGATACACTGGTACTTTTAGATAATATAGAATGAGTAAACCGGCTGAAACCACTCTTGTTGTTCAAGAAATTGGCTAAGAGAATCTGTGCATGCTCGGAGGAAAAGTACAAGGTGAGAAAGACTACGAGCCTTCCTCCAAAAGACCCCCGAAGACTGCCCACCAGGAGGCAATGTGCAGGTGCAAAGATAACATAAACTGCTGACACCAGCCTTTCAAACTAACCCAGCCTTACTCATGCATATGTATGTTTGTGTTATGTAATCCAGTGAATATGTATATCCACACTCTGTAAGTTTTTGGTAAAATGTGCTGGGGGTGTGCAAGCTTTGTGGAGAAATCCCCTTGCACCCTGGCGCTGGAGTAAACATACCTGCTTTATAACTCTCTCTGAGTTGTAGAGTCTGTTTCCGCAAATCAAAACAAACAAGCAGGAGAGGGAGGGAAAAATTCTGGAGATTATAGGACAGGAATAGGCTTTTTGTTAACATGTATGTATATAAGATCTAGCTATAGCCCACATTGTGATTCCAACTCCTGAGACTTACACTAATATTAATGCACACATTCAAAATGTTTGCTTTATTCCAGCAGGACTTTTTCATTGCTGTGATCCTAAAATGTTCTGGCAATGTGCTGGGTTTGTGTGACGGGAGTTTTTGGTACCGGGGAGGGGGCTACAGCAGTGGCCCCTGCGAGAAGCTTCTCAAAGCTCCCCTGACTCCAATTTGGACACACCTCCGGCCAAGGCCGAGACAATTAGCAATGGTGTCTGCACCTCTGTGAGAATGCATTTAGGAAGGGGAACCTGAGCGGAATGGTAGGAATTGTGAGGAGGAGTTGTGAGGAGGACACCTGTGTGAACACTGAGGCCAGTGGAAGGAAGGAGGAGAAGTGGGGGAGGTGCGCTGGTGCAGAGGTGAGGAGGACATCTGTGTGAACACTGAGGCCAGTGGAAGGAAGGGGGGGAGGTGCAGTGGTGCAGACCCCCCCTGTACCCTGTGGTGAGACGGCAGGGCCACCCCTGCCACCCATGGGGGTCACCGCTGGAGCAGATGCCGACCTGCGGCCTGTGGAGGACTTCAGTACGCAGGGGTGACCCACATTGAAGCAGCATGGGATCGGCTGCAGCCCGTGAGAAGGACTCATCCCAGAGAAAGTTCATGGAGGACTGTCTCCCGTGAGAGGGACACCACGCTGGAGCAGGGGACAATGCAAGGAATCTTCCCCCTGAGGAGGAAAGAGTGGCAGGACTGACCGCACCCCCCATTCCCTGCCCCCTGCGCTGCTGGAGGAAGGAGATAGAGATATGGGGAACAAAACTGAGCCGGGAAGAAGGGAGGGGTGGGAAGAGGTGTTTTTAAGATGTGGTAATGCTTCTCACTGTCCCACTCTTGTCTGTTTAGTAGTGTTCTTGTTAAGAGTTTGAATTAAAGTGATGTTCTTTTATTTCTTCCCCTAATGAGGCATCTGCCTTTTGCCCGTAACCATAATGGATGAGTCATCCCTCTCTGTCCTTATCTTGATTCCTTGAGCCTTTTGCTTTATTTTCTCCTTCCCAGCCCTGAAGGGGAAAGGGGTGAGCGAATGGCTGTGTGGTGCTCAGCTGCCCTCTGGGCTCAAACCATGACAGGCAATTAAACTCCAAATAAAAATGGCAATCACTGATACAAATACCTATTTTTAAAAAGTCTAATCAAGTTTACATTTTAAATTGAAAACTACAAGCTCTCTTCACCATTTTTTCCCCCATAATTCTTATGCCTTCATTGTCCTCTACAATAACTTCACTGTAGCTTCCTGAAGTACAAAGACAATAATTATTTTGACACTACATTTCAGCTGTCACTGTTTATGAGTTAGTAAGACTGCAAAGTTGATCTGCATCTTTGGGAGCCTCTCTACTAAATGGATGATGGTTCAAACACAGAAAACAGCTAGAGATGGCCTAAAGGATACACTAACATGACATAAGTATACGGACTTCAAGGATGCCTTATGGAGGTTTTTTGAGCAATATTAATATAATGTTAACTTTAATGCAGTAGTGAGTATACAGTATTCACAATTTGGGGAAAAAAATGTACTTTGGGAGGAAAGATGGGCCCAGATCAGGCCCATTTCCTAAAGTGAAAGGGTATAAACTACTGGTAAGGGATCAGGAAGAGAGAGAAAAAGGAGTGGCAGTAAGGCGAGTATAAGGTTGCATCTATTCTTATCTATGTACACAGATTAGAGGGTTCATCTGTTAAGTAAGAAGGCAGCAGGCACACTGATCACAAAGCATATTGATTCTCTAGCCATTACCATTAAGCAGTTTAAACATACTACAAGAGAAGAAATTCTTAACACATATTCGAAACAGACAGAACAACAGCTATGCAAATTAACGTCAGGACAGTCTAGAGATATTGAAGGGTGTGAGAAAGGAATAAAGACAACATTGCAGCAGCAACCTATTTTTTCTTTTTTGGATTTTGAAAAATAATACAGAACACGGTCAGTTTTTACTCCTGCAATCCTGCGCTTTTATCTATCCCTTGAAATGATGCTGAGAATATTATTACCCACAAATATGAGGCCCAAGTAAACACTAAGGTTTGATTTTCATATGTCACTGAGGAGAAACAAGATATTACATTCTGATACAGTTTTTACCACACATCTTGGATAAGGGGAAAAAAATATCACATAATATTGGGAGACACATGTTCATGAAAGATGACCAAATACACGAGGCCTTCAGGCAATAGGAACTAAGAACGTTATTAATAGTTGAGAGTTCCTGTCAACAGAGGGTATGTTTGTAATGGAGACAGATTTCTTAATAAAATTTTGTGACCTCCACAAGCAAATCTTCCTGTGATTACACCATTGACAGATTTCCCTTTCTCTCCCTATAAGCTCTAAATACCATATAAATTATATTTGCAAGGACATTACAGCTGTTCACTGCACATCTGTGAAAATAAAGGATTAATCACTGAGCAAATAGTACAGTAATAAATGGCAGCAAATAGCTGCAGTATGTTTGTTATGTGAAGTCCATTTCAGACCATCTGGTTTTGATCCTTGCAAGAGGAAATCTTGATGAGAAAATACCCACAGAAACAGATGAGGTGATTCTGCTTTAGAAAACACTTCTAGCAACAATATTATTGATGCTGCACAATATACAGTCAATCTGTTCACTCAAAAGCTTACTTACCAAGTATTTCAGTTTTTAATTTTTTGCCTGTCCTCATTCAATATTGTATAATTTAGCAAGACTTTTGTCCATGTGATGGATTGCATAATTAAATAAATGTATCATTCCTTTAATGCAGTCTCTTCTGAATTCTCTGTGGGGATACGGCCTTCTATCCAGTTCAACAGTTGCCTAATATTCTCAAATTTAAATTAACTCTCAGCTGAACACCAATATTTTCCAGACTGAAAAGAAAAAAAACATTTCCAAAATATGTTTCACAAGACTCTGAAATAAGGGACTGCAAACTAGCCAACATTAGAAAAGTTTTATATGCAACTGATTCACTGGCTGACATAATACCACCTGCCAAAAGTTTTGTCTGCCTACGTAGGTTTAGACCACTAACCCCTCTGATGTATCAGTAACATTTTTTCTATTAGAGCAACAGATTTAAATGCTGGATTTTCCTCCACATAATCCGTGGAGAAAAAAAGTTTGAAAACCAGAGAGAAGCCAGGTAGCCTCTGACACACATTGGAAGGGAGGGAAAGCTGCAGCGCAGTGCGGGTGTGGGGGTACCGATGGGGAGGTGGAGCGCTGATGGGATCAGCAAGCTGCCAGGACACTTGCTGTGCCTGTTTATTTTACCGTGGATGCAACGTTGCAAACAGAACCTTCCCCTACACCCAACTGCAACATCTGACATGCAACTGGTACCTCAGCTTGTCTAAGTAGGGACAATCCTGAAGGAACTGAGCTAGGGTGAAGAACAGGTACTCCAGAGCCTTAGCAACACTGCAGCTGTTAAACGTGTCCTTATGTTCACCTTTAGTTAACCGATACCAACTTCCCTCAAGTATCACCTTGCAGGAAGGGCCTGAGCACAGTCCTACACCCACAGTGGATTTTATTGACGTGATTATCACGGTGGGAGTTTATAGACTGTCCCAGCCACGAACAGTGCAGCTGGTGCAGCTGTGGGTTGCAAGAACGAGTGTACGGATGAGGACAAAATGCCCCTGCACCAGACCTGAGGGCCAGCACTCATTCCCGAGGCCAGTCACAATTCACTTACGCCGTTAGAGGGCAGAAGCGATACCTTTCCCGGTTTGTGCTTCTGGCGGCAATCTTTACTTAGGGACGTCAATGGGAATTGACAGCCACGGCCACGCAGCCTTCCAGCTTCCAAGGGGGATCCTCTTCGGAGCCCGGCGGTGGACGTTTCCAGGAAGAACTACTATGCCTGCAGTTACGTATCGCCCTCCCGGCCCCCACACCGCCTGCCTCGCTCCCCCGACAACGCATGGCGGCAGTCCTGCGGGCGAAAGTCCTGCGGGCGAAGGCCCTGTGGCCAGGCTTCTGGCCCCGAGCCAAGACCCACGCCCGCAAGAGCAAGAGCGGCCGCGGTTACCGACCGCCACCACCGTCTCTCTTGCTCCCACCTCTCCCGCGCACCGCCCCTCAGCGCCGAGGAGGCGGGGGGCGGTACCCGGCCGCGCATGCGCCCCAGGCAGCGCGCTGGGGGGGGGAGGTGTGCGGCAGCGGTCCTGAGCGGGACGGGGGGGGGAGAAGGGGCGGGGCCTCAGGTGGTGCGTCGTGTTGTGTCGCGTCGCGAGGCGGGCGGGCGGAAGCGGAGCGGGTGAGCGGCGGCTGTCAGACGGGTGTGGGCCCGGAGCGGAGGTAGCGCGGGGCTGCCGGGGGGAGGCTCTGCCCCGTCCTCCTGAGGCGCCGTCCCGGGCGGCACGTTGGAGCGGAGTGTGGAGGACCTGTGCCCCTTGGCTGGGGAGGAGGCGAGGAAGGGTCTCCGGCTGAGTGGGGGCGGCGGGAGGGTGGCGGAGGCCCGGCGGTCCGTGTGGGGAGACGGGGAGGGGGAAAGCGCCAGGCTTGGCTGCGGGTGGCGAGGCGGGGAACCGGGCGGCCGCAGCATGGCTGCGGCTGTCGGGGGAGCCCAGGTTTTCATCTCGCCTGGGCGCCCCGCTGTGTTCTCCTCCTCCGGCTCGCCCTCGGCTTCGGGGCAGGTTTATTCTCCTTCTGGCTTCGGCCGTGCTTCTGCCCCCTCCCCCGCCGGTGTTTGTGTAGCCGTCAGCTTTGCCCCCGCCTTCCTTCTCTCCGTTTGTCCTTCCGCAGCGGGTCGTGCTGCCTGCGGGTCGGTCTCCTTCCTGCTCTGCCCGCTCTGATCGTCGGTAGCAGCGCGGGTCTCTCTGGTGGGTCGTGGCGGAGTTACCGCAGGCCCCTCTCATGGGTGGGGGTGTTCTGCTGCCCGCCGTGGCTATATGTGCCCTCCGGCTGGATAACCGCGTTCCAGGGCTGTGATGCCATGGCCTCCGGTGGTGAGGAAGCAGCGAAGGAAACAAGGGTTTTCTGGTTTTCCTCATTGGCAGTGGCCTTCCTGTCATAAACTATGACTGCAGTGACTCTGCAAGATTGACGTCCTGTACTGTAAGGACTTAACTTTCAGAGAGGCAAAGCATGCTTAGAGTGATGTGAGGGAACTTAGAAGGAAGAAAAAAATGTTTGTTTCATCCATATTCAAGCAAAGGCAGGATCCTGAATAATGTTAGGTTGAGTCATCTTCTGGCACTGACAGGTTTGCATAAAAAAATAATGGGCAAAACATTTGTTTTAATTTTAGGAGACTATAAAATATAAAATTTCCTGACAGCAAGAGTTGAGGAATAATGCGTCCTTCTTACAGTAGAATAAAATTCCTTTTATATGTAACCCCTGATATTTTAACTACATGTTTAATTTTCCATTAAATTTATTTCTGTGAATATTTATAACCTACTATTATCTCTACCTTATTTCTGTAGCTCCATTAATCATTCATTATTAATAAACTTTCTCTTCAGTTTCATAATCTAACATGGTAGCATGCTGTACATTCTCTTTTATGTATCTTGTCATCTAAAAGAGACTGACAGCTAGAATGGAGTGTAATTTCTGTGTTTGTGTGCATAAAGCAAAGCAGAGAGAATTTTTGTTATGTCTTATGACATGATGTGGAGTTTCCTTAGTGAGGTTGTTTTGGGTTTTTTTGTTGTGGTTTTGCCCCCTCAGTGTGTGAAGGGGGGACAGTTTTTCATTTTGAAAAGTGGGCTCTGCAGGAACTGTGACTTTAGTTTTAACAGAACCTTCAGGATATGAACATGCTGAACATAATAGCTAAGCATGCATGTGATTTGTTTTAATTGTAACGTAGTGTTTATTTTGGAGCAGATGTCATGAATTGTTTCACTCTCATGAGAATATCAAAGAAAAGAGGCAATATAAACATGTTAACAATATATTGTAAGTAGCATTTTGTTCTAGTGTCAGATGAGGAGCGATTGCAGTTTTAGATCAAATGTGGAAACTTATTGCTAGCTTTGTTCCTGTTTTGACTGCTGGAGATACCCATGTGCACAAAGCCTAAATTATTCTGGCCTGTTTTTATTATTATATGTGTTACAATATATAATTGGTTAATAATTCATTCTAGGTACTTGAGAACTCCAGATGATTAACCAATTATGCTGGAATTCCTTTGGTCTGGTAAACGGGTCTTTTTCCTAAAGCTTTTAGAGTTGGAAATCAAGCTACTTCCCTTTTTTTAAAAAAAAAAAAAAAGCTTTTGTAGTGTGCTTTTAGAGACTCCTTTTGGCTTTTAGCTTCTTGAAGGAGGCAATGGTATTAGGTAATCATGTATTGTGATTTAGCTTGGGGATTGGATGTCATTTAGCTGCTAAAAGTAAAATATTTCCCCTGGAGTTCATGATCACTTGTACCTCTTCCAAGAATAGTTAAGGGCACTAGTTCTTGTATCTTGCCCAAACTGTAAGTAGGATAAATGCATGCTGTCAGCTTAAATTGTCAGCTGTGTAGTCAACATATCTGAAGACTAGTGTCAAAAATAGCCATTAAATTGTTTCCAATAGCTGTCAAAAATCTGTGGAGCTCAGTCATTCAAATTATTGTGTTTTGTGCCGATACAAGTTTACTGCTAAAATGTATTTTATATGGTATTTGTTATTTGACAAGCTCTTTCACCTGTGGCTGAAAACTTGTACCATTAGGTGGGCTGAGTTTCCTCAACTGAGCATTATTAATGGCCTCCTTAATTTTCTTTTATGATTGTCAACTTTACAAGAAATTATTTATGTCACCATTCGCCTTTAATTTAAAAGATTAATTTTGGATTGCTCAGAACTAAGTGGGTACTTTGCCTATGTAAAACAGGTCCCAGACTAGAGGCCTAGACAAGAGGACTTAAAACTTATTCCACTGAAATTGGTCTCTTCAGTAATAACAAAGAAATAAGAGGCTACCATGATATAAATAATCCAGGTACATTTCTGGGTACCTTCTACTTTAACAATAAAGTATTTCGCAGTGCACACCACTGTAGTGGTTTGGTTAACTACTGTCTGTCATAACTGCTGCTATGCTAAGATAAACCAACAAGTCAATATAGAAATAATAAAAGATGTAGAAGAAAAGAACTTGCCTGTCTTTGACATTGCCTCCAGTGCTATTTTTCTGAAATCTTTGTCTGGATCAACCTCCCGGGAGGGAGTGTGAATCTGAAGCCCGGTCTGTATTGTAGCTTTACTGCTGAAATGTACTTGAGGTGGACATCTTGCACACATCCATACTCAGTTTGAATTCTGCAGGTTTCTTGAAATAAAACCAGACAAGTTAAATTCTTCTTCTCTCCCCAGTGGTACAAGCCCTTTTTTGTCACTGTTCTACGGGAGTAGTGTCTGTGTGGATGCTGCACTGTGTGTGCATGCATGGCCAGGTCTGCGGTGGCAATCTCTCCACTATTGCAGCCACCACTTTGTTAGTTGACTCCTCACTCCCCTCCCTTTTTAGTTCTCTTTAATGGCACCCCTCCCTTGCTTTTAGTTCTCTTTAAAATGTTCAGTGAAAATCCCTCTCTTCTCAGTAGCTTACCTTCATGATCTTGCAGGTAAGGCTCTCTGTAAAACTAGCTAAAATTAGCTAATCATTATCATATCAGAAGGAAGTTTTGGAGTCACAGGGGCTTTGGAAAGAGTGATGCAAATACAGCTGTGAAATTTCACAAGGGAGTAGAGGTACTAGTCAGGTCTTTGCAAGGGAGTACTTGACATAGCCTCGTGTTCAATTGCAATGAAAAAATTGTGGCAATCTTATCGGGAAACGAGACGCTAAGAAAGTACCTCATGCTCTGTCATAACTATGGTTCTTACCAGCAAGGGTACTACTGTGACCTGAATGGCAGCAATAAAGTCTAAAGAAAAAATCAAGAAAAGTGTCCCAGATGGAATGAAGCGGAGATGATTTTTTTTTTTTTAAGAAGCTGATACAGAGATGTAGAAATGTTTTGAGGCCCAGATGGACCCAGTGGGAGGAGGGGAGCTTCAGCAAGTATAATATACTGTCCCCATTGGTATCTGCTTTCTTTAATTTTCTTCATAACCCTTGCCAAGTCATTTCCCCTCTCAAAATCTTGAATCTTGGCTGACTGCCCACAGGCAAGGAACAAAGAATTTCTGGTTTTAAATAGTTTATTTTAAAAGCATTCACTGACAGTAGTAGGCAAAATAAAAGGGCGAGGGGGGGAAGCTGAAAAAAAGCCAGGGTACTTTAAGGTACCAAAAAGTACTTCAACAGACTCCTTAGACATAACGCAAAATAAAAATAATTGTTGGCAAAAAGTGTAAAATAAAAACAATACAAATAGGACTAAATGTATTCCAAATAGAAGCTGATCACCATTATTTCTAAAATACTGAAATAGAAAAGGTGATCTAGTGTTTGGGCGCTCAGATGATTTTATGCCAGCGCCACTGTAAATGAGATGTGTGGGTTTTCAAGTCTCAAGTGATACGTTTTTGTTTTCAACTCAAAAGTCCAGCTACAAAACTCATTTCATTGTGTGCTGTTCTTAGAAGCCTCTAGAATGTAAAACTGTTCCTGGTTTAAGATATATTTGAGGTAGTCCCAGCATCTTGGCAGCAGTGACAGTATCTATCTGCTTGGTGAGCTGTGACTTCTGTTGGCCCAGATATCCTTTGGATGCATTGAGAGACAGGGACTGGTGGGAGCACACAAGGAGATTTTCTTCCTCCTTCATTGCAGCACTATAGAAGAATAGGTATTCTTGGTAGTTACCCATCTTTGCTATTCCCTTAAACCTCATATCTTCCTATGATTTGGCTTTGAATACCATTAAAGGTATTCCATGAAAGGCAGGTACCAATAAGGCAAAGGGATAAATTTCCTGCCCCCCCCCCCCCCCCCGTGTTCCTTGGTAATTGCAAGTCTAGGGCATGCATAGACAGGGAATGAAGGAACATATGCTGTGGGAGAAGGTACAAAGATAGATGTCCTGGAAAAGACACCAAGCACTAAGCAGACTCCTTTGGCAGTGCATTCCAAAAGTGGTACGGAACTGCTAAAACCTACAGTCCAGCAGCTGTCATACTGATGGCAGTCTTTTTTTTTTTTTTTCCCCTCCAGAAATATACCTTCTTACCTATTCTTAAGATGGCAGTGTGTTGTATAGTGCTGTTCTTTTCGCTTGAGTCTAACAGGTATTAATATAAGTTCTTTCTTCTATCGACTGATGTATGATGCAGTCTCGAAAGGCCCTCAAGTCTCTTCAGCACACAGGCAGTGCATTTTGTCAGTAGGGTATCCTTCTCTTTTCTGTCTCTGATGGTGACATTTTTCTGTTAACCAAACTTACAGCACAACAATAGGAATTTTTAACATGCTGAAAATTGGTCTCTTCAAAAGACAGTTCAAACATGGTTTCACTTGTCTGGGGACATGCATTGCTCTTAATCGTTTGCTTATGAGTAGAATATTGTGCTCTTTCATGGCGTTGTGCAGCTGTCTGAGTGAACCTGATTGATGAACCTGGGATCCAAAGGGCAGTGTTGGTCTGCAGAAGTCACCAGTACAGAAAAATGGTTTTATTGGCATCTTTTCAAGAACTCATGTGTTCTTAAAAATACGAGGAGTGTGATTCTTCCTTGGGCACCAGTTTTAAGTATGAATGATGTAGGTAAGATGACTTATTAAAGGGAATTTGCATTACATGTAGGAACAGAGAACTCAAGTTTCTGTGTATTGCCAGGAATTGTGGTCCTGTGTAACAGGATATACTTAACTTCTTTGGGCACCTGTTTGTCAGCTGCACCTCATGCAGATTGTTCTCCTACTGCCAAACGCATAGCCATCTAAGACTGCAAATTACCAGAATGCAAACATAATTTCTGGTGTTCCAAAAAGTCTAAGCCTGTAGCTCCTGGGCTTGTGGGTGCTTATTTCATTGTCTCTGTCTTCAAAGATTAATTGGTCAGTGAGTATGTTCTATGTTTCTTTTGTGTGTGTCTGTCATTCTTTAGACTTCCATTTTCATTGCTGCACAGCGACTGTGCCAATAGGTTTCCAATAGCATAGAACTAGCCTGTCTGCTCTCAGAATGGGGAGCGCAACAGCTGTCGGCTGAGTAACTGTGATGCTCAAAAGTTTTCTGTTGAAACATCAGAAAACAAAAGATTTTGGAGGTCACAGAGGTAAATGGGCTGGAGGGAGCACACATGCAAAAAAGAAAACTAATAGAATAGAGCTGATAGAACTGTGGAAGTATTGCCTGGTATTCTGTAATGCCCTGTGATTTCTGTCTTCCTGAAACGTTTGTTGGCTATCGCAGTGAGATATCGTCATGCCTGTTTACAGCACAGCTTATTGTTTACTAATACAGTACCCTCACTGTACTGAGAGATACTTGCTGCCATGAATTTAATAGAAATTTCTCAGAGACATAATTTTAGCATGTTAATTTTAAATCCTTAATAATTTCATAAACTTGTTAAGCTCCCACTGAGATTGTAATAAATTCTAATTTTGGACTGTACAATTATTTTACAGCAATTATTAATGTCAGTTTTTATTTGTACTGTCCTAATTTCTGTCTCCCATCTTCTGTTACAAGGGTTGGTTTTTTTTTTCCCCTTCATCTGTCCGTAGTTAAATGAAGTCTCCTATGACTATATCTGGCTTTTTTTTTAAATCTTGATAAATCACTTCTTGTGTTTATACAGTTAATAATTGGTTGCAAAGCCGGACTTGCTTTTGAATTCACTGTGTCACACTTTTGTTGATCATAATTTGGCAGTGAGGAGCAGATAAGAATTATGATGATAAGTAATAGATTGAGTAAAGTTTTCACTTATCAAGGCTACTTTCTTAATATATTAGTTCATTAGAGACCGATATAGGTCTCTAGGGGATCACTGAGGAATTACTGCCTCAGTATTTGGCATTCTACCTTTCAAAAGATATAACCAAAGAGGTGGCTTTATTGGACTGCATGTTAACAACCCTATTTTCAGTTCATTTTTCTTGGCTTTATCTTTAAAGTCTTTTTGATCCTGGAATGGAGTGGGGTTCTCAGGTTTCAGTTTTCTCTATTCTTCACCTCTTGTTGACTCTGTGTTGTTAGTTTTTTGCTAAAGCTGCTCACTAATAACTACCAAAAATACCTGATGGGCCTGCTGCTTTCTTTTTCTTTTATAAATAATCATCTTAATCTGTCCTGTACGTTTCTCAAAACTAGAAGGTACACACCATCTCAGCAGCACAGCACAGTTTTAAATTTGCCCTGCTGATGCCAGTAACTACTTCTAGTGGTTTAGGAAGGCTGAGGTCTCTCAGACAGACTAGAAAAACAATGACAAATATGTACCAGTCTTTCATGAGCTGACTGACTAGCAGAACTGACAGTGCTGTAAGGTGTGTTGTTACTTTTTAAGGGTTTGGGTATGCCTTGTTTTTGTGATACCCTGAGATTGTTTCAGAGGATGTGTGAGGCATTCCTTTGCCTTATAGACTGCTGCGTTTTTTGTGTTGTACACGAATATAATCTCTGGGTTTTGCTGGGAAGAAGTAAAGTAGAATCTGAGACAGACTTTGCAACAAAATTCAAGTACGATGTTTTGTAAGTATGGGCTGGTTTCCATGAAGAAGGGTCAGTATTCAAACTGAAGTTGGTTGCTACTGTTTAATTAAGTAGCATCAGAGGTACTAGAACTTTGCTTTATTACGGACCATATAATGGATTTTCTTTTGCTTTGACTTTGGCGCTTGTTCCTTTCCTTTCATGTACTCAATAATATATATATATGACTGATGTTGGAATACTGCTCAGAGGCTAGAGATTATTTTATGTTGGGGAGGATGAGTGCCTTAGTTCATTGCTTTCATTTCCAGGTGTATGTCAGTGTTTGTTGTGGTACTGCTGGACAATGTTAAATCCACATTGGCAGGCTTTGCAATACATTTCTTGGACAACCAGCAGTGGCAGCAGTGAAGAAAACCAAACTCTTTGTATGTCTGTGAAAGGCAAACCTAGTCTCAGATACTCTGTTCAGGAATTCCATGTCGTTCCAAGTTTTAATGTTGCCCCTGGTTTGGGCTTGTAATTTTCAGCATAATTTAGATATGCCTGTTGATTTTAAAGAACTTTGAAAAATTGCCACTTGAATTTGTCACTTCAGGCTGCCTATTGAAAGGATTACCTGCAAGATACTCTCCATGAATTCTTGGATTGCCATTTTGCTGGCACAGTCAAGTCAGGGGTTTTATTTGGATTTGCTTGGGTTTTTTCTTTGTTTTGGGGTTTTGTTTGTTTGTTTGTTGGTATTGTGTGGTTTGGGGTTTTTTTTTTTTTTTTCCTTTCACTCCTCAGATTCTCAAATTTTATCCTGGCAGTACTCCTTCATCTTCATGGTTGTCTTCCTTTTATCTCAGTCCCTATGATGAGGGATGGTAGGAATTCCAACAAGATGTAGCTCTGATGCGCCCTTTTTTCCTGTTGGTCTCTGCAGTGCTTTGACTTCCTTTGCCAAAAAAGCCCTTCAGCTGCGGTTGGGAGAGTGGTAACCCTGGGTTCCTACCCAGACTAAGTCAGCGTGAGGAAGGAAGTCTTAGCTTCCTTTTTCCCCTGCTCAGGAAGCGGTGGGTAAGGAGGAGTTGAGAGAATGAGGGAGAAGAAAGATTAGAAGAGACAGTGTTCCTTCTTACATGTATGCTGTTATCTCACAGGATACTACTTCTGGATTACTGAAAACAAAGATCCATTCCGAGGACAAGTTTTGTTTAAACTCTAATGTTCATGTACAGTAGTGCTGACTCTTCAGGGCAACAAGAAGTAAAAGAATATTCCCATCCATCCATCTTACTGTGTTATTTTTCTTCCTAATATGTACACCTGCTGCTCCAATAACCTTTTCCTACTTGCAAATCATGTGGGTACTTGCAAATCATGTGGGTATAAGCTTGCTTCTTTTTTTTTTTTTTTTTTGTTACTCTACACAGTAGTCTTGGGAGGGTCTTGCAGGGAGTGTGTTATGGGTTGCTAGAAGTGCATGCTTCAGGAAGAAAGAGGAGACCAAATCTCCAGATTTTTTGAAATTACACTGGAATGCATTAAGGGGAAATGGCCTCTAAAAATGCGTAGGGAAAGTGACAAGTAGAAATAGTTGTCTTTTTGGTACACCTTACTCCCAGTTCCTTTGCCCAGCGTCAGTATTTGGGTGTTACGCCATTTGCCCAGCAGGTTAAGTCCTTGATTTCCATTAGTTTCAGTAGTCAGCGTGTGCACTGTGAATCAAATGTACATGGTAAAGACCTAGTCTGCAATTCCTACTGCTCCTTGGCGGGAGCTTATTCAATCTGTTCCTCTTGGCTAGGACTCTTATCCTGGCTTGTGGTCTTATTTACAGCATGATGGCAGAGTTAATTTCCACTCCAAAGCTCTGTAGTGATATTGTCTAAATGCTTCAGGATGAGATATGGCTGGGTATCTGTGGAGAGCTGAACTTAATTTAAATTTCTGCAAGAGCTGTCTGTTATTTTCAGACAATTTTTTAAATAATATAAATTGTAGACTCTTGGGAACGGGGATTGAAACTTGTTGTCTCTCCTTGAGAGATACTGCTTGGTCTTCTGAGCCATCATGTGAATACCCTACTCCTGGACCTCATAGGTAAATGTTTTTCATCATATTTGATACTACTCAGGGAATACGTAGATGCATAATGATGTGCAGTGTATGCTTTAAAGGCTGAGTGCAGAGCCATGGATTTGGCAAAGAGCTAGGGAAAAGAAGTTTTGGTTAGTTCATGTTTGTGGAGGATCTGTTTCAGGAAATCTGTAACCACACATTCCAAATATTTGTGCTGATACTGTAGAATATAAGTTTTTATTGTTTTCTTTCTTATGTACTTATGACAAATTTGTGTTTTAAAACCAGTTTTTGGGGGAATAAGCACAATTTTTGAACAAAGTACATCCCACTGAATTTACAGTGGGGTTTCAAGTTTGCATGTTGGCTATCTGTCCATGTGCACGGTCATATCCCACAGTGAAGGTAAAATAAGCTCTTCCTCATTCAGTGACTTATGATTGCCACTTACATTAGTACACCCAACAGTAAAAGTAAGATTTTGTGTACTGGCAGTTACTGTAGGTCATTTTATACACAATAACTTGTTACTTCACAGCAACTTCAGTGTCCATGTCCTAATATTGCTCCTGCCTTGGGTTGATCATGTTCAGAATAATTTAGATGTGCATGTTGATTTTAGAGCACTTAGAAAATTTGCCTCTTGAATCAGTCATGTTGGCCTGCCTATTGAGAGGATTATTTGAAGAGTGAAGGTGAAGGGTAAGTGACAAGGATGGCTTGGAATGCTGCTGGCAGTGACACTTGTGTTTGGAGCAGACCGTGGTGTGTTGGCATAAGGCTGCTTGAACTGGTCAGCAGAGGCCACGAAAAATACCCTGGAAACAGAGTTATGTTTAGATGAGTGCTTAGCAGGGTAAAAAATTCAGTCTCAATATTCTAATAAAAACAGAGACCTAAGTACCACTATAGAAAGTCTAGTGGGAAACTCTATTAAACGTGTAACTTGAGTCTGAAAAGCACTCATGTCAGATAGTATGTCAGGAATAACAGGGGAAACATAATTATTATGTAAAATCAGTACCTTTATCCAGACTACATTAAATAATAGAAACTCCCTCAAAAAAGTATTGACTAATTGGAGAAGTTTGAGGTAGCTGAAAAATTAGTAATATGAGGTATACACATGTAAAAGGACTGAAAAGATTGGATTTGTTTGAGGGGAAAAAATGGAGAGAATGATACATATGTAAATATGTATGTATAGACATATATGATGAATTTGGAACATCTGCTGTCACTGTCTTGTAACACAAGAAATGGGACACATTTCAGTGAGATTCTTACCAAGTTTTTTTTTAAAGTATGTTGAAATCAGTTATTGGGCATTCAAATGTATGCATTTGTAATAAAATGGAAATGGATTCTATGTTTTTCCCTAACAATTGCTTCAAGTTAAGTTTAAGAATGTATTTCTGTTTTAAAAGCATGTGGCACGAAGGCCTGAACTT
The DNA here is from genome assembly GCF_031877795.1 of Strix aluco. Classification (NCBI taxonomy): domain Eukaryota; kingdom Metazoa; phylum Chordata; class Aves; order Strigiformes; family Strigidae; genus Strix; species Strix aluco. The sequence continues at coordinate 139,403,452 of NC_133931.1, forward strand.
CAAACACTCTATGTGAAAATGAAGGTCTCTTTAGTCCTGCACCTTGTTTTATTTATTTTTTTTTTTCCCCCCCAATACAGAGCTCCCTGAAGATGCCTGACTCATATTGCTTCAAACTGCCCGGACATTTGCTGTTTAACTGCTGAAGCTTTCATACCATTTGCTTTTCTTCTGAAGCCTTAATGTATTGAGGGATCAGAATTGGCTGCTATGGTAAGACTTTTTAAAAATGGTAGCAAAATGCTAAAAGTGGTTGCAACGTGCTGGTTCATTTTGGTTTTGTTTCATTATTTACTAGCAAGACACCAAACCAAAAAAAAAAAATCTCCGTGCTGTACAAAACCAGAAGAGGATGATGCCCAGCTTCAAACTAACTAACCAACCAAGAAACTTTGTTCTTCATTTTATCTGTTTATACTTGCCCTGTGCTTCTGAGGAATAAGAATGAAGAGAATAATTTCACAAGATCTTTTCCTTGTGTGTAGATACATGTGTATAACTCATCAAAATGTTGCATATCAGTGTTTTACAAGTCTCTTCTAGATAATGCATTTTGTTTTAAATGCATTTGAGTTTAATGTCAGTTCAAATTATGGTATTTAAAATAAAATGATTCATAGAAGCATAGAAGTTTTGATTTGTGGAGAATAAAAATTAGTAAAAATAAGAAGGGGAAACCTTGTAAATAAAAGGTGAGATAAAGATGACTGCACCTCTAAGCAGATACAAATCCACAACTATTTGCTAGATTATGCAGTAATGCTGCTTTTGGAAACTTATACTTGTCCTTGATCTCAACAACTGTGCAGTTTTGAATAACCATGTGATGTTTTACAAATTTCAGGAATCAAGACCAACTAAAACATGAGATGTATTCAAGATGATCCAGCCAGAAGACTTTTCACTTCATAGAAATCTTATTTCTGGTTAATATGTAATATAATTTGACAGAGCCAAGTTCAGTTACTTATCTTGAAATTAAGACACACCTGTGGCCTTTATCAGAAATGTTTCTAACATTTTCAAGAAAAAATATGTCCCAGAGACTGAGTATGTTTTTACTAGTTTTTGGGATCATTTGGGGTTTGATGTTGCTACGCTACACTTTCCAGTATCCAAGACGCCAAAGCAGTGCCGAGTTGCGTGGACAAATACTAGATCTAAGTAAAAGATATGTCAAAGCACTGGCAGAAGAAAATAAAAATTTAATGAATGGTGGCGCTGGAGCCTCTATGGCAGGATATGGTAAGAGGAAAAAAAAATACTAGTTATTCAAATACCTTATTTTCCTGAAAACTGTAAAGTTACACTTTTTTTTCTTTTTAATATATACTGCTCTTCAAGAGAAAAAAGTGTGTTAATTGATTTGATTTTAGTTTATTCACTGAAGTTGAAGATTAAGATGTGGTGCAAAATCAAGCTTGAGACATGAGATTTTTGTTTTCCAGGAATTTTTTAGATATCTCCAGGTATATGACTACTGTTACTTACAGGATTAACAGTGACAGTTATTGCACTTTTTCTGAATCTTAAGCTATTGAGGAATAAGCACATGCTTGATATGGGGATGAAGTTTAGATTAAGTCACTTCAATATTCTTGTGCCTCATTGCTAACTTCCTGCTTTTATTTCTTTATTTTTTGTCGCTAAGTAGTAAAAAAGAAGCAGAAAGCAACATACGAGTTGAGTTTGCAGTCTTAAGACTGCAAGGCAATTACAAATTTAGCAGAATCTCCCCTTGCTTCAGAAGTAGCCATTAGAGATAAGGTTCCTTGTCTCTAGAGCTTTGATACTTGCTGCGTCATATCTCTCCAGTTTACCTGTTAACTTGATGAATGTGTTTCCAGTATTCACTGGTAATATATTACTAGAGCCTGTGCCTGTCTTCTGAAATACAGAAAAGATAGTTTTGAGATTATATAGAAAAAAACTATAGAAATGTCTTAATAATTTTAACTCTTTGGTCCCTCATAGCTTCTCTTGAGGGAAGGCTGCAATGAGCTCTAGTTAATCACTTAGGGATTAGGTTTGCAGAAAGTACCTGTGTTCTCTCATAAAGGGAAAAAATGTATCTCTGGAAATAAGGGTAGTACAAGGCTTAAAAAGGAAATATTTTTTAAAAACAAATATATGTGAATATTTACATTAATGTACTTTGATCCCCTTCTTAAGGAATCCGTAAAAGGTTGAGCTCTACCAGTAGTAAGATGCACTCTGTTAAGAGTACAAACAGCAAAAATGTGTCTGAACTCTTTTTGCTGCTGCTCAGGAACAGGGAGGCAAGTCTGTGATGACAAGATGAGCAGGAAGCAACCCAAGAGGACAGTATCAAAATGTCTTAGCCTTTAATTCTTTCATTCATTAACATTTTTACCACAGTAAGAGACTACTTTTCTTTTCCTTCCCCCTTTTCTCCCCACGTGCCCTTTTTTTGTCTTCACTGATTTCCTGCCCCTACTGTGTAGTTTTCTGTGTAATTTGTTTTAAAAACCCCTTGTGTACTGCAGCTTTCTACTGCTGTAGAAGTCTTACAATGTATTTCCAAATGAGATTTGCCTTCAGAGGTTTTGTCTGCAGGTAATAAAAAAGATTAAGTCAACTCTTGATCTACATGCTGATTATCAGACTTGCAGCTTGAGTAGACAATTCCTTCCCTCAGACTGTTGAGCACAGAATGGTACTCCCGGGCACATGACCCACAGTGTGTCATTGACAGCAGACCCTGCTCTGGCTCAAATTGTAAAGCAATTTAGAAAAAATTATTTTTTCAAAGATGACATTACTAAACAAGAACTAGTTTATGTTAGAGGGAGGGACTGACTTGAGGTGTGGCTTTTTTTTTAATATACTACCAGTGTTTTAATTTTATCTGGGTTACTCTTCGTTTTTCACTTACATACTGTGTTTTTTCTCCCCAATTTTTCTGGTTAGTCTGGGGAGTGGAAAAGAGAGAGAGTGTGTTTGTGTGTCTGCATCTGTGTGTGTTGGTGGGATCTTAACACCTTGTAAGATCTGGTAAGTTTGTTCACTTTTTCCAAATCTGAGAGAAGATGGTGATGTAAATATTGACAACAGTGTAATTAGCTTTTGTTGAAAGGTCACTTACTGCTTTTATGTTCCAGAATATGGGAATTTCTTTACTGTCCTTTCTCTTGTTTTTCAATCAATATAGGCTTAAATATATAGATTTTTTTTTTCCTGCTTTATAGCTTATGTAAGAAGTGGTAAGATACTTTCTCATAGCAGTTTTTCTATGGGATAGATCTTTTATTTAGAGTAAAGCTATTAAGAACTACCTTTTTCATCTTGGAAAGTTTTTAAATATATTCTGTTGCTGTCCAAGGCTAAAAGGGATCTAGCTGGATATTCTAGTGGTGTTCTCTGGATGATTTGAAATACTGCCTTTGAATAGTCACTAGTCTAATGCTCCAACTAGTGGTTTTGTTCTTACAAGTGAATATTTAATTGGCTTCATTCACAGTTCACTATTATGGCGATATCTTCCTTGCCTAAAATAACAGATAAATGGTATTAAAGAAAAATTAAGCAGCTATTTAATTCTATACTTGTATACTAATCTGCACTCTTTCCCAAAAAGTATAGTAGGAAGGATAGATAGCAAGTCTTACGATGTGAGTATGTTGAAATAGTGGTTCTCTTCCACATACAGTAAATAATAGCATCTAATTTGATTTTTCTATTATCTTTAGCTGATCTTAAGAGAACAATTGCTGTTCTTCTGGATGACATCTTACAACGCCTCGTGAAATTGGAAAACAAAGTTGATTACATCGTTGTGAATGGCTCTGCAACAAATACCACTAATGGAACTAGCAATCAGGTGTCAGTAACTTCAAATAAACGTGCAAAACCAGCAAGCAACATTAGGTAGCAAACAGGGCCACTTTGTGTTGCCACATCTATGATCGGTAATATTTAAAATAAGCTTTTTATCTCTGGCTAGGGCAAAGCAGTAGTTGACTCTAAAAGTGTAAACTATTCTGTTATGCAATGTGCTGGATCTATGTAGGCCTAACTTACGTGCACAGGTTCTCAAAGCATTATTTCATTGCCTTTGAGCAGTACTTCTGAAGTGATCTTTGTTGTCTTTCAAGATATTTTGATATTATGATTTGATGTAGTATGCCATTGGATAATAACAATAAATGAAAAGCAATGGGGAACTTATTGGTAGGTTTCTAAATATATTTATTTAAGTATAAATATAACATATCTTTTGGATAGGTGAGCAGTATTGTAGCTTATTCATTTTTTGTGATCTACGTTAAGCTGAGGTAACTGAGAAAAACACATTGTTAAACAAATGTTAGAAAATGTGTATACTTATAATATTTTGTTACTCATTTACTAAAACAATATTAAATTGAGGATAGCATCGGCAGTAATATTTTAAAATTGTGACCCAAAGAATGTCTTTATTTGCACTATCTGTCAGAATAGCTAGAGAGAATTTACTGTATATTTAAGAAAATTAATTATAGTAGGAAAACATCCTAGGTAGTAACACTGTCCAGGTATATCTTTACGCCAGAGTTAGGGCAGTTAGATTATCAAAAGCAAATCATAATCTGTGATATCTTAGATGATTATTTCTTACAAAAGATATTTAAGTGTATGTATTTTGTAATTGCAGATAAAATTATTTAAGTGATGGAAATAAGTTTTGGATATGTGAATACTGTTCATTGCTGTTTCTTTTTAACTTTTTAGTACCTTGCCATTTGTGATGAGTATAGCACACCATCTCTCTGAATTGCTTTTTTGATCAGGAGGAAAAGCAATGAAGGGAAACAAGGCATCTCTGCATTTAACAGAGATGTATGTACTAAGGGTGTCTTACGGAATGTTTGAGAGCTAAGGTGATGTTTGCCTTATGTCTAAGTTAGCCTTACAGCAAAGTGAACTGCAGTGTTGATGCACTGTATTTCAAAACGTTACTGAAGTCATATTAAAGAGAAAGTGCCACTGAGCCTGTTTTTTAAAATGTACTGAATGTCTGGGGGGGGGGGAGGGAGGGTATGTTCAGGGACTTCTGCCAAAAGTGTACTGTGAGTGGGTTTTTGGGGTGGGTGGGGGTGGTCTAAGCCTATATTAAGGAAAAAAAGCCCACCAGGAAAACCAGAGGTGTTGGATAATATACCATCCACAGTTACGTGTTTCTTCTTTTTTTTCTATTTCCCTGCTGATATTCTGAACTGTTACAAAGGAAAAATAAACTTACAACCTTAGCTGTGACAGGAAAAAAATCATCTGATACTGTCGTGTGTAAAAATGTACTCACTTTAATGCAGAAAGAGAAGAATAAATTTTTAATTGTACTTGTAAAGGCTCCTGTTTGTGGGTTTGTTCGGGGTTTTTTTAAGTCATATAATTCTTGCTGCATGTGCTCTAAGTGGTTCTGGATTGGAAAATTGTATGTCTCTGAAGTTTAGTAGTAGTCTATCTGATATTGTTCTTGCTCAATCACTGAGTTCTTTTGCTCTTGAAATTCGAATGCCCTGAAACTTTCCTCACGTTAGAGGTGAGGGAGGAAAGAAATGAAAATAACATAAAATGACTGTTCCATCTTTAATGGTAAAGACTTCACCCTTTCATCTAAGGGTGGAGAAGACAGGTGCATAACTTTTGAATCTGCGAGTCTCTGTTGACAATGTGAAGATAGATTTTTATATCTATCTATCTATGCTTTTTATTCCCTGGGTACTTGATTGGTACCAACCAAAGCCTTGGTAGGTGGTATCCCTTTGTGCTATAAACAGTAATAGGAGTAGTTTTTGTGTGCGTATGCAAAGTGAGTTGTTCTTCTTTTCTTGTAAGAGTATGTGAAGTCTTACAAGTTACTGAGGATGGTTAAACAAGCGTAACAAAAGTTGCAAGGTGAATATATGTCACTATGTGCACACGCAGCTTGTTTTATGCAGGGATTTTGGAGGCTGGCATACTAATTTACATGCAGATATGTACACCTCATAGTAATTCATGGTGCCATTAGGAAATAGTTGCTTTTCTCTCAGGTTTCAGTAGTACAGTGGCTCATTGGAATTAGCTTGTACTTGACAAATACAGAGGGAGATCTGTGAACTACCTATATCTTATGGAACAAATGTTTCACTCAATATAGTTGAAACAACTGTTTATCAAGAAGCAAATTAAAAACACTCTAGTAGCATCCTACATCTAATTTTACATGAACACAGCATTATTAGCAGTTGATACAGCAGTACATCAGTGTCCGTGATACATCTTGCTCCTCTTTTTGTGTCCAGTCTTGGTCTGTGCTGTATCACTATGCTGTGCCTCTGACTTCTGTTCTCCCTTCACCAGCTATCTGGCACAGTACTACTTCCATGATTTCTGTGCTCAGCAGTGCAGAGGGTAGAAGCTGAGCTTCATCCTTTTTGCTGAGATGACGGCACTTTTCAGAGTGGCAAAACTAAACTTCAAGTGTGTGGACTAAAGAAAAGAGGGTAAGGAAGGGGTAAGGGGAGGGTCTCAGCTGTGTTTTCTATCAAAAACAGTAGCAAGAAAACATCTGTGTGTTGTACCCTGCAGCTTCTTTTATAGGATATTTTGAGAGGTGAAGCAGCCCTTCAATGGCAGGAGGTTGTGTGAAGAACCCAAGGGTTTGTGTAAAAGGAGCAAGAGAAAGCCTACAGCTCACCCCAGGTCCAAAATGCTTGATAGTATCACAGCAATTTGTTGCGTTGCCAAACATATAAAAAAATTTTAAAAAGGAATATTTAAATACTACTTCCGCTGTGCTACAGCTTTTATGATGCAGCTATGTATTTTTCATTTCCGACGACATCACAAATACCCCCAAAGTGACCTGCTTCAGGTTTTATGAAATACGGAATCTCCTTAAGGTTGCTTGGTTCTTAGGCTGGATTGGATTTGGGTTTTTCTTCCTTTTGAGGGTAGAGGGACATATAACCTCCCTTATATAAAGAACTCCTTATTTGGGGTGGTGGTGTTTGTTTTGGTTTTGTTCTTTAAATCTTTTGGTAAATTATGAGACTCAGATTTTCCCAGCTGTAATTTGCCTTGTGTTTACCAGCTGATTTCACTATGTAATTGGTAGTACTTCAATGCCTGTGAATGATTGTTCAATGTAGGTAGCAAAAAATGTTCAAGATCTTCTCCCAAACAAAAGTTCTAATGAAGAAAAATGGGAAGAAAAGAGCAATATTGATTGCTGTCTGAACAGCTAGAAGCACCACAGGTCTTAATATAGCTCTGAGTTACACAGCTAAATTAAGTGGCAGGTAAACATCTATTTTAGGGAAGATTGTCCTGATTCTCTAGTTGTTTTTGTTGCTTTCCTCATCTGAGTAAATAATTTTTGAATCTCACCATGGTAACCTTAATGTAATTAAGATATCCAAGCATTGTCTCACAATTGTGTACGAAGAAGTGCTGAGTGGTCCCATGTTAAAGAACCTTTGGGATGAATTAATGGACAGACAGATATTCCACTGAAACACACTGAGATGGCTCTTGACAAGCTGCTTATCCACTGTTAGGATCACAGAAGTTTACTGATCTGTTTTTAATGAAATAATGTTAAAAATACAGAAACATAGCACAAGAATGTAGAGGTTCTTGGAATCGGTGTTGGTGAAACATTAGTATCGTTGGCATCCAGTAACATGCCCAACATATTGCACAGTTGTCTGTTTTGCCAAGTAACTGCTAAATACTTCTTTTTCATTAACACAATCATTTTAAGAGGCTGGCTAGATAGATCTAAATTCTAATTGAAAATATTTGCTATATGCAGAGGTTTTGAAACTGCATTATGTCTGTCATGTCTAAGTTGCCTAAGTGACCAAGTGCCTCCTGTGCAGGTACGTATTCTGGGGGTAATCGCTGCTGTTGCGGCCTTTGTTTGTGGGAATGCAGAAGCAGAGTAGTTGGGAACCTCTACAAGAAGTTTATTTAGAAAAATGACTACATAAAATTTAAGTTCCCAGTTTATTATGTTTTCTTAGAAGCCTTTTGGAAAATACTTCCTGAAAATACTCTAAGGAATGAACTAAATCTCTGAAACATTTTTACTTAATTGTGGTTTTTTTAAATGTCATGTAGAGTGTCTATTGAAATTCTTAACAATTAATCCAAATATAACCTCCTTACCTGAGATTGTGTCCTTTTGTTAGTTTGTGCTTCACAAAACAACGCTGTCTGCTATCTGTGGGGTTTGATTAAATGTATTAGTATGTAAAATACTTTTTCAAAGGCAAGAGTGAAATGGAGACTTTTTATAGCAGCTAAGAAGGTGAATTAGACTTCTGCCATGTTTCTCATGTGGAATAGACTGTTACTGAATTGATATTTCACTGAATCTCAGTTTGTTTGGGGTGATGCACATGTGTATTTGTCTCTATTTAAAAATAGCATTTAGGCTATTAAAATGAGGCCCAAGAAAACTCCCCATTACATACACATATGAAATCACATCACTTAATCACCAGTGGCATCACATGCTACTGAATTATCTTATCTGTAAGTGATCTTAATTACTACAAATTTCCCAACTGTGTTTGTCAGTACCTCCAGCAAAAAACCTTTCATTATTAATTGACCCTTGCTTGCATACGAGCTTGCATATTCCCTGCGGCGTTCATGAACTTACTCTGTTCAGTAGATGTCTAATCATGTTCTCTGATAGCAAAACTGAAGAGAAACATGTTGACATTTTTAAATGCCTGTAAACTAGGTTTAGTAATACGCAAACTAATTTTTTATTGTAACATAACGTATAGCCATGGTTAGAAGTTTGTAAGTGAGTACTGCTTGGGTTTGCTTTTAAGTGTATGAGAATATTGATAACAAATGTGGAGAGAGGAAACAATTTAATGGAAACTGTTTCCGTTATTCTTTATGCTACTTCAATTCTTTTTGGTTTTGGAATAGCTAATTAGAGATAGTCATTGACCAAATGCGTAGAAATAGAATGACTAACTACTACTTCAAAATGATGACTTGAGGTTTAAAATATTAAACCTGTTTTTTCTAAATTATTTATTCTTGCATTCATAAAGTGGCTATCTTAAATTTACATAGGTATTTCACTGAGATGAATTTTAAAGCACTTGTCAAGCTTGTAAGGATTTTAAGAAATGTAAAGGGTCACACATTTTATTGTTAACAGAGGGTGTTGAGAGAGACTGTCAACACCCTACGCAGCATTAAGCTGTTGCCTTTGATGTGTAGGCAGCACCTTAGGTCTCTCAGAGCTGTACTGTGAGTGAGTGTCCATATGTTCAACCCACTTTGATGTGTTCAGAGATCTTGGGCCAGCAGCGTCCGTATGCTACATCACAGCCATAGAAGGTAAAACATGCCATCTGGATTTCTGTTCCTTTTACCTACCTTGCGGCATGGCCTCTTTACAGTAGCAGAAAGCTTTTTTTTTTTTTCCTTGCTATTCAAAATTATTCGATAGTTTATCATGGAAAATCTGGTTTGACTCAGTCTTTAATGAATTTCATTTCAGATGTCCATTAACAATCTCTTAGAAGGGATGGGAGACAGGAGAGGGTTTTCTGAAACCAAAATATATTCCACTGCTAATACCCACAGTAAAACAGTGGGTGCTTGAAATATCTTTATTAGCTAAGAACTCAATTTCTTAATTACGAACTATTTCACTTTTTATAACTGTTCCCAAGTAAGTCTATGAGCACAGATTTGGATCTAAGCAGATGCTGGGGTGCTAGTAAGCTGAGCACTGTCTATTGCAGAGAACACTTGCTGTGATCAAATCTGGGAATAAATCCTCAATTTTTAAGATGGGAGGTAGTTCATAGGACAGATGCCCCACAAAAAATTACTTTTGATTTCCTACTCCCAATGCCTTCACACTGATGGTTTCACAGGTAATCTGACACTAAAGTACAATACAGACTAACATTTGTGGCTCTCACCAAAAGCTGCCTAATTCAGAAACCTGGCTCTGCTCTCCAAACCCAAACTATATTTCAGAGCACTGTTTTTAACAGAGATCATGCACAGATGAGGTACATCAACTCATGACATAGGAGCTCTGCTCATTCTGTGTGAAGGAGGCTTGCCAGAGCTCTCCCCCGATTTTATTGGCAGTGCTGGGATCCCTGGCACCAGTGAAATGTGCATACAGATAAGGTATCTCAAATGGCTTCAGTTTTGTGCAGCTCCTGCGCAGCAGTGTGTTCCTCAGTACGTTTGAGTACATTCCTCAGTATGTTGGCCCTGTATACAGATCTTCTTGTCCTGCTTTCAAGGTCCCTTTTCCCATCTGTTTCTTTTTTGAAGTTCTGGTCACAGGAGGAATTTTGTTTTCCCTGAGGAAACAATCTGGACTTCTTTGTATGGTTTTATTTTCCTCTGCTAGCTTACTTGAAGGTGTATTGACTGCAGTGATGACTTGCTCCCATATATTTACTGCCTCTAAGAGGGACCTGTTTGTGTTCAGATCTCAGTGTGACAGAACATGCGTGTTGTACTGCAGTGCTGGCTGCTCTGCTGAAATTCCTTATACATGTGGCATAGCCACAGGACAAACGCCCAGACCATCTGCCCTATCACCTTATTTAGATACTGCTGGAAACTTGAGAGTCTCCCTGTTGTTTCATCTCTCTCTGGGGGATGTTTTGGCAAAACACTACCTTGGTCCTTGTGACATGTCTCTTCACCTTCTGCTTCATTGCTGGTGGCTTGCCCAGTGCAGAACAATCTGGAGATTTCCTTGAATTGCTGTACATTTTTTTGACAGACATCTGTCATTCTATTGTATGGAAAAAGCCTACCCTCTGGGGTCTCATTTTGACAGTCTGAGGGCTTGTAGCTTATGCAGAGCACAATTTAAATATCACTTTCCTAAAGCTCGGTTAAGAAAAACATACTGCATCTTTTGCTCATGTATTCAGTCACGATGTGACCACGATGTTTTTATCAAGAGGAAGCAGTCAATTTACACAGCTAGTGCAGCATCAGAAACAGCAGCCTGTGGTCTATTGACTACAGCTTTCAAACACATCAGAAGAGTTGTTTCAACATGGTGGCATTGTTTGGGGCACGGGGAGAGGAATTGGGGATTGCTGGTTGCCAGTCGAAGAACCATCTTCCGTTAGGAGCGTTTGCCAAAGTTGGCCTCCTTTTGTCTTGAACTATGAACAAAACATGTATTTAATAAGCGAAGAGTGCCAGGGAATCAGTGACCAACCGAAACTACCCCTCACCTACCTGCCAGAAACGTCGTGGTCTGAGGTGAAAGCCTAAGTAGCAGAAGCAGCTGAGGACGGTGTGCCAGGAGGGCTCGGGGTGGGCATTTGTTGTGCGATCGGTTGTACCGGTGACTGCGTCGGTCCCTTCCCTGAGGCACCGCACCGGTGTGTCGGTGTCCGTGCCCCGGCCCTGCCTTCAGCGAAGGTGCATTCTCCGAGAGGGGCGGCCAACGCCCCCGCGAGGGGTGTGTGAGCACCCCCGCGTGTGCTCTGGCGTGGGGCGGGCCGTCCTCGCGTACCTCGTCCCCACAGACCTGGCGGTTACACGCCCGTTTCCCGCCCGCCCGCCTGCGGTACCGGTGCGGTACGTCCTGCTGTGGACGCGCAGCCGCCCCCCCCCGCGGGCGGCCCAACGGCGGCGGGGCCGAGCATGGAGCGGCTGCAGGTGGAGGCGGCGGCCCTGCAGGAGTACGCGGAGTACCGGCGGTGAGGGGAGGGCCGCGCCGCCGTCGCTGGGGAGCAGAGAGGGGCGGCGCGGTGGGGTAGGGGCCGCCGGGTGCCTTTCAGCCTCAGCCCGGCCGTGGGGGCCAGCGGCGGTTGGGGACCGGCGGCGGTCGGGGACCTGCTCCGCCCGGCGCTGCCGCCGGGCCCGGGCCGCCTTCCCTTCCCCTGCTCCCCGCCCGCGGCCCGGCGTTTCCCCTGAGGAGATTCCCGCGGCCCGGCCGCCGCGCCGCTCGCCTCCCGCTGTCCGGAAGCCCCGCTCCGGGGTCTGCGGCGGCTTCATTGTGTCACATCACCGCACACCCCCCGCTCCGCCGCCATTTATGGGCGAAATCGGAGGTGCCCGGTCAGGCCCCGTGGAGTGGGTCTCGGCGGGCAGGACTCTCCCCTCCGGCCCGAGGCAGCGGCGGTGCACTGGCAGCCTCGGGGGCGCCGGCCCCCCGCGCCTCGCCGGCGCGAAGGCATGTTGTAAATGGTGGTTTGTGTGAGGCAACGCGTCGTTTCTCACTTGCAGGCCTGCGTGTCCGCCTGCCTGGCAGTGTGTCTGTCTGTCTGAGGCGGTGTGAGAGGGTGAGCTGCCAGCGGTACTACTCCTTGAGGAAACACAGCCTTCCATGCGCCTTGAATTAAGTTTTGGAGTGTATAAACGTGTGCCCTTACACTCCTACGTGTCTTTGCCGATCTCGTCATAGCTCCTCTTGAAGAGTTGGTCTTGAGCAAAAATAAACACGAGCTCAGTCATTGTACTGAAATGTGGTCTGAATTTAGCTTAGGAAAACCTTGAGTAAAGCTTCAGAGGTAGTAGGCACAGTGGTATTTCTTACGTAAGTAGTTGTGCACTGATTCTGTGGGTGTCAGCTGGATTGACAGGCAAATGACAGTGATGTGTTGACACGTTATTCTGGTGCTGTACAGTACTGGCAATGTACAAATGCACAGAACATTTGACAAAGGATCACTCAGTATGTTTTAGCATACTCAACAAATAACTGAAATATTTATAGACAGTAATAAACTAACCTTCAGCATAGTTAAGTGCTGCAATTAAGTCTGAATTGTGTTTTACCGATTTTACTTACTGTCTTCAATTGTCACCATAAGTGTAGAATTTGGATGCAGCTCCAGAGTTCCAGCTGTTATGTGACTTTGAATTTGAACACAGTGATAGCTTAAACAAAGGGGTCTGTCTGAGGTGCGGGATACTGCTACTATTAACTTCATGTACAGAAGCTAGCATAGTCTTCTTGCACATTAGAAGACAGCTTGGATGTTTTGTTACTCTGATAGCAGTGTGGTTACCTACTTGCAGTTGAATAATCTTACTCGGACTAGACTAAGATTAGATAACCTGACACAAGTCTGCAGTACAGTTAGGTGTAGATGGGTGAAGTGACTTGCCAGAGGTCATTCAAGAAGTCTGAGGCAGAGCTGGCTGGTTACACTGATGCTCATTGCTTTTTCTGCTGTGTGAAAAGGAGCTTGGTAGTTTGCTTTATTAATTTTTTCCTCTCTTATAACACTGGTTTTCAGTCCATCAGAGCGTATTTTTTAAAAGAGCATTCATAAAATTTCTCTAAAGATCAGCTATGGTTCTGTTAAATGTGCATCGCTAGAACACTATTATGAAAGATAAGATTTTTTTTTTTTGCATTTACAGCAAAAGTATTGGTATATATTATTTGAAAAAATATCTTGAGAAAGCTACTTTTATTGTCTTCATTTTCTTACTTTTTTTTTATGACATGCTTACAGAATTGTAGGTGATGATGATGGAGGAAAGCTTTTTACCCCGGAGGAATATGAGGAGTACAAAAGAAAAGTATTACCAATTCGGTTACAGAACAGGTTGTACGTGAGCTGGAGATCACCAACTGGCATGGACTGTAAGCTTGTGGGACCAGAGACGTTGTGCTTTTGTACTCACCGGTAGGTATCTTTTCTTTTTTTGCACTGTTGTATTTTTCAAAATCAGGAAAACGTAAAATGTTTCTAGGTACGTTAAAGTACCGTGTAGGCAAGTTAATTTAAGGTCTAAGGGTTGAGAAAATTAGTTTTTACATCATAAGAACCCTTCTTAAATCTAAATCTCAGTACATTTTTTTTGAGACCAAAATGATTCTGCAGTCTTCAATAAATTCAGCTTTAAGGCACGAGTTATTGTAGATCAGATTGATTCTGACAGTGCTGTCAGAATGAAACATAAGGATCTGTGTTATTTATGTAACAAGCAGATGTAAAAGCTCCTGATACTGTGCATTTAATTGAAAATTAACAACAGTAATTAATGTAATTAAAGATACCTCAAAACAGAACTTGTAAGATAATTACAAGCCTTTCAGTTAGTTTCCTGATAAATACTAACAAAGTTATAAAAGTTATTGGTTTTGCTTCTTGTAGGTATAAACAACACAAAACAGACCATGAAGTGATTCCCAAAGACCGTCCAATTTGTGTGCCTTGTAGAGTGAGCCGTTGTCCGTGCCAGTCCTATCACTACATCCCTCTAAATGGCACACAGCCAGTCCGTTGCAGATGTAAACACTTTGCTGATCAGCACAGTGCAGCACCTGGATTTTCATGTAACTCTTGTAAGTTACTGATGGGCTTGCAGCATTCTTTGCTGGGAAACTTAACAGGAGCAGCATGTTAGGGATCTGCATTCTGCCCAGAGTATTAGGTATGTGCTGCAGTTGTCAGCAATGTGTACTTTGGTCCTTGCAGAAGGATGGAAAATGGGAAGGAAGACGTCGCCTTTTGCACACGAGGGTTTAGAACAACATCCTTAGCTTCCCCAGTCCTCTGAAGGAGCGTAAGTGTCTGAATGATTCGGTTAGGTACATATGGAGACAGCCGCCTAAAGTCAGGTGGCATGAAAGTGCCCCATTTGCAGTTTGTCACTTCCACTGCTGCATGTATGTGACTCTCCTACTTGAACTTGGTAGTTTGAGAGAGGGAAGTGTTGATCTCCATTCCTCTATTGCCTGGTTGAATATAATGTAATGTATTTTTATATCTTTTCTCAACTCAATAGGAAGTAGCGCTCTGTTCCAAAATAGTACTATTGTTAGCACTCTTAACAAAGCAGTTCCTGAGCATACAGATTGTGGGTCCAGAAATGCAAATGAGAATGGAGTTTCAAGCAGAAGGTTTGAGAAAGCATTAAGAGGAAGCTTTTTGCTTCAGTTGTTCGAGGTTATTGTAATGAAACAACAGTAATTATTAACCACAGACAATAAATAATGCATAAAGATATTTTAGTTGGAAACCTCAAATTATGTAAGCTGAAGATTTTTTTGCTAGAGTTCCATACTGTTAGTAAATGTCTTTCATGAAGTCTGTCTGATTTGTACAGGAGGAATCATAAACAGCTTTTGCTGGATGAGAATCATATCCCACAGAATAAATCATACAATATTTATATGACAGCCTTTCAAGAATTTTCTCTAAGTAATATGAAAGTCTTAAATGTGCAACGGGATGATTCAGACTGAATCCTTAGAACACAGTGTTTTTCATAATCATTTACATTATGCACTTTTTCTAGCATTTCTCGGAAATACCTGACACTTCTGAGGGCTTTACAGATTACACAGAAAAGTGCCAAGACTTGCTGCTATTTTGGACTTGTGTTGTTTTAATGTACTGGTATTAGTCTAACCCAGTGTTGTATAAATCTACTGTGATAAATCATAACTGAAAAATACTGCTGTTGCATATCGTATATTGTATATGCATTATTCTGTACCCAAACATGGAGTAAGAGCTCCATTACTGAGGAGTGCCCAAAATTATATGAAAAAGCCTTTAACATTTCCAAGAATGTGATCCTTGAACATGCTACACAAGACTTAAAAAATCTTTCTTGGTGCTCTGCAACATGAACTGTAGCTGGGAGTTGGAAGCAGAGTAGTTTGTATAATGAAACATTTACAAAATCAGTTCCTCAGTTTCTTGTTCACATCATTGCTCCAGCACAGGGCTCTGATGACAGTCTTAGCTGTAGCTAGGGCACACTTCGCTCTGTGTTTCTGAATGACACATGCCATTTGTATAACTATTCCAGTTATATTCTGTGGCTATGTAAGCTTAAAAACCCCCTGAGAATCAGTCTAATGGTACTCTTAGTAAAACCTATTTTGCTGTTACCAGAGCCTCTGTTTACTAGATAACTTCGCTAGTTGTAAAAGACATTTACATTGTGATATCATAAGTTGTAATTTGAAGTTTTCTGGCCATGCAGCATTGACACGTGCTGTACACCTTTGGAGAGAATACTGCCAAAATGCTGTCAGGTTGTCTTCTTTACCCAGTGACAGATTTTTTTTTTGGATTTTTTGTTGGGGGAGGTATAGAGAAGGGTGTTGCTAATGGCAATGGACACAAGTTGCAACATAGGAAATCCAATCAGAGATTAAGAAAAGAAACATCTGCTCCAAGGGAACACCAGGGTTGGTCCAGGCTGCTCAGAGAGGTACAATCTTTATCCTCGGCAGGACTCAAAACTTGACTGAGTGAGACCCTGAGACTGGATGACCCCTATGATCTAATCCCCACATTCATCCTTTCCCTTGTTTTCTAAAGCATTTTCATATAGCTGGATGCTTTTGCAGTGAAGAAACTCTAGTTTTTGAGAAGATCAGTTTAGGGAAACATTGTTTTGTCTACAATAAAGTATAAATTCCATTATAATCTCGCTCATTGCACTTATTTATTTGTTAATTAGGTTCCAAGTGTTCGGGCTTTCATAGTTGCTTTACCTGTGCATGTGGTCAGCCAACATACGCTCATGAAACTGTTGTGGAAACTAAAGAAGAGCGCTTAGCCCAAGGAAAGCCTGTGGGGCAGGATGTGCCTTATGCTGCTATGGGAGGACTGACTGGTTTTAGTTCTCTAGCAGAAGGCTACATGAGACTCGATAACAGTGGAAGAGGTAAGTGCAGCTGACCTGACATGAAATTTTAATTCTCCAACTAAGTAGTTTTGAAAAGTAGTAATTCAGCATAGCCTTTCAAACTTCGAAGGCAAACTAGGTCAATAGGAGTAGGACTTAAGACAGGTTGTTTTTATTTTTTCCAGCAGTCCTTAGGTATGAAGAGACCACTATGACCATCTTGTACAACTTTCTATAGTGAATTGATAAAAAAACCTCTTTATCAATGATTCTGGTGTTCAGTCCAGTAGCTTCCAGCTGAAGTGGAGCATATCTTTTAGAAATAACTCTGTAACTTCTGTTTTTCTGTTCATACTTCCATGTTATATTTACGTTAATCCTTTAGCCTAATGCTATTCAGGTATTTCTTGGTTACACAGTTACAGCATTTCTTTTTTCAAACTCAAAGGTTAATAGCTGTTTGGCATTAAAAAAAGGGGTAATTTGTAGAAGTTTATTTTTGATAGGCATGTTAGTTGGCCTTGATACCTCTGCTGCTCTGTGATTTTGTGTCATTTAGTAATGGACACATTTTGTCTTGAAATACTGTTGTATTTATTATTGCCATGTACTCATTGTTTCTTTTTTAAATTCTGATCTGGTTTCCTGGATTTGTCTGAGATTGAGAAACTATAGCATACTGGTAGTAATTAAACACAGCTTTTGATTTCTTTTGAAGCCTTTTTTGCTTTTGTAAACTCGAGTTTATGGGGTCTGCACTGAGTGTGGAGATATTAATCTGTAGCCTTGTTTTGACCTCATCACGCATGTTCTTAATATATCTGGTGAAGTTAATTTTTGTTTTCATTCAACTATTTTCTAACAGGGGCTCCTTCTGCTGAACTTTTAGAATCCCCGGTTACCAGCACGGACCATCCATTTCTAAAAGCATTTCAGGGACCTTCTAGTTCTGCTCAAACCACGTCACAGATAGCAGGTGCTATATTAGTAGGATAATACTGTTTTACAGGAAGTAGTTAATATAAAATGAATTGGTTTTATTTATGAGTTGAAAGATGCTTAAGGCTAAAATCAAAGGTGAAAATGAAAGCGGGTCTTGAAACCTTGTTATGTGAAAAGTTAGTACAACATTCATGTGCTTAGAATAACTGTTTTGTTACTGCTTGTTATTTTTGGTCATGATGGGCTTTTTAACTTTAATGATCTTTTCCTAGCATTTGGTATCCTCCGCATTGATGGTGTCACTTACTTATTGGAGCTTTTTTTAAATTTTTAATTCTTATTAGAAGCTCATCACATCTGAATGGATTGTACATATTCAGCACAATCCTGTGAAACTGCCTTCTGCCAGAAAGTCTTTTCTGCATGGATTTATGGATTGGTTATGCTTATTTTATGTCCCTTATTTAGTATAAGAATTCAACAATTAATGTAACTATTGAAATCCTCCAAGACTGTTTATAATAGCTGCTAGCCTAGACTAAAGAGGTTACTCTTTGGTCCCACTTGCCAGGGATTGTTACTTGCTTATAAAGGCGAGTTCTCATTTTAAAGGTTTTGCCAAATGCAAAACATGACTAACGGAATAGCAAGTATCATTAACGAAAAAAGTTTTTGGTTTTGTTTTTTTTTTTCAGGTGGTTCTAGTGCCACAAGGCAAGTTTCTCATGGAAAGCATTCAGAAGATGAAGACATGGCTTATTTTGAAAACTGTTATCAAGAACGGGCAAGTTGCTACATTTATTGCTTAATTCAAATACATTTTCACAAGAGGATGTCTAAAAAAGAGAAATGTAGGATTTAAGTGGCATACAAATGCATTATATCATTTGTCCTCTTCCTGAGAAAATATTAGCTTCTTAAAATAGTTTTAAATGCAGTTATGAGCTATTGCAGTATTTCAGAGGTCAGTCATGTCTGGGATGGTATTTACCTTAACTGGGCAGATTTTTATTGAGGTAAGTCCATTACAGAAAACCAAAATATTTTACTGTGTGACAAAAAGAAAAAACAAAGCAGACTCACAGAAAGTCACCTGTGACATTTAGGAATGTGTGTTTGCTACCTCATTTATAAAACTTTATGATGTTCTTTTCCTTACGAATGTCTGTGTAGTTGGGCTAAATCTGGTGCGTCTGTCTTAGATGATCTGAATCAACCCCTCAGAGGTGCCTCCTCCACCCCACTGACTGTATTTAAATGCCCTGTGGTGTAGGTTACCTAGATGCTTAAGTACCCATTCTTTCCCCTTACCTCCGCCATCTCAGTTGGAAGTATGTCTTGACTGTTTATGAATCCTTTTGTGAGGCAATGTTGCATAATTAACTTTTAAAATCTTAACTGCTGTTATGCTTGCTGCTTGCAACAAAGTGTTGTTAATGAGAAACCTGTTCTAGCTTTGTGAAATTTTAAGTCATTTTCTTTATTTTGGAGACCATCACAATATATGGTAAGATGTTACAAATATAGTATCAGTTTATAGGAGAAAAGATGTTACTCTCAAATCCAAATTGCTATGTTTCTTTTTCCCCCTAAGATTTTTTTTTTCTTTGCAAAAGGTAGTAGGAACTTCAGATACAAACTTTAAGCCTCCAAATATGGAAAAATGTTTTAAAATGAGTTCCTAGATAGACCAACAACAGGATTGCTTAGCAGGGAGTTCGTTTGTAGACATCCAAATCAGGACTGGGGCCTTGCTTTCTTTTGACAGTAGTTTATGGGGAAAGCATCCCTTTTATATAACGGCTCTAAATAGAATTTTGTTCACAAATGTAACAATACTTGAGAACAACTGTTGCTTCTAAAACCAACAGATATATTTGTTTGGATTAATAGTCTTACTACAGAATGGCAGAGTTAAATGTATGTGTGTTGGTAAATCATACCATGCTATAAGACCCTACCATGTAGAAAAATCTTAATAGCGTAAGACATGACCTTGTGGGTCAGTGAGGAGACACAGATGGAGGTTTAGCATCTACCTCAGCTACAAATGTCCTGTGTGATTTTGTGTGTGCTGGTTAGTCTAAATGTGTCTGTTACACGTCTGTTATAAAACTTTTTTACCTTCCATTGACATAAAGATAAAACTGTGAACATTTGTGAGGGACTTTGGCCTTGAGGGATACATAAATACCTAGATTGCCATCATCAGAGATAAAGGCAGCCCTGGTTTGAGTAGGGGAGGAGCTGCAGAGATAATGTAAGTGCTCCTTTGTCCTATGATGCAAAAGTAAGCAATGCTAGGTTGGGCTAATAACGATCCGTAGCTCTCTCCATTGCATATATCACTGGTAAATTTATGACTGGATATAGAGGTTTAATGTTGCATTGCTAGTCAACTTGCAAATTAATGCTTAAACCACTGCTGGTGTCTGTCTTTGTTACAGCTGAAAAAGGAGAAGGCTGCTAAACAGAAAGTGAAAAGTCCAGTGCCATCAAAGAAGCCATGAGATTAATAAAGAAATACTTGTTATATGGCACAGTGTTAATCGTTGTATGGAAGAGTATTTTTTGCTGCATCTACCTGCCTGCTTGTTTTTCTTCATTTCTTTATTCTGCTGTTTCAGTCTATTGCTGAAATTAATTTTTAATTATCTTGTTGTAATAAAATTCGTACTTTAATCAATGTGTTTCTAATCTCCAGAATTGATACGTAGACATTCCTTTGAGAATGGAAAATCATATTTAGAGATTTACAGAATTGTTGCTTAAGATCTGAGAGAATAACCATGCATTTAAGTATTACATTGTAGGAGGGCAAGGAAAATACATATCCTATTCTTAGACTTTTATGACGCACTTTCTTTATCTGTAGAGTCCTTAGAACTCATCTTGTTCATGGATTTTTACTTGGTGGGATTTATTTTGTTAATGTTGCCATTTTAATCTTGTCTTTGAATCCTTTTTCTTTCTGTTGGTTTCATCACCTTTACATAAAATTCAAGCATACCATTATTCTCTCACACTTCTCTAGGCTCTGTTCTTGCCAACGTATGTATGTTTTTTGCATGTGAAGTTCTGTACACTTGTAAAACCATTTCCACACATACTTACTAGCTACTTGAAGGGATCCTGCTTGTATACTGTATCCCAGATTTCTCTAGTGGTACCATTCTCCCCTGATTCTGTTTGTCTGATACTGTCCCTAACAATGATTCTATTACACTAAACTGAAAACATCAAGTGGAAATGGATAGATATGCTATTTATTGCATGTAAACAAATAATTACATAGTGTCTGATATAAACTTACTCATCCAACAGTTTCTCTTTCACCATGTCTAATCCAACACAGACCGAGCCCCTCAAGAAGGGAGGTGTGCTTTTGTTTTCTTTGTCCATATTCACAGTTGTGGCAGCATATGTTGTAGTAAAGGTAGTGGACAGGAAAATTTAAAATTTAGTAACTTTGGGTGGTGGTTTAAATCTGCAAAGCAGCACAGGAAGAACTTGGTACAGAGGCTGCAGTTTAGGAGGCAAAAGCAGAGCCTGAGCTAACTTTGTTAGTCCCCTTTGAAAACAGAGAGGTGTAAGTCAGTTTGTCCTTAAAAATACTTGAAGATGTCTCTTGGACTGAAGACTTTTCAGGTGGTGTGTGTGTACGGAGATTTCACAGCAAGAGTTGGGAGGAGCTTACATGTGCCCATCGGAGGGAGTGCCTGATGCCTCTACGGGCCTGATGGGCAGAGGAAAAGAGGTGATGTGAGGTTGAAGACATCTGGTGCAGAGCAACTTGCTTTTTTGTTCAGCGGTCAGCTGTGGGAGAGAAGGACGGTTCTTAGGAGTGTATGCAGGTCGTACAGTGACTGATGGAGACGGCTGGAATACGAGTGAGAAGAGAATGGAAGGCTCAATTGCCTAAATTCAAAGATTAAAAAAGGCCATTTACCTTAATACTGACCTATACTGCTGTTGCTACAGATGCCAATCAGA
Organism: Strix aluco; assembly: GCF_031877795.1. Taxonomy (NCBI): domain Eukaryota; kingdom Metazoa; phylum Chordata; class Aves; order Strigiformes; family Strigidae; genus Strix; species Strix aluco. Next base: position 139,425,007 of record NC_133931.1, read on the forward strand.
GAGGTTAATGTTACTTTAATTTAAATGCATACTATATCAAAGTGTCTAATGAATGTTTTAAAAGTACCTTTACCTTTAAATTCTACACTGTTAGATATTGCTTTAACTTAATAAATAAAAGTATTAATTTGAGCTCCCTCTTCTGGTCCTAATAAGCAATCACTTCTACATATCCTCTTAGTCTCATAAGTAAATGGGGATTTCACAACAGAATTACAAGAAACAAGTGTAAATAACATTGGTAAAAAAAATAGAAAAAATATTTTTATTTCAGTCTTCGGAGAGATTATTACAAGCTTAATAGCAGAAGTTTATTCTACTTTCACATTTATCTCCACGGCTATATGCATTAGGAATGCAGTTCCAGAAGTGTATGTATTTCAGAGATGAGGTTTCTTGCAGTAAAATATTCTTATAGACAGAGGTTTTAATAGTTACAAAAGCTTGTATTTTATGTTTCTTTTTATATTGATAACTTTTTACTTTTAGGAAGTAATGTATTGTGCTTTTATTGACATTTTGAGTTAAAAATACTTGTCACTTTTAAATGTTTGCTCTGCCAAATTCAGTCTTACTAAACTGTCCTTTGATCATGAACTGGTTTTACCAAAGCAATTTTTAAAGAATTTATTCTGTGCTTAAACTTATTTAACATTTCCACTTAAATGATATGAAAAAGCTATTACATTCATTTAATGATATTTCTTTTTAGTTGGAAAACAGGTGGGATCATAAAAATATCAATGGCATTAAACACTGCTTAGGAGTTCTGATCACTTTTCACCCATGTTGATGACATCCAAGTAAAAGAAGCTCACTTTCCTTACTAGAAGGAATACTTCTGACTTCTTGGTATTCATGTAGTACGTTTTTGCAGAATTTTTATTCATATCTATACATGAAAAAACAGGTACAATATATCTCATGATGTTGCTAGGTGTGAAAACTGGACACTGGTATCATGTCTGAAGTGCAATTTGCACTTAACTGGAATTATTTTTATCCTAAAAAAAATCATTTTGTAGGATCAAAATTGCAACCTCCAATTATGTTGAAAAATCCCTTTATACTTCTATTAAAAAAGAAAATTTTTGTAAAGATGAAGGCAGAGACCAAATGCTAGTATGTTTGCCATTAACAGTGGTCATTAAAGTGCTCAGTTTAACATGTGCTTGTTGATGGTTTGTTTTCCTGAGAGCAGTCATGAACTTTGAACATAATATCATGGGACAGATAAGTTATCAGTTCATCCGTATGATTTATTTGTCGGCATATAGCTGTCGTTCAGCTGGACACATTAACTGTTTTTGACTCTAATCCAAAGAATCTGCCACGGGGGAAATCATTTGTTGTCATACACATGAGTGCTGTTAAAGCCTAAATGCGTAGGTCTTAGGCAATGCTTAAGCACTTCTCATGTTTTAAATAGCTGGCTTTCAGATCAGTATTTTGCCATTATTGTAACACTGCTAGAGTGTAGAACAGCATTTTTTCACTATTTTTAGTCATCCTATGAAAAGGGTTAGATGTACCTTGGCTGTGTAGAGACTGGTCTGTGATCCTTAGTGGTGGGCAAGAGGCTTCTTCCCATTCTGTGCTTCTCTGATACTAAATATAAAATGCGTCTGCCTGTCTCAGGTTTGGGAGGAAGGGGAACGTGATGTGTGAATTCACAGCCAGTAACGGCATCCGTGCAGAATTACTTTGTCAAGTTGTCAGTGTCTTCACAGCATGTTGTGCATATTAAACAGTCTGCAGGTCTCGTGTCTGTAGTCCCTGGAGCCTCTAGTGGTGGTTTTGTTGTAGCCATGTGGCCTACGAAAAGAGACAACTTTGCAGGTAGTGATAGTATTTTTTCTTAGCACAAATATAATTGGAAACAACAACAAAGGTTTTCCAGTGTAAAAGACCTTGCACAGGTGTATCTGCTAGGGGTTTTCCTCCTAACAAAAGACACTACTTTTGTCTAAAAGCCTACTCTGTCTAGAAGCCAACTCTTGCTTTGAAGCCCTTAGCACCTGTCTTCTGGTAGAATAAATCGTTATTTGCTTTACACTGGTTTTAGCTCTAATTTTACGGTCACTGTGTGTGTACCAGTTGGTCCTGGCCGGGCACTAAGCCCATGTGCTCCTTCAGTCACCTCCCTAGGGAAAGTCCTTGACTCAACCGAACGTTAACATGTCACCTGTGTAGCACTGGCATCTGTACCTCGCTAATGGCTTCATCTGTTTTCATACTCCTGTTAAGACAGGACAATTGCAAACATGCTATGAAACCAAAAGATGAGCGCTGACGTGTTGCACAAGGGGAATTGGATGAGCCTGTTCAAGGTGTACATCGAGGCCAGCAGAGAGGGTATCGTCAACACAGCAGCCTCCCTGCTGCTGCTTTGTTCACGCTTCAAAACCAGGCTCAGCGGCACCCATCGCCACCCCTCCGTGTGGTGAAGGCCGCGCCTGGGCACGCGGTCATGGTGGGCAGGAACAGCCCGGCACCTGCAAGCTTTAAGAGCACCGCCCCTGGCCCGGCTGGGGTCAGGGGTTGCCCGCAGGCGGGAACGGCGGCCCCTCCTCTGCCAGGGCACCGAGAGGGTGTTGCTCCCACGTGCTGCTGCCGCCGCCGCCGCCTCACGGGTGCCGCTGAGGGAGGGGAGGCACAGCCCGGGTGGGCAGCCGCGGGCCGGGGCTGGGGCGCGGGCGCGTACGGCTGTGGTGGGGCCAGTCGCCCCGAGCCGCTTCAGGTAGCGCCGAGGCCGCTCCGCTCGGGGGGAGGCGGCGGCCGGGCCTCGCTCCGTCCGGGGGACCCCAGGGGCGCGGGGCTGCGCGGTCAGGAGGGGGCCCCGCGCTGCTGGCGGGAAGTCGTGGCCGGGCCGGCTTTAGGGCGCTTCCTTGCGCAAACCCGCGTTTCTCACTGAAGAAAGGGCCGCCTGCCCGCTGGCAGGGGCCGGGCGGAGGGGAAACGTGGGGTGAGGCGAGAGGAGCCCGCGGAGCAGTGAGCCCGTGGCGCGTTCAGGGCAGGGACAAGTGGCGTGGGCCCGCCACGCGGGTGGGTGCAGCTGCCTGCTCCACGGGCCTCTGGAAGAACGCCTGAATTTTTCTTTTAACTATAGATATCTTGTAATATTTCAGAATCTGTTGTCATGGATGGAATCACAGAGCATGGCAAAGGTAATGTGAAGCGGTTTTTAAAACAAATAAACGTGATCTTACACTTGAGAATAATTCTTTTTTTTCTTCCCCCTCAAGCTGAAGATGTTGTGGGCAGCCACGTTGAAGATGCTGTAACGTTTTGGGCACAGGTGAATTCAGAGAACTTTTATTTTAACTGAGGTGTTTAATTTTATCACTCTGCCAACCCCCAGCAAGTTTCTGTGGAAGTGAGAATAAATGTTAGCATTTGATGTTGGGGAAAAATAAAAGTTAATTTAGATCTCAGAATTGCAAGGATTATTGTTCCCTTTTAAACTAAAATCAGTTATTACTTTCTGAAATGTCAAGAAGAGTTGTCATCCATCTATTTGAATTGTAGTTGGGTTTTTTTGAATACTTGGTAGGCCAAAAAAATTATTAGATGGAGGGTTAAAATATTTGCTGTTGAGTGCAGAACACTGTAGGGAAGCAGTCAGAGTCCTGCTGGGGATGAATCCCCTGCTCTAGGTGAGTGTTTGGAGCAGTTTCAGTGAAGCTTGACATGGTTCAAATATGCTAGGTCCTTTCAAGTTTTGTGTAGATGGGCAGGAGGATGTTGGATGGAAGAGTGAGGAAAAAGTAAAACCTAGAACAATGAGTAGTTTTCATGAATGTGGGGGATGCAGCAGGGAGAGGAAAAAATCCAGGAGTAGCAGTTTGCCTTTTGTATTTGGTCTGCTGGCTGCTTGGTGTGGGCATACTAATCAACACCTGTGTAACTTTGAGCCAGTTGGAGGAGGTAATGCTGCTTGTCATCTCCCTAATTCGAATTTGGGGAGGGGGACCAAACTTACTCTTTATGGAATAGCTTCTTCTAATAAAGGGATTTTTGGATGTAATAGTAATAGGTAATTCTCCTTTAGGTTCTTACCCTGGCATTCTGTGACTCAGTCACAGTGTTTTACTTAATATTGTAAGGTACAAAAGATAGGAGTGTACTTCTAAGGTTAACTAAATGTTTAGTTGTACTAGTGTTTTCTTTACTGCTCTGAGCTCTGGATCTTTTCCTTTGAGTTACGAAGTACAAAGTTGTCTGATACAATGCCATGTTAGTGGAATTGACCCACTTTTACAGTGGTTCAGATACCAGGTTGTAACTGGAAAGACAATGCTTCTCTCAGCCAAACGAAAACCCAGGTCTTGCATGTGAAAAGAGCGAGGGCTGTGCCAGAGCTGTTGCCTCCTTGTATTAAGGAGAGAAAGAAAAAGAACACCAAATACACACTAAAATTTGTGAGGAAGGATTGATAAGAAAGATCTGCATACTGCTCACAGAAGCTGGTAGTTAAACTGTTAAAAGCGTTTGTTGCAAACTATTTCTCTGGGGTACATTACCTGCCCCATATCCGTTTCATGAATTTTTGGAAGAAAATGAGAGCAGGTTTACAAATGCAGTCAAAATCATGAAGATTCAAAGCTTAAGGTGGGGTGTTACTTGCCTCAACAGCAGTGCAACTGTTTTGGTTTAATTTTTGGATGTTACAAACCATCAAGCAAGTATTAAAAGTGACAATAACTTGTACCTTCTCTCCACGCTTCTTAGAATGTCAGTAGATCTGAGGACCTCTTGAAAATAAGTCGTGTGCTGGCAGAAGCTTGTCCTCGGGCTAATGCAGTTTCTAGCAGACCTGATCTTAGTAAGGTAAGTAGGTTGTGTGTAAATGGAGTTTGTTTTTACCTGGATGTAAAAGCCTTAATCCTATGTAACCATTTTCCTACGTATTTTCTTGATGTTTGATTATGCTGTGGGTTATATTCTCTTAAGATCTCTTTTAAAAACTGCTGGCTTTCCTAAAACGGTTATTTTGTGTGAGCAAGTTTAAATCTTTCTGCACTTTAGACTTCAGTTAAATTATGCAGCCATAGGGGTTTTTTTTTAACACTCGGAAATACTACAAGAAGATAATATACAGAACGCTGAATTCTCTTTCGTTGTCCAGTGTACATTATGAGTTATCTTTAACAAGAGAGCACTGCTTTTTTGAGAAGTGATTCTTTGTTCCATCTCAGGAAGTGCAGAAGATCTTAACAGAAACCTGTACTGTTAAATGCACTGGACAAAACACTCTTAAGAAGATAACAAGGGCATATTTAATGGCAGTTCTATGACAGGCATACAAAGAGTGATGGCAACTTTTGGTTTTGTGTGTGAACTACTGATGGCTTATTGCAAAGTAGGGTTTACATAAAATGATTGTCTGAACCGTTTGGGTGTGCAGGTAAATGACCTTCTACATTCTGCTTGAAAAAGAAGAAAACGCACCAACAGCAAACCCAGTCTGTTTGTGGTGTGACTGGCTTGTTCCTTTGTCAGGCTTAATAAGCCATCAGTGTCAATAAAATGTTGTGGCAACACATTAACTGAAAAGCCATGGAAGAAGCAGTGTAAAATGTTGGTGGTGTTCTACTTGCAAAATTTTCTTTGAGCTATTGTTTTTGGAGTAGAGGATTATGTTTCTGAGGCATTAGCATATATTGTTATGAGATAGTATATCAAATGCATTATTTTTATACTGCTGTTGGGATAGTTATAGGCGAGTGTGAAAATAAGATTTGTAATGTATTACAAACACCATTTTGAGGTATGCTTATATTTTCAAAACGCTATTTTTGATCTCTTTTTCCTGATTTCCAGATTTATGGTGGCTGTTTTTCTGAAGATGGATGTTGGTACAGATGTGTGGTACAGCAAGTGATCAAGGAAAAGGCAGGAACCATTTTTTAAAGTCTTTAATTGTATATCAGTTCTATATGCAGGATGATAGGAAAAAATGCAGCTCCTCTTTTTGAAACTTGCTGTGTGTGAATGCATTTAAAAACAGTGAATATACATGTGGGACACAAATTCAAGTGACCTATAATTTTGAAATAGCTGATGAAAAGACTGGCAAAACATGACATACTTGCAAAATGCTGTTTGTATCTCTTTATCAAGAGATTCATGAGTGAGTGGTAGTTAATGTTGTTAAGTAGTGTAATTTAATTTCAAAACTTCTGAGTGGTGAAAGTAGCAGCCTTTGTGTGACATGTTAGCACTGATGCAGATGACCTGAAAGAGTTGTTGCATTAGGTGACTGATACAGAAGGCTAGTAGTTCCTACTTAAAATGGTAATTTCTAGACAGGCTGGTTGGCATGGAAACATTAGATTACATATCTGTTCATTACAGCAAGTCTTCTATATTGCTTCTTAATTGTAGCCCTTGGAAAAAGAAAAAATTGCCAGCAAAGATCTGTTTTGTTACTTAAAGTTTTGTCGCTAATCTTTCAGACAGGTGCCAACACAAGAGATTTCTCTAACTGGGTTCCTCCCTTTGAAGGGTGTCTAGGCTTAGTACAGAAGACTCTGATCTCTGCAACATACCTGTGTGTTAAAATGCTTATATTCTAGTAGTTGTCAGTGCATATTTCTGTACGAGGTTTGTGTAACCTCTGCTGATTTGTATTTTGCGTTATTGTTGCAGTGTCAGGTATTGTACATTGACTATGGAAATTCTGAGATTCTGAATACATCAGACATAGTTGAAATTCCATCAAATTTGCGATGTCCAAGTGTTGCCAAGAAGTACAGACTCTGGGGACTGCAGATACCAAACAATCAGGACTTAAACATGTTTGAAGAGGTGAGTAACAGATTTTTGAAACATTTAGAAGATGGGATCTGATGCTGCCAAATAGCAGCAGTTTCACCAGGAGGAGCCTTCTAAGAGCTGGATGTTTCGCTGTGAAGGCAGGGCATGCTGGGAAGAACTGTCTGACCTGTTGTCCTGAACATACTCTAGAAACTCAAATGGTTTTAACAAAAATGGTTCAGGTCGTGCAGGGGGTTGATTTTTAGAGCAGGCTTTTGTCATCTTCAGAGCCTATCGTCTATTTTTGACTGACCTGAGCTCTTCCTGGTGCTGAGGAAACGAAGTACCTCTGTTTCTTTCCCTTCAGAGTGAAAAATACCTCCCTTGGTCACAGAACCTGCGATAAATTCACAGCTTGAATGCTAGTTGAATGAGCAGCTTGAATGCCGTGTGCCTGGGTACTGTACAAACTTTTGGTTAGGAGAGAGAATATCAGGTGAATGTGAGTGGCATTAGGAACTTCATTGTCCCTGGCCAGCAGCTAACGTGAAAGGCTCAGGAGCTGATGCCAACAGGACTGGTAAAAGCTTTGAGCCCTTCTGAGGCACTGGTGACCCTTGGTCGAGTTTTACTAGTGGCGGTCTCCCTTTCCAGGACACCATTTACAGCCGTAATGGCATGCTTCTGCAGGGCTTGCCACTGGCACTGCCCATCCTTCACCAGCCGGTGGCTTGGGAGCAGCAGTTGCCGGAGGAGGCAGGAGGCATCTGTCCTGTCTGCCTTGTGTATCCCTCTGCCGTTTGGAGGAGATCCTGAGACCCCTTGTGTATGGTCTCATCCCTGTGGTCCTATTGACACTGCTTAATGTGAGCACTTGAGACAGGTGAAAATCTCTGTTCTCAATTCCCTGGGGTTTGTTTTGTTTGTGTGGTGGTGGTGTGTCTTTTGGTTTTTGTTGGTGTTTTTTTCTTCTTTTTTTTTTTTAAACAGTTCTTGTTGCTTGAGCTAAAGCTTTATTTGCTAGCTCTGTGTTGCTTTCCTGCCTCCACCCCTTCCCTTCTTAATTTTCAGCAAAACCAGCTTGTTTTCAGAAGTGATGGGGCAAAAAGAAAAACAACCTTGTTAATAAAAGATAAGTTTCTCCCAGATGAATATATTGTGAAGGTCTGGAGTGTATTCCCCAGTCTTTCAAAGCTGTTTTTGTTTGATACTACTGATGAAGCTGATTGCTGCCAATTCTGGTATTTTCCAAGTTCTAAGTGAGTAGTTTCAGTAAGGTAGATACATGTAAGAATTCATCTGTTGCTATGTGCTATTTCAACTTCTAGACCACATATTGAAAGGCTGTTGAACAATGTAATAATTAAAATATTTTTTCATATTATTTTGTATAATACTGTTAAGCAGTTGGTCTAGTATCCTCTAAAAGAATTCTATAACCTGGTTGCCACCTTCCATTGAGAGTTGATGGGACTTTGGACTTCCATCACTTATAAATGATACTGAATTCTTCAAAGCTGAACGTTGAGGGAGAGCTATTGGTGTTGAAGCCCAGTCTGGCATTGACAGTGATTAGATCAGGTACAGCTGTAGTTGTACAGATACAGCATTGTTTCAGAATAAATGTGTTAAACATAAGCTTTACCTGTGCAGCTCTCTGGGTTTTGGTCTTGAACATGTCCGCTCTTTCTTAGAAGAAAGATGTCTGATTTCAGCTAAAAGTGTTCAGAATATCCTGTACACAACTTCACTGTACTTTTATTTTACAGGGGAAGAAGTTCTTGAGCAGCCTAGTTTTTGAAAAAGAAATAAAAATACATCACAAAGCCAAGGACAAAGATGGTACCATTATTGCCCAGGCAGAACATGAAAAAATAGATATTGGACAAGAGGTGGCCAGGGCAGGGTTTGCTGAAAAACGCACATCTGCTGGGAACACTAGTGATGCAGAAGAGAAAAAAGTATATGTCACGCAACACCGACATCAGGAGACAAAAGTTTCAGTTCCACTGTGGATAAACAGATCTGATCGGATGCTGAACAGCACCCCAAGAGGGCGCGTTGACCAAGCAGCTGCCGGCGCAAGGAGTCGGAATTTTACTGGAAACCGTATGTTTGCACCGAAGTAAGGCAGTGGGATGTCACAGAAAACTTTGTATGAGTGATCTGATTAGTTCAGTTGCTGGGATGTGTGCATATGAGAAGATGGAGGGGGAAGTGGGCACCTAAATTACAACTTCCAGCACCAAGTAATACTGGTACTCCATGGAAGGGAAGTCTGTGTGAGTCTGTGTGTGTGCGCATGCTGTGGTGGTGGGAATTAGGGCATTAATCTGTAAAAAGCTGTTCATCGGTGTTGTTGCTGGTTGGATAGCTTCCTCATTTGATTTGCAGAGACAGGCTGTTCTTATTTATCAGTGCAAGATTTTGAAAAAGAAGGAAGGAGTAGCAGCTAGTAAGAAGAGGAGAAGATTCTGGAAAGCTTAGTTGAAAGTGAAGGTTGCAGGACATCGGGCCTCTAGCACATTTTGCAGTGATCAGCAATGCAGTGAATGATACTTATTTTAGCATCTGTGTAATTTCTATAAGTTTGTCCTTGAGACTTTTGGTATCTATCTCCTATTTATTTACCTCTAATAAAAACTCACTGGACACAAATGTGAAATGTGAAAGTACGCTTACCTAGCAGGACAAATGTGTTTTGGTGATTTATTTGTGTAGGAATGTAACAATGTGTGCTTCTAAGAAATAAAGCCAGCAATCACAGTTTGAAGCAAGCTTTTAGGGGATAACCATGTCTCTGCAACTTGTAATTACATTGACAAGAGGTGGTGGTAAGTTGGCAGTTACAGTTGTTGTCAGAAATCTTTTTAAAGAGACTTATCCTACAGTTGCTGGGATTGCCATGGTAACAGGCTGCTGAGACAAATGTTTGTGGGTGGGAAAGATGGTACTTGGCATTTAGAAAGTTGAGATAGTGTAAGAAGTAATGTTCTTCAAAAGAACTTGTTTAGAATTTGCTAATGTTCCATAATTTAAGTTTCTAGAAAGTTTTAATGAGTCACCTGAGGTCACGCCCTTCCACATACCAGCAAAGTATCCAAATCTTTTTTACAATTAGATCATTTAGGCAAGTCTGTGCTGTTAACAAACACTAATATGAAATGAGGTGCTCTTCAGAAAGTCTAAATGTATAGTGAAGTGCCTCATCCTGAATTATTTTGATTGATCTACCCTGTTTTCTGAGTAACGGATATGCTCTGAATCTGACTTTAAAAAAGAAATAGCTTTTTTTTTTTTTTTGGCATGTAGTGTTGAGATGGCCTTGTAGACAGAAGTATCCTGACTGACCTGAGCAGCTGGCAGCCAGCAGGTTCTCTATTCCATTTCTGTATGTTCTGGTGTCCTTTAAGTTTTTGCACATCGCAGGCATTTTTGGGATGGCATGCCTGCGAAGGAAATTGAGAAAGAAAGAAGCTAGGATGTAACCAAAGCCGTGCAGGTGAGGATGAAGTTGATGTGGGGACTAGTAGAGCTTTGGTGCTTTGTCACAGTACTCTGAGACAGATGGCTTCACATCACTCTTCTTCGTTATAAAAATAACTTTTAGGGTATAGATCCAAACCACTAACCTTAAAGTACTTTGGCTTCCTTAGTAGACAGAAGATTTGAATTAAAATGGACCTTGACTTTTCTGGATATGCAGCGTGGTATTGTATGGTGTTTTTTGGATGGGAAAGACTTTTGAGTTAGTGACTGTGTAAACATATGAAGGGTTGTCTTCAAATGATGTATTTTTTTCTGTGATGGTGCGTAACAGTCTTTGTAAGGACTGGTGTGGAGAGGAATAGAAATTCTGAAGAAGTAAAGCACAATTGTGCAGGTGCTTCTGTAGTCTTTTTGATGTGGCGTTCTGTAGTCATTATTGAAATTAACAATAGCATGAAAGAATGCACTTTGTGTTTTGTTTTTTTTTTCCTTTTAAGTCCTCTTAATTCATTTTTAAAAGGGAAAAAATGCCAGCTTTTACCTCAGCATCAGACACCAGCTTGGCACAAATAAGACTAGATCAGAAGCTGTCCGAAGAGAAAGAAGTTCTCAGAAGGGAGAATGTAAATCTCTTGCAGAGGCAGAAGGAACTAGAACTGACGGTTCAACAGCTGAAATGTGAACTTCAGGTATGTGGAAATGCAAAGAGGATGTTTCTCTCCTTGCTGCGAGTGTTTCTGGCAATGCTTCGGTCTTACGGTTTCATTGTACTGCGGTTCAGCCACGCGCTGATGTTTGGAATACAGAAGGAATAAACTGTTTGAGTGAAGACTTGTCTTGCCCTGGTACAGGGAGATGCTGTCACTGTGTGTTAGCGTGGGTTCTGCGGTCCAGGTTGGACTCTGGCTGCCCTTAGTGTATGTACTGCCTTGCCACTGCGCTTGGTGCAGCTGCTGGTTTGGGTGTAGGTGTTCAGTTTGAATGTGGAGTTCTGCACTTTGTGATTAAAAACATGCTTTGAGTATAGGGATGTAATCCTTGACTTTTTTTCACTCGGAGGGGAAAAACAGCTTTTTGTGTGTTGGGCTGAAAATTCCGAAGCATCACAGATCACAGCACCTGTGGAATTTTAGAAATGGATAAAAATTATTTCCTTAATTGCTGCTTAATAGAAAAGATGCTTATATTTCTTTCAAGGGGAAGCTTCCAGCACTATCTGAGAAGCACAGTACTTAGTAATAGTTACTGATAGGCTTAAAAATGCTGTGAATGGTTTTAAGTGTGATAAACAGCAGTAGTAGGAAGAGATTGCATGTAAGGATGCTATGTTCGCATAAATTCAGAAAATGCTGTGCAAACTCTTATCTCAACAGATAGGAAAGGAAAATCTGCCATTGTGTAAATCCCCTTGACACCCCCCAACCTGAACTTGCACACAGCTGTTTCCTTTTTCTTCTTTGTGGAATAGAACTACTCATAACCAGCTTTGCTACTTGGTTACTTCTACCTAGAACACCTGTGTTTCTACATATACTAACCCATCATTGCACAGATTCTCCATTCGCTTATGCACTCTGTGCAGACTAAATTAACAAGCAACAGAATCCATGTCTTCAGCCAAGAAAAAATACTTGAATGCAAGGACTTCTTAGAAACATTTCTTATATATAGTCTGATTTTTTTTTTTTTTTTTTTAAAACCCCTTGTTTTCTGCAAATTTTTATTACTATTTTGTGTTGAGTGGAAGGAAACTGTTTTAAAAGAAAACACTGTGGATAGTTCTTCTAAGTAAGAAAATACTTGCTCCCTGCTAAAAACACTATGGTAGGCAGTGATTTGTTTTAGAAGGGTGATTGTGGTGGTGGCTTTGAGGGGTACTTAAAAAACCACCCCGCAGTCATGAGACTTTGGATGCTCATCTGCAAATACAAAACTATATAAATCCTTCTATGTTTGCTTTTTTTGTTTGTTAGTGATTTTGGGTTTTTTTTAATATAATATGTAGTGAGTCTGAAAGACTCTGTTTCATTACCTCAAGTGGAGTTTATAAAAGCATCTCTGTGATATGAGAGCAAGAACTTTTACATTTGGGTTGCCCCTTGAATATAGCCTGATGTGGTGTGTGGACTGTTTTTGGGTCAAGAATATTCCTTATTTTGTCTTAATAATATTCCTTGTAGGAAGGTCAGGATGGCTGTACATACAGCAGAAGTTCTTTTTTTGCTGCACCGATCTGAGGTGTGGTAGTGATGGGAGTAAGGAGTTTAATGAGGTCCTGGACTTGATTTCCCTGAACTAATGGGTGGGGATTTTTCAGCAAGGGAAGAAAAAATGCCATGTTGTCTGAAGACTTGCTAGCAAATGGGGAGTAATTGAAGAAATACACTTGAACACATCACTGCTGAAATGAGAGGAAGGAAATGAACCATTAACCTTTAAGAAGCTATTAAAGAAAATAAAATTACTCTCATTGGTGTGTATGTCTTTCTAGGCATTTTGTAAGTGTTTTGCAGAGGGACAGTTCTGTGTGTATGTGTGTGTTGATCTTGTTTTCAAAAGCCTGAATTGTGATCTGCATGTTAGTAATCCTGACTGACTGACGTGACTGTTGATCTATCTTTACCTGTCTTTGTTAAAACACTGCTCCGAAAATGATAAATAATTCAGAGAGAGAAGGAAGCATCCAGGAAGTCTTCTGAAAGTTTTGAGGAAACCGTATGTACACAATTTGAGATGATAGTGAGAAGTTTGGCTGCTGAGGTGAAGACATTGAAAGAAATTAGGTATGTGGTTTTTTTTCTGAAACAGTATTATTTATCATTGCCCTGCTTGTCTCTGGAAGTCATGCATGCTTTTTTGTTTCCCAGAAGTTTTGTTAACTTTCTAAGAAAAAATTGTTGCATATGGAGGGGAATATTTCCCAAAAGCAAGACTGAAACATGAGCTTTTTGGAATCTCACATTGGAATTTGTGTTGCTTGCTTCTGTGTGTGTCAGATAACTTTTGTTCACTTCTGCTCCTTTACCATAGCTGTTGCAAGAAGAGCTTTCAATTCCATCTTCAAAGAAAATGCTGATTAGTAAATGCAGCTAATTGTTAAAAGTACCTGGGTAGTCAGAGTTCCTTGGGTATCTGTATTGCTATGAGAAGTGTGTCTTTGGGTAGCCCAGATTACCCTTCTGGTTTTAAAAGAAGGGACAAAACTGCAGTGAGAAGACTTCAAATAGAAATGACCATCAGCTCTTTTAAGAAGGTGTGTGTATATATATGTTGGTGTATGTGTTCGAGGAAGATGAGTGGAAAAAAAAAAACAACCAAGAGAGGAAATGGGGCAAAAGGGAAATTAAGAGCAGGAGAGAATTTCCATGTACAGCCTTATCAATGCTGAGGTATAATGAATGTCTTCTTGGTCCTTCCTCAGAAAAAGATTAACAGCTGAATGAGATTGCTGCTGCTACCTTTTGAAAGAAACTAGGTTATTAACATGGCAGGTGCTATCTCAAAATTCATATGTTCAAGAGGTCTGAATAGCATTGATTTTTTTTTTAAACGGCTTGAGTTCTGGAAGAAAAAAGTCCTGGTAAAATCTTGTTTCCTCCTTACAACTTAGGCACACAACTAAGAACAGTTGTTTTGCGGATCAGCTCTCACAAGCCATAGAAGTTGTTACAGAAGGATGTCTCACTGTTCCGTGTTCCTTGGAAAAATTGCAGAAGATCTGGACAGAGTATGACTTGGCTCAAGAGAGGATTCAGTTATGCAGAAACATGGTAGGTTGGAATTATTTTTTTCTCAAGAGCTATAATTTAACAACTATTGACAGAGTATTTTAGTCTTGTAAGTGTAGCTGGATAGAATGAGCACAGCATGGAAACGTCTGTCCTTTGCTAGATAACGTTGGGGGCTTTGCTACCTTTGCACAACTAATGTATTTGTGGAATGGTTTTTTTGGTGTTAAACCTAGACTTTTTGACACCCTTGATTTCTGTAAAGAAATATAAGGAAATCAGAACATGGCAGCTAAAAGGTTTCTGTTCTGCAGTGGTTAGAAACCTCTTCATCTGTGAGCTGCAGTGTCTGTCTCCAAAACCTTTTGTTAAAGCAGCACGGCGCTACCCAGTATATGCTTCCCTCCTGCGGGGAGAGCGCTATGCAAATACGGGTGTATAGGAAGATGGACTTGCATAGGGGAAAGCTGCCATCTAGTGCAACTTCTCTGCAACCACAGGTCTGTCAGGAGCCTGCCTGGGTCTGCGGGCACGGCTGTGCTGCTCGGGATGCTCCTGGGCTGCGTCTGGCGTGCGGCGGTGCCGCTCTTGGGAGCGGGAGGGTTCCCCGGTCTGGGGATGGCGGGGAGGGGGTGGCGGTTGTGCGCCTGGGAGAATGACAGCGAATGTGATGTGACTGTCTTCAAGTAGAACCTAAAACATGTTTGCTTAAGAAGTGTTGCTGTATTACACTGAATTTAATGGCTTGTGAAATGGACTACAAAATAATGAGCCATGAGGAGAACCCAAGTAAGTTCTGTTTTTGCCGCTTGTGCTGGGAAGAGTATTAAAACATCTATAGCATGGCATACATTTAATTGTTTTTAGTAAACAAAATAATTTCTTTTCACCCATAGCAAAGGCAAATGTTTAAATTTGACAACACTAAGATAAATGTTAATAAGCAGATGACTTTTTAGTGTTGCATCTTGTATAGGGGAGTAATATGTAGAAAAACAGCTAGGTTGTGAGGTACCCAGGAGCCAGGGCTGCTTAGGGATTCACTTGCACAAGCTTTCCCTGGGTGAATTCCTGATCCCCTGTGAAATAGTAGCAGTTACAGTTTTCTGGAGATTACATGGGATGGTTGACCTCAAGTGTATTGGTAAACCTTCTTGAGCAACAGCAGACAAGTAAAGCAAAGGTGTCTTAGAACTTGTTTTTGCCCTGTTGTCTAGTTTTGCTTTGTCTTGGTTGGGCTGGGGATAGGGTGAAAGAAAACTTAACGTGGACAAGAGTTAGGACAGGTGCAGGTGCAGACTCTGGGGAGTCTCAAAGTGTTTAATCAATAGAGGAGATGGTTCCTCTGGTGCTATTCAGGTGGCAGTGTGTGTGAGGTTTTTTGGCTGTTTTTTTTTCTTTTTGAGTTGCTAACCCCAGCAAGCAGTATTCTTCCATGAGAAACATCATGTAAAGGGGTTTCATTCTTAAAGAGTGCTTGAGGTTTTTCTGATGGGCTGATTTGTTGGAATATGTTAGACAATCTGGACATTGTCACCCGTTCCAGTTGTGAATAGCTAACAATGAAGTCATGTCTGCATGATGCAGTGTAGTGTGTTACACTGCCAAAATAGTTGAAATGCTGCTGAAATAAGCTTAGAGCACTGCTTCTGGTAGCTCCACCAGAAAGGTGTGTGTGTGTGTAACCCTCTTTTGTGTTGGCAAGGTGTGGCCTCACATATGGCTTGAAAACTCCTTTTGTTCAGAAATCAACAACACTGCCCTAGTGTGTGTGCGTGTATGTGTGTGTGTGTGTGTGTGTCCCTGCCCTTTCCGACGTTGTTCCTGGTTGCCTAACCTAGGGTATAAATGAAAAGTGGCATGAAATCTTGTGACTTTCAAGAGCACGCAGTTGTAAAAATAACCCTGCTATCTGAAGAAAGGAAGTTGTCTTAGTAGCATCACAAATACTTGAAATGGGGGAAAAATGAAGAAGACGGGAATTCTGTGAGATGCTGGGTATCCCCTAGAGTGCCTGGGTGCTGCAAAGGGTATGCGTGTGGAAATGTGTGTGGAAGTGTACAGCTCCCTGAAGAATTAATTTAGTTTTCAAGATGAACTGGTAGCAGCGGGAAACAGGACTGGCAAAGCTCTTGTGGAATTTGTCTTAAGTATCTTGAAGACTTCGGTAGGTGAAGGGTACAGAACAAGAGTTTTGGTGGCATCATGCTAGAGCTATGGTACTGCAAAGGTTGTCCTGTTTTAATGTGCGGTGTAGTGACTTAACTTTTTTTCCCTGATAATCATTTTGATTTTTGAAGATCTATTTTATGTGCTGTAACATGCCACAGAATCTTGGCTACTTGTTTGCAAATATAAGAAGTGTCCAGGATGCACACAGTAGATGGGCGTGCTTGTTATTCTGCCTGTTACCCTTACTAAAATTATACTGACTGTAGATGGGCTAGCAAGTGTTTTTGATAGTGCAACCGAGTATGTTAATGTCACTAACTTTGTTTCCTGTTCGGTTAAAATGAGGTACATGTCAATGCAGTGTACAGGAAGCCCAGTGAACCCAAACGGATGAAATAGCTGGCTATTATACTATAGCAGACTGTTTAACTCTGGTTAAGCTGTCAGCCTAGCTGCCAAGATTGGTTTTGCTGAGTTAATTGTTGCTGTTTGGTTGCCCAAGCAATGTGCTCTTCCTTTAACCTCCCTGGAGTGCTGATGCCCACTTTCACTGTTACAAGCCTCATTTGTTTGTAAGCTCTTGGGAGTGAACATCTCATCTTGCTTTGGGGGAAACCTAATGCATCTTAAATATCACAGGTGTGAGTAAATCCAGTGAAGTTTGAGTAAATGGCATTATTTCAGTCTTCATTGTCTGTGCTTTCTTAATTGGTTTATGCTGGTTTAACTGGATCTCTCCTGGATAGTGTCCCAAAAATGAAGATGGGTGACTGGAGCATTTCTTCTTAATAAGGTATTTATGTTCCACATGTCTTGGAAACATAAGAAGATAATCAGTGAACTGATGTAGTGCTGGGGCATGGTGTGCATGAAAATAACAAAGATGGTTCTTCTGGAGTGGAAATGCTTAAAAATATATTCAAAACTAATCATAGAATTTCATGTAAATTGTGTCCAAATAGGAAGGTAGTGGTGTTGGTCACTTAACCAGCTCTCTGATGAAATGTTACTGAGAGGATGCCGGCTTTACAGATGAAAAAAACAGGGACAGGTAGAAGTTCCTATGATTGCAATGTAGAGAGATACTCATAGTAATACAATGACTTTTGTGTCAGTAATAAAGTGTAATACGACTGACACTGTAGATAGTGTTTTATAGATGTGTTGTTTAATTTATGATTTTGATTTAGAAACTTATTCAAGATTTACTTTATTGGAGACTGTAGTGTACATACTCAGCATTTTTTTGTGCAAAGGATGAAAAAAAAATCATGCTGATGTTTAAAAAAGGGGAACTATTCAGTTGCTCATTTAAAAAAAAAAAGTGGGGGAGGGTGGGATAGAAAGAGTTGTTTAATGAGGATGTTGATGCTAGAGTTAGTTTTAGCTGTTCTATATGCTGCAAAGTAGTAACTTGCACTAAAGGGACTCAAACTGGGGCCAAAAGTAGAAATAGGCTCTGCAAATAGATTAGAATTTACCCATGGAGGGGGATTAATTTCTTTTTTTCTCTTACTTATGAGGTCATTAAATCACACTTAAACAAGAATGCATTGATGAGGTGATTGCATTAACCTGCTCTGATGGACTTTTATAAGCGTTGCTATAGTTATCAGAAACAAGATGGTAAACTAGCTTGGTGTTTGGTATGACTGAGTCTGGTGGTTGTTTGTGTGGGCTTGTTTGTGGGGTTGTTTGGTGTTTTGGGTTTTTGGTTTTGTTCTTTTTTTTTTTTTTTTTTTTTGAGAGGTATAAGGTAGACCAGACACGAAATAAACTAACTTTTGTAGTTTGAGAAGCCCGTTTTAATTCTACTGTTTGCTTTTATGATGAGCTTACATCTTTGTAAAGCAGACTGTTAAAATACTGCCTGTGTACTTAATGCTCTCTGAAGTTATTGCTGTTTAACAGGCATTATCTGAGCCATGAACTGCACAGGTACCCAGTTAAATGGCAGATATTGGAAGGAGACTTGTTCTGTGGCTCCCAACTGTCTGAGTTCCTGGATTGTCATTTGGTCACGTGTAGACTGCTAAATTTACTCTAGTGCTTGAACTGGTATTAATTGGAGTTTGGTTCCCTGACTGAATCTTCTACTACATTAAGTCTCTAATGCTCTAGTTTTTGAAGTAATATTCTGCAGAAATCTCATCTTGAAAAGTGTTCTTTATGACAAGGTGTCCTTACTCCTTTTTATGCAGTGCATTACAGTGTTCTTTTACAAACTAGCTCCTGTCTTATGCAGGAAAACCAGCAGGAAGTCTGTAAAAATAGTGCGTGCTTTTGGTCACCAGAGGTACCCAAAATTGCAGAAGTACCTATTAAATCTTTTTTTGTTGCTATTGTTTCATGTTTTTCAGTGCTGAAGCATCATGTTGTGTTCAGCTTCTATAGTAGAACTTAATCCACTAATTTTTATTATCCAGCCCACTAATGTCTGGCTGAATTACAACATCTGTTCAATTGCTAATCGAAGTTTTAAAGCACTGTATGCTGCAACTTTGGGTTTTATTTTTAGGTGGCGTTTGTCCATCTCTTTCTGCTGTCTGTTACAGGCAAAAGGGTTTCTATTCTGTCTTCTGTGGATACTTACACTCTCCTGATTAAGTCAACTTCTAAGCTTTCAGTGGATAAACTAAATTTAAATACTCTGAGAACCTGTGTTTGTGTATACATATTAGTTATATTTATATTATATATTGCTTGTTAGTAGGAAGTGTTCATTTGACTTAATGTGAAACTGGTATTATTGCCATGTTGTTTTCTGTTTCTTTACTAATTGCCTTCCATGCTAGACTTTCCAAGATTTTTTTTTTTTTTTTTTTTCCCAGGTTGGGGAAGGGAATGCATGTCAAGACAGTATGTTATAGCTACTTGAGTCATTTTACTTACGGTTTTATTTTTGGAGATGGATGTAGGAGGGAATAGCAAATCTTTACAGCAGGTCTGTAAAGCTGTAGCATGGTCTTCCATGTTCATATACATTTTCATATTTTTGTGGGCATGTTGAGTTAAATCACTGCAAACATGCTTCTGAGTAGCTTGCTTCATCCATTTCAAAACGTTTGGTTTTGGCGAGTCTGTTAGGTACCTTGTGTGAAATGAATGTGGGGTTCCTCTCTTGCTAGCAGAAATAATCCTGCCAGTCATCCAAGGGAAACTGTTCTCGTTTCTAGAAAATTATCTTTAGTTTAATGATCTTATCACCGATGATCAGCAGGGAGTTTACAGGTTGCTTCTCCTTGTTGCTAGAAGGCAAGGAAAAAATTGGTAAAAGGATTTTTTTGATTCTAAAGTATTCTTTTCCAGCAAGAAATCTGTTGCAGTCTGATTCTGTGGATGTGATTTGGCATGTATATGGGAGTATGGATAATCCAAATTCTAATTTCTGTCATACAGTCAAAAACTGCAGAACAATCCTGATATTTTAAATTTACAGTGGCGATTAGGACTCTTACCGTTATCAACAGTCATGCAGTAAGTGTTTCTTTAGTTGTCTGATAACGTGGGCATATTTTTATACTGTAAACGGTGCTGTATTTGTGCACGGTGGTCATGTCATAGGAGTAGAGGTTAAAAACAATTTGCTTTTTCACTCGTTCCTAGTCAGGCATGTATTATGCTATTCATACTTTGCAGGGATTAACACTTTTTTGTATCATTTTCCACATTGTGTATGTGGTGTTTGGGTGTGAGCTGCTGACTTGCTTTTCTTTCTGCATAGGATGAAAGAGATGAATTGATTATCAAGAGAGATGAGGTGCAGCAGAACTTGTATTCAGCAGCCAAAGAATTTGTTTTGGAAGTGGATCAACTGCCCCTCTCTGAGCGCTCAAGGATGTTACAAGTAAGGAGGTTGCTTTTATTAGTTTTGATTCTAAAACACTGGGAACTTGTGGAGGGTGTTTCTTAAATATTAAATGTTTTATAGTTGGAGACCTCGACAGCAGCAGGTGGTGCTTTAGATGATGCTTCTGAGTTAAGTTGTACATCTGACACCTGTAGTTGTGATCTTGGTCTCTTAGATGTTTTGTTTCTAGAAGCAAATTATTGTCTAGATCCTGGATTTGAGCAGCAGCTTTTTTCTTATGGTACTGTCTTTGGTGACTAACAAGACTTCACAAAGCACAGAATATTTAGTAGAAGACAGGTGTTAATGAGAGAACCTACAATTAGAAAATCAATGCAGTTACATAAATTCCGGCAGTGGGTTTTGTGGTTGGATTATATGCTTTCTGAGCCCTTTCTGTTAAGGTGGCTATGTAGTTTGGACTAGTGTAGCAAAGTGTAAAATGTTTAAAACATTATTTTTTTTTTTTTTTGAGGTGAGAGTTAAACACTACAGAAGCATGTGTTTATCCCAAGTGTGTCTTTCCCTCACAGCCAACCCAGTAACAGGAAGTAGGGAAGTAGATGGGGAAATAGGCTCTGTAGAGGCAGTAAGAACTTTTGAAGAGGACTTTACCAATAGAAACACCAAGTTGGTGTTTCTGGCCTTTGCTATTAGAAATATTTTCTTTTCATCTTTTTAACTTTAGAAATATTACTTGCTTTTATTTTGTCTGTGCAAGTGTGTGTGGAGAGGGGAAGAAGGTTGGCAATAGTTTGACAGCTTGTCTGTGGAAATTCCAGAGATGTATTTGTCCACAAGTGTATGAGATTGGATTTGTAGGAAAAATCACCACGATTACAGGCTGCACTTATGTTTGTATCAGATTGGAGCAACATTAATAAATGAAAGTATTCAGATTTTTATGGAATTACTTCATTTCTAATGGAATTATTTTTCAATGTCATTCAAAAAAATGTTTTGATACAGTTATTTTTTGATTCTAGTCTGATATGCAGATTGGTGTCTAATTGGAAAAGATACTGGATGGGTAGCATTTCATGGCTTTCTATCACTGGAGGGCCTGTGTGGATCCTGTTCCTTCAGACCGAGGAAAGTTGTACTGTATCGTATGGGGTTTTTCTGTTTTGTCGTTGTGGGTTTTTTTGGTGTGTGTTTAAAGGTTATGCTGTGCTAATCCACTAGGTGGTAGGCATTAAGCATCTTCTAGATAATCATACTGCAATGATATTTTAATAGTTTTTTGAAAATACTTGAAGGAGTACTGAAATACTCCTAGGTGTGTTGAGTGAATGTTGTGCTTTAGCTTAACTGTGTTGATGATTCTCTCGTGGATTAGCAGCTAGAAGATCAAAATAGTTTTCCCAAGTAGGGAAACAAACAAGTTTTCATCAAGTATCAGTGAGAACCTTGATTGCAGTTTCATAGAGTTGAAGAGATCATACTTGCTGCCCTAGAGAAACAAGAGTTTTTTCCAATATCTCTCAGAAGAACAGGAGCTTGGAAGCTAATGACCCTCTCACTGAGGCTATGTGTTGCAACCTCTCTTCTGCATCACACATCTCTTCTGACTTATGTCTTACACCTTCCAGTGAGAACTGTTGTTGACCTGAGCTACAAATTCCAACAGCTTCAGCTGCGGCTGTTTCAACTGGTTAGGACCAAAATAAACAGTTGGTGAACTCCATGCTTTCCAAGTGATAATACTGCATTGGTCAAGAGGAAGGCTGAGAGTGTGGGCGTCCACATAAGTTACTCTGAAGCAAGCTAGGGTGGGAGCTGAGCAGTTGTCAGCGGTTCTGTGTTAGCTGTCTGTGAGCATGTACCCTCTGCCCCATGGGTAGTGTGTAGTAGCTTGTTCTGCTCCTTTTGACTTACTGCACTTACAAATAGCATCTGGGACAAGTGCATGTGGGCCACTGAGCTGTCTTCAGATGGTAACTTGTTATCCTTCTGGAGCCGATTTCTGTATCCATATGCTGGTGAAGTTGCTAATGCTTTAGGGAAGTGTGTTTATAGTATGAAAAATAAATGGGAAGAAATAGGATGTAACTTACAGGATTCTTTCCTTGAGGACAGCCTGATGGAATGCATGCAGATACTCTTCTGGTGTAACTAGTACTATTATATCCAGCATCACACCTCGTTTACAAAAATGAAACTGCTACTGAGCACTTTTCTCAGTTCTGTTACCCACTTTTGGCTGCTGTTTAATTGGCTGATTGTTGTTTTTTTTCCTCCCGCCTTCAGACTGTTGTTTTGAACCTGGCTTCTCCCTTACTGTGCCGTTTTCTATCCATGTGTATTAAAATCCAGCTGTTCAGAAAAGAATGTGAGAAAAATCTGTTGTGCACTTGAATGATTTAAATAGCCTCCATAAATTTAGCACAAACCTCCTTCTTGTATTAGCTTATAGACAAGCGTATTTGTGCAAAGCTCGTGTCGCCTGGTGCAGTTGGAAATTGATGTTTTAAATGATTGATTGTACTGAATATACTGTTCATTGTAGTAGCTATTGCTTTGAAAGTGGTCTTATAATTTTTCTAAAGTACTGTTTGGCAGTATTTGGTTTTCTGGGTTTTTTTTGTCACTGTATTTAGTTAGTTACAATGTCAGGAAATTTTTATGCTTTTGGCCCCAATCTGAACTTTTGCTGTGCTGTATCTGTAGAGCTGGGGCCTGGCTGTGGCATCATCATGTGTAGTTCTATAAAACTGGTCAAGCTCGCTTCCTCACCTCTGCAGTATCTGCAGTCCTCAGCAAGGGGAGGGCATTGCTGCTACGTTCTGGCCTGTGGTGGTAGCGTCAGCCTGTTCTACTTCAAGTTATATTTGGTTGCTCATACGACCTCTGTGTTTCAAGTGCCTGAAAGGCTCCTGACAGGTGACTTTAAGTTCTGTCATACTGCTTTTTCCATAGCATTGGCTGTTGAGTCTGAACAGATGCAAAGATGAAAACCTCTCTTGAGAGGAGAGAGGTGTTCTGGTGTTGTACTTCATTTTCATGACCTAGGTGTTTTTTGGAAAGGTCTGTGATATTTAACTCATATTTTGGGATCTGAGGAAAAAAAAAAAAAGTGAAACGCTGTATATAAGCAACTATCAGCAGCCTTTCTCAGGGTTTCTTCAGTCACCTTGTTGGGAATGATGTGGGTAAGTAACATGATGGATTTTTGAAAGCTCAAGTATGCTATTTATTACAAAAGCACAGGTTCCTACTGTCAAATGAAGGGCAAAAATGATACCAACAGGATTGCAGTACGTAAGCCAGAGGTTGGCATGTGTTGCCTGGGGGTGGCAATCCTAATGAGAACATTTACACTGCTCCTGGGAGCGTATCTGAAATGCTTGTACACCAGTATACACAGTACGAGAGGCAAACAGGATGAACTGGAAGTGTTGGTAGCCCCCAGAGCTATGGTATCATTGGTATTAGTGAGACTTGGTAGAATGAGTTCCATGCTGGGAGTGCTGGAATGGAGGGCTACAGGCTGTTCAGGGGGGTTAGACCAGGCAGGCGGGGTGGAGGTGTCACACTATACGTAAGGGAGAGGTTTGATTGCACAGTGCTTACGGTTTGTGGTGATGTGGTTGAGAGCTTGTGGGTAAGGGTTGGGGGGATGGAAAACAAAGGAGGTGTTGGAGTGGGTGTCTACTACCGATCACCTAGCCAGGATGTAAGCACTGATGAGTTATTCTATAGGCAATTAGGAGAAATTTCTGGATCGGTAGCCCTTGTCCTTATGGGAGATTTCAACTTCCCAGACATCAACTGGGAATATACTGCTGTGATGAGCAGGTCTTGGAAATTATTGAAGTTTGTAGGTGATAACATCTTGTCACAGGTACTCAGTGAGCCAGCTAGGAAAGATGCCCTCTTAGACTTGCTGTTTGTGAATAGAGAAGGACTTGGGGGGGATGTGATGGTAGGTGGCTGTCCTGGCCACAGTGATCATGAAATGGTTGTGTTTAAAATTTTCAGTGTAATGAGAAGAAAGGACAGCAGAGTTGCTACCCTGGACTTCAGGAGAGCAAACTTTAAGCTATTCAGGGAGCTAATCAGCAGCGTACCCTGGGAATCTGCTATTGAGGGCTTAGTCCATGAGTGTTAGTCAGTTTTTAAGAAAAACCTTTTAGAAGCACAGGAGCAGGCGATTCCACTGCGTCCTAGGTTGAGCAAGCAGGGCAGAAGACCAGCTTGGCTGAACAGGGAACTCTTCCTGGAGCTCAGGAAGAAAAAGAAACTTTTTTATGATCTCTGGAAGCAAGGTCAGGCTTCACAAAGAAGAGTACAGAGCTGTGGTTCATTTATGCAGGGAGAACACAAAAGGCCAAAGCTCACTTAGAGTTGGAACTGGTCAGGGTTGTTTCAGACTTTCCATTTGTGGACACTGAAACTGTAAGGGACCAGCTGTATCAGCTGAATGTTCCCAAGTCCGTGGGACCTGATGGGATTCATCCCAGAGCGCTGGAGGAGGTAGCGGATGTTATGGCAGGACCCTTCTTGATCATCTGCCAAAGGTCTTGTGAGTGTGGGGAGGTCCTTGCTGACTGGAAGCTGGCCAGTGTTACTCCAATCTATAAAAAGGGTGTGAGGGAACTACAGTGTAACTACAGCCCTGTTAGTCTAACTTCAGTTCCTGGAAAAATTATGGAGATTATACTGGGTACCATTGAAAGGCATTTAAAGAATAATGCAATCAGGCACAGTCAACATGGATTCACAAAAGGAAGGTCATGTTTAATTTGATATCCTTCTATAATAGGGTCATCTACCTAGTGGATGAAAGGAAGGTGGTGGATGTAATTTTTCTGAATTCTAGCAAGGCTTTTGATACTGTCCCTCACAATATCCTTCTGGACGAGTCCAGCTGTTGGATGAGCAGGTTGATGGTGTACTGGGTGA
This sequence comes from Strix aluco, assembly GCF_031877795.1. Lineage (NCBI taxonomy): Eukaryota > Metazoa > Chordata > Aves > Strigiformes > Strigidae > Strix > Strix aluco. The sequence continues at coordinate 139,449,910 of NC_133931.1, forward strand.
AGAACTGGCTGAAGGGCAGAGCTCAAAGGGTTGTTGCAAATGGCTGGCAGCAGCAGTGCTCCACAGGGTTTAATTCTAGAGCCAGTTCTGTTCAGTATATTTCTTAATGATCTGGAATGCAGGAGTTTGGTGCACCCATTAGCAAGTTTGCTGTTGACTCTTGAGGAACAGAAGGCCTTGCAGAGGGATCTAGATTGGTGCATTGGGCTATGATTAATGGGAGGAAATTTATCAAGTCAGAATGCTGGATTCTGCACCTAGGATGGAGTAACACCAGGCAGAGGTATAGATTGGGAGAGCAGTGGCTGTAGAGCAGCTCTTCAGAAGGGGACCCGGGGTGCTGGCTGTCAGCAGGCTCAACATGAGTCAGCAGTGCCCTGGCAGCCAGGAGGGCAAACCCCATCCTGGGGTGCATCAAGCAGCATAACCAGCCAGTCAAAAGAGGTGATTATCCCACTCTATTCAGTGTTGGTGTGGCCTCACCATGAGTACTGTGTGCAGTTCTGGGGCCCACAATTTTAAGAAGGATGTGAAGGTCCTTGAATGTGTCCGGAGGATGGCAACAAAGCTGGTGACAGGGCTGGAAGGAGTGTCCTATGAGGAGTGGCTGAGGACTCTGGGTTTGTCTAGTTTGGAGTAAAGGAGGCTGAGGGGCGACCTCACTGCTCTCTACAGCTTCCTGAGGAGGGGAAGTGGAGAGGGAGGTGCTGAGCTCTTCTCCCTGGAATCCAGTGATCAGATGCATGGGAATGGTTCAAAGCTGCACCAGGGAAGGTTTAGACTGGCCATCAGGAAGCATTTCTGTACTGAGAGGGTGGTTGAACACTGGAACAGGCTTCCTAGAGGGTCAGTTGATGCCCCAGGCCTTTCAGAGTTTGAGGCATTTGGACAATGCCCTTAATAACATGTTTTAACTTTTGGTGAGCTCTGAACTGGTCAGGCAGTTGGGCTCATATGATCGTTGTAGGTCCCTTTCAACTGAAATAGTCTAGCCTATTCTAAATCCCACTGTTTAGGGAGAATTTTCTCTTTCAAACTACAGCAAATTGCCTGCAAAGACCAATGTAGTGCTCAAGTATGTTTCAGCATGTGACTTTCCACCCAGGTGCAAGGAAGGCAGCTTTCTGTCAGGACATTGTCTCCACTGGTAACTGATAGATTCTTCCCTGGCCCTGCTTGTTTCTCAGGTCATTTGACAGACTGCCCTTTGTTTAAAAGTGATTTCTGTTTGCCCTGAGCTTTAGCCTCAATGCCTTTCCCTTACGTGTAGTGTTTAAGTTTTTTCTCCAAAACAAGTCAAAAGGAGGTGGACCCTTTGCTTCATATACTTGTGGAATAATTGGCTTTTAGATGAAAATACAAGTTTGCAGGCTGTAAAACTTGTTTGAAAGGGCCTTCAGGTGTCAGACACATAGGTAGTTGTTGTTTCATCTAGGAATCAGCGTGATGACAAAGGTGCATCACAAGAGATTTGACTTCTGAAGGGAGGGATCAGTCCAGAAGCATTTCTTGTGTGTCTGGCTGCTCACCTTGTTTCTTAGTACAAGTTCACTTTGTTTTCTGAATTTGAGCAGTTCTATGAGGAGCATTATAAATTGAACCCCATTTCGTTCTTTGTCCTGATGAATATGACTTTAAAGTCCAATCCTAGGGAACAAGAAACTAGAATACAAATGACTTCTTATCAGCTGTTAAGCTTTTTGTGGTGTCTCTTCTTTCCATGTTTTCTGATTTCTGTGTGAGATCCTTTTCTGCATTGTGTTTTCTGGTAGCCATACTGCAACTAGATCTGAGAGGAAAGTGGAATATAAAATATACTTCACTGGATATAGAAGGAGACTTTTGTAGTAGAAATAATTTTATGCTAACAGGTAGTGCTAACTTCCGTGTTAAATGTTTTTTATAGCTAGTATACTGTCACAAATTTATTCTGGTTTTTGTTTGATTCACTTGATGCACAGGAACTGTCTGCTTCTCTGGAGACTCTGTATGGTCAAGTTTCTGAAGCAGATGACTCCAAGGAGGCATTTCAACAGTTCTTTAACTGCAAGAGTGCTAAAATGAAGAAATTGATTAGTGTCAGAAATGATACGGAGACAGCTCTGCAAATTCTCGCTGACTGGTTCAACGGTATCTTAAAGGTAAGGCAAACAGTCTTTTTCTGTTGGTGTAAAAGATGAAATATGACACTGTCTAACTGAGCTTGTGAGGAGTAGGCATTAGTAGGGACAACTACCTATGGCAGCAGGGAGATTGTACCTATGAGCAGTGGCACTAAATGACAGTGGCTCAATACAGAGGGAGAGGTAATGTGTTGCAGAACAGAGTGTGATTTACCTTTATTCTTAGTGTACCTTTGCAGTGAGCTAGGGCTTACGCTTTCTGATGAAAGGGCATCTTCTGTATAAAGATCAGTACTTACGCAAGTATAACTTTTGTATGCGTGTGCCCTATCTGTTCATTGTGTGACTGAAATGCTTTAATTCTTTCAAGTGGCCTTTGGATAGAAAGACTTCAGATTTTAAAATGTTCTAGTTCATAAATGCTGCTGAAAGGGGTGATCAAAGATCACTGCAAAGAAGCTGCCAATCTGACTTCACGTGATCTAGGTACAGGTTGCAGACAAATACATAATAGATTTTCTTTTTCCTCATTGAAATACTGAGTGTGAAGAATTTATGCGAATAAGTTGTCCCCTTCTATTTGCATGTCCTGCAGTATTTCTTGGAATACTGCTCTGATGCTGTGTCTCTTCAGTCGTGAGTTGAGTGCATGTTACTTGTCTTAAAAGGAGATGGATGGTGGAAGTGGCTTACCATCCATTGAGCTCTGCTTGTAAAGAAAGTGTAAAGTAGGGAGGTAACTTAGTGGCTTTCCTGTCTCTGTGCTTAACATCTATGTTCTCTCTCAGTCTGGGACTCTTAATCTTCCTGGGAAGACTGCGAGCTGCTCTCCATTCATTCCTGCAGGCACAGCTTCCTCGATCTCTTTGTTGCACTTGGGTATAAGTGTTCTCAGTTTGTCTCAGCGTAACCTTCCTGCCCATGTGAATTGTACATAATCCACAAGGGTCGTGCCCTTTCATAGTGAATAGTTTTTCTGCCCTTGCATTTCATTGTACCCAGCACATTTACTGTGTCCAGACACTGTTATGAGTAACTGTTCCTTGACCTGATGATAAATGCTGTTCAGCAGCAGTGTAGGCTTGTGCATGTCATGTGCAGTGTAATGTTAATGAATATAATTACTTGCAGATGTTTATAATCATGTCAGTTATTAGAGAGAGTGAACAAACCTGCAGGTGGGTTTCTGTGATTGCTGGGTGCAATACAGGTGTGAAAGTAAGTAAAGGTTGTTAGTGTGATGATGAACTTGGGTTTACCTGTTTCAAATCTGAACTTTTCCACAAACAGCTCAGAGACACAGGAAATGTACAGACTTTTGGCATGGGTTGGTAAAGCACTGGTAGGTAGACCAAGGAAGGAATTTTCATTTACCTATCTTAATAATTTCAGCTTTTGATATTCAATTATTCTGTTGCAGTTTAACTTCTAGCTCCTTTTCCAAAAAAGTGTGAACAGTTGTGTAGAGGAAATGCTTCTTTGAAGTGTTTCCCCTCCCTGTATTTTAAATAGATACTCCTCTTCCTCTTTCTGAATCCAAATTAATCTCATGTAGCATCGGTCAGAATCTACAATATGAAATGGGTCAATGACAGACAAGGAAGTTTTCGGAGACTGGATGGCTCCTTTCCAGTCTGCAACTCCAGGCTTTGGGGAGCAACATACTGTTTGAACTTGCACTGTTGAAGTTTTTATTTTTATTTCCTTTAAGGTTAAGGCAATAAAATATTTTCACAATTTTTAGTGGAATACACGTGCTTGATAGGTAAATGAACAAGGTGGAGTTTGCAGGTTTCTATTATGACTGTGTATCTTGCATGTTAAATACAGGACCATATTTTCATTTTAGTTCTGGCTGCCAGTGTAATATCTCTTCTGGAGATATGAGTAACAAAACTGCTGAAAACAACATTCAGTGTAATTATAATATCATCTTACTGATTTTTCTATGGCACCTTCTGTATCTTGTATCTTGAAGCTAAAGTTATTTCTGACTTCTATGAAAACACATAGGGTTTCCTGGTGAAATCTTTAACCTTATTTCACACTTGATAAACTGTGAAATAGATCCCAAGATGTGTCTTTATCTCAGGTAGTACTATATAGGAATGGAAAGCCCGCTTGATAGTGAAACTGCCATCTTGTGTATCACTGTATGGACAGCACGCATGTTGATTTTTGACATGAAACTCAATAGGAGAAGGATTGAGATTCTTCTACTGTTTCATTTTTGGCAAAAATCAAAATGAGACTAGGACAATAAAACCTGCTCAAGGCAAGAATTGACTTTCTTTGTGCCTGGTAGACTAACTCTGTTGGTTCTAGAAGTCATTATATCACTCAAGTGTGAGGCAGTTAAAAGTGAGATCTGACACAAATCCTGACTAGGTTTCCAGTAGTGCTAACTCTTTGTATTTCTTGCTTGTTTTTCATGTCTGCTTGCTAACTTCTTACTTTCAATTTCAAGGCTGGTTTTTTTGTTTGTTGGTTTTTTTTTTTTTTTTAAATCTCTTTGAAGTGTTTTGACCTGATGTCAGAAGCATCTTCAAATGTGGCGGAAGTGGTTGGCAGTGCGGATGAAATTCTCAAAAAGGTTAAGTTGGCTATTTGTGAAGAACTGAATACTGACTTAAATGTAAGTTCTAATCATGCCTGCTGTGTCATGACTTCTGTATATTTTATACATCTTTGATTTCAGTTTAAAGCTTTTCTTAATGTATCGGATGAGTTTATTTGCTACAAGGCAGCATCTTTTTTTGTGGCAATGTGATAGAAACTCACTCAGGCTGCTCCCCAGAGAGAAGAGAATGTGGCAGCAAACAGCTTTGGGTTACAGGAACTTAGCCACACATACAGCTTAGTTAATTCATGCATACAGCTTAGCTAAGAAACTGGGGAAACTCATTCTTCCCTTTTTATGTGTAGAGAAGCTTTCTTTGAACTGTACTGAGTTTTGGTATTTGTATTGAAAACACACGTGATGAAAAGTAAGTTTCTGTTTAAAATAATGGGATTACTTCTCTGGGTGAATGTGTATGGATAAATATTATATTTTTTTTCCAGTCCTATGAGATGAATGGTTTTTAACTGCTTTCATTTTGCATGGGACAAGTGTTCTTGCCTTACTGATAATAATTTTCTATGCTTCTGTTAGTCTTCTTCCTAGTTACTTACCTTTTCTGGTAAGCATTTCCTCTGTTTTCTTTTGCTAACTTTGAGATACTTCCATTGTCTCTGCAATGAGAGTCCCTACTGGGCCAGAGAATAGCCACGTCAGCAAAAGCTGAACTTGTCCTTTGACGTAGCATCATACTAACAGCAAACCATTAGTTTAGTCTGCTTGTGACTGCTTTCTGTGATAGGACCAGTGACTCTCACTTAGAAGAATGGTTGCATGCTTTAATATTTCATATCTGTTTAACTGTGCTATCCTAAAAAAAACTTCTGTCACAGCATGTGGAGTAAGAAATGGGACTTCTGCATGGAAGTGCCAATCAGTTTTAGTCTATTGAAACTATTGGATGAACTCTTAGACTTGCTAACTTCCCTTTTAGAATCTCTTTCAGAAGAGAGAGAAAAATCTGGTAACTGATTTTTTTTTTTTTTTCCATTAACAATGGAATTTCTCAGTAAAGGTTTTACATCTTAAATGTTGGTGTGTGTGAATGAAGAACGACTCTCATTCTTTAATTTCCCTCTGTGTAATTAAATCCAGGAGCATGATGAAGCAGAGAAGGGAATAATTATGAGCGCTTACAATCAAGTTATATATAAAGTTCATCAGGAGCAAAATATGATCACTGTCATACAGAACAGATACTTGGCCAGCGTTGAGGTGAGTTTATGCCTTATTTCTGTCATACTAATCTATACTAGTAACCATTTCTGACATAATTTATTTTTGAAAGATGTCCTCTTATCTCTTTATAAGGAAATTCTAGAAGTATGTTGGTGATGAGAGATTGGTTGGGTTAAACCTTAACAATTGCAATTGTGCATTACCTCAGCCAATGCTTCATTTCATTTAAATACAAAGAGTTTTTTAAAAAATAAAGCAGTGGAAGCTGGAATCTCTGGATTCATTACAAATCAGTACAATGTAATTTAAGGGGATTGAGCTTTAAGTAGAATTTTGGTTTTCCAGAAGGTTGTTAATGTAATTAAAATGAAACACAATAAAAACCGTCTTCTGCAGGGAAGGGCCCTGAAAAGCTGAATTCAGGTAGACTTCAGGCAGTTTCTCTAATGCATTGGACTAAAGCGTATTAAATAGAATGCTTGAACACTTTCTGATTTTTTTTTTTTAATTTTTTTTTAAATTTTCCTCCTAGTTCAAAAAACTTGCTGAGGAATGGCTGAATAGAAAACCCGATATTAAAAACTTATTATCAATTAAGGAAACTGTGAAGAGCTTAAAGTCCCAGTTAAGGCGGAAGCTGTTTGAAAAGAACAACTTTGAGGAAGTATGAAAATGTTACAGTGTTGGTGGCTTTGTCTGTTTTTTTTTAAATTGGTTTGGAAACTTTAATTTTGTCTATTCCATGTAAGTGGTAATTATATAGAACAGTTTGTGTTTTCTGGCCTGAATTTTGCCTTTAACTGTGGAAGTTTTACAGGCCCCTGAGACGAAGCCTGAATGGCTTAAAAAGGGGGTAAAAAAAAAAAAGGTCAGTACATAGCCACTTTTCAGTCCCCAGCCATGGCACTGTGCTTTTAACTAAGTCCCTGTGGTGACGGTTGAATAGTTTTGTCCATCTCTCTTTACTGTGCTGGTTGTATGATTACTTCTAAGTTTTTACTTTGTTGACAATGCGTGTACCTCCACTTTGATGACAGAAGTCAGTGTCTGTTCTAGTTTTCAGGGTTCTCCACTACCCTTCAGAGAAGTCCAAAGAATGTAAATATTACCCCTGCTTCAGTGCTGTTTGTTTGATTGCACATTAATTATTCTGGTCATGCTTAAGGGAAAAAAAGAACCTGCATCTGTCTCTCTGTAAGCATTGTAAAGGGGCAGTAAGCTTCCAGGAGGGATTTAAAATGAGACATGCTAATGAAACCCATTGAGAAAAGGATTCTTGAATAATGAGGTGACATGAGGAAAATGCCTGCTTATGGGAGAAAAAAGTGAATGAATTATGGAACCTGGCATTGCTGGCAGATGAATGATGTTGCTGTTATTATATGTGATCAGGTAATTAAAAAAAAAAAAGAGCTCTTTGACTTAAGAAACAAGTAGGCAGATGACTAGAATATTTGGTGTGTCACATAAATAAAGAGAACAACTTTCTCAGAGATTAGGTTTTAAGAGAATGTCTTGGGTTTCCAGGAAGGAGGCTGAGTAAAATACGCATCTGAGAATATGTTCAACTCCAGAACTGTGATATGGAAGCTGTTTTTTAATCCTGATATAGTTACTGTATGGTATGGTAGCAGAATGAGAATTATACACTAACTTTGTTATTCCTAAAGCAGTCTGATTGCAGTGAGTTTGAAATGAAAAGAATAAAAGAGGAAATTGCTGATCTGCAAAATAGGGTTCTTCAGGAAATATCCAACGAACAAGAAGAATATGTAAGTATTAAACTACTTAGGCAACTAAAACAAACCTGTATGAAGCACATCAGCATTTCAATTGCTTTAATGTGCGCTCTGGGTAAAACAAAAAATGTGATCTTTATGTTGTTGAATGTTAATATGGCTCTTTTTTTGGTGAAACCTATGGGAGAAGGCATGGAGGCTGATCACTTTTATCTCTGTTTGAACATAGTTTCTTAAACCTTTCCCCCCTTCCCTACTACATAAGGGGGTGAGGTGAGAAAAAAATGAGCTGTAGTTCTCAACCCAGAAGAGCTACAGGTAAAATTGTAAGCTCAGTTGCTGAAGAAAGACTGTATTTCTTGCAAGAAGGGGACCATTTCCTTATGACTAGGTTAAAACAGGCTTTTAACCTGAAGTGAAGGAGATCACCCTTTCTCTAAGTCCTTTATACGGAGGGAAGAATTGGAAACCATTGCCTTGTGAGCGAGTAGAAGGGCACCAGAATTTGTGGTGGTGATATATCTATCTCTGCAGATATAACATTTGTGTGTAATAGTTACCTTGCAGCATTACAGCTGTGTGAGGTCTGGAGATGCATGAGATGCTGGCCTGGTCTGTGTTACTACTTGATTTCTGCCTTTCCCCACTTACCCGTAATGAAGCTGTTTTCCTTTGCTTAGGCCTAGTAAAGTCTCTTCTGGAAAAGATGAAATGTTTTTGTGATAGTGCATGAGCTGTTTGGGGCCTTAAGACTACCCACCTTCAAGAGATTTCAAAAATCTGTCTGTATTGTACTGCTGTATTTTTGTTGTGTGTTGGGTTTTTTCTTTTTTTTTTTTTTTTTTTTAAAAAGCAAATGGCAGTGTTACTTCGAATAATGTTGTTGAAGGAGGTACAGTCATGGTCAATGTACATTTGAATGTCCTGGGTATACATTGCATATGTCAGTGGATGTTTATATATGTCAGAAACTAGTGACCTGAAGCTGTGGGCCTTGTTTCCTTCATTTAGGAGAAGCTTACGTATTTGGTACAGAAATGGTTGCCTGAGTTACCACTTCTTTATCCAGAATTAGGAATTCTAAACTATATGGTAAGCAGAGATTGTTTGAATGCACTGTCAGTTATTATTTTGGACACTATCAAGGCTCTGCACCAGCAATGTTCTGCACAGTCTCTGTTCATTTGGGGGACATACACCCTGAACATTGTTGTGGTCTTCCTCCTCCCCTTCTTCTGGGAGATGTTCAAGGAATGCATTTCATTAGCTGCCTCATCATGGCCAGCCTCTTGGTAATAGATGCTTTTTAATATGTCCCAGCTGGTTTTGTGCTTTGCTAAGTTGATTGAGGAAGAGGAGAGGTAGTCAAAGCCTCTGAATCTTACCTGCTGTTAAATGCCACGTGCTTACCCTGGTTCTGTGTGTGCATGTGCTTCAGAGTTCCGGTGGACTTCTGACATGCAGCCTGGAGCGAGACCTCTTGGATGCTGAGCCTATGAAGGAACTGAGCATGAAGCGACCTTTAGCGTGTTTAGAAATTCAGGGCCAGAAGGTTCTTTTAAAGGTAACGTTGGTGCTGGCTTTCACTTAGCACTGCAGGTGAGGCCTTGGCTTATTAGCATGCTGGTTCTGAATGAACTCTGCTGTTCCTTTCATATCCCTGTATTTAACAGCCCTTTTCTGATGGGAGAGTTTTTTGTCAGGGCCTGTAGAACATGAAGCATTGTTTTCCTTCTGAATTGCTTCCAGATTTTTTTTTTAACTTCTTTTGAGGACTGTTGTAGTGAACAGTGCTTCCCCTCTACTGTCTGTTCTTTCTGGTACCTGATGGATGTTTTATGCTGTTCCTTACTCCTGTCTCTTTGGAGAGGCTGGTTTGTCTTCCTGATGATTTCACTGAGATATTTCAGGAACTGCTGCTTTTTGCTTGCTCTGCTTTTCTACCAGTCTGCAATTGGGCGGCCAGGGGATTTAGTATTACGGGAGGCATAGTTGTAAATACTCTTCTTGCTTTTGACTTGTTTCATTTAAATCTCAGATTAGAGACATGCTCCCTGTTTTGTTGGTACAGACTTTCTAAGAGTTAATAAGAAAAGATGGGAACAGTCTGTGACCATTAGAATTAAGAGAAAGTTATTTGATGGCACCTAACAATATGCATTTCTTTAAAAACAAAACAAGTTCAGTAAGGTTACAGGCATTAGGAGTAATGGCTGGGGTCTCTATTTTGTTTTTAAGGGCTACTCTGTATGTGTAAGCTCAGAAGCCAGAGTGATAGAAGGAGTTACCAAGTATCACAGAGCTTGGAATCAACAGAAGGAGAAATCTGGACTGTTGCAAGTGTTGTTCCTTCTTTTCTCCAAGGCAAGATTCAAATTGATGATCTTGATTTCTGGTTTAAGCTGAAAGACTTACAGTTGGACCTTAAAGCTTTAACATATTTCAAGTTGGAGCATTGAATCGGAAAAATATTTCCTTTCTGAGTAAAACTTAGTAAACATAATTGATTTATTGCACTAGTGCATGTTAAACTTCCCAGTATTCCTGATATTTGAAACAATTATCCTTTTTTTTGTTTTGTTTTTTGTTGTTGTTGAAGTCTGATCCTTTGGTATATATAATGGTCCCATACTACCCAGGAGCAAGTCTGGGAGCTTTACACGCTGATGCACCTTTAACTTTAGAAGTAAGTATAACAACTTAGACTATCAACATTTTATTTTGTATGTTTGTGAACTGAACTCTTACTGTTTTGCTGTATCTTTTGGTGCTGATGCTGTTCCACCAGTGTATTTCCTTTGGTGGCTGACAGTGACTGACAAAGTTGCACAGGATAGCTTGACTGGCATTCTTAGCATCTGGTCAGGGAGTAGTTTATAACTTCCTAAAAGAGATTTTGCTTGGATACACTTTTTTTTAATTGAAATTAATGCCTCAGCTGTATTTCTAGTACATCTTTAAAAGTACTGGAGTTGAACATGTAGATGTTCAGAGGCAGGCATTCTGTATTGAAGTTTTAGAGCATGCTGTGTGTGTAAATTTCTGCCCCCCCCCCCCCCCCCCCCCCCTCCCCTTCATCCCCCTCCTTTTCCTTTCCCTCTTCCCCACACAGTGTAGGCAGTTTGGGTAGTCATCCCTTCTCAAAGAAGCAGTAGCTGGAAGTCTTTTCTCTAGTTCTGTTTGCTGACTTGGACCTACTTGTAAAAGTCCAAGTTGCATGTGGAGTGGTTTTGTGGTGGTGTGGGTTTTTTTTTTTTGTTTTCCCCCCATATTTTTTCATGTTAGTGATATGTTAATCAGTGACCGCATTTTTTTTTTTCCTGCCTGGCTGTGCAAGTCATAATAATCTTACTGGGAATTAATCCATACTTCATAAAACAGAATTGGCATGAACTTTTAATGTGTACAAACCTTAAAAAAAAAAAAAGTTTTAGTTCTGGATAGAAACTTACTTGATACTGTGCTTTGTTTTTTCCATGTCAATCTTTAAATAAACATACAAATTAAATCATTAGGAGGCATTAAAAGTGATGAAAGGAGTGGCGCAAGGTCTACAAACGTTGCATGGAGCTAATATAGTGCATGGATCTTTGCATGAAAACAATGTTTTTGCTGTGAATCGAAAACGAGGAGTCCTCGGAGACTTTGATTTCACAAAATCAGAGGTAAAAAAACCATCCTTTAGTGACCTTTTTAGTCAGAATTACGTATCAAAACAGACAACTGTGCGATTTAAAAGGTTTATTGATAAACATTGTGCTTTGCAGTGAGACTCCTGTTTCATATTTTGGATAGGGTTGGGCAGTTTGAGTCTTGTTGAAGTTCTTCTAAACTTAATCTAATCTTGGAGGGGAAAAAAAGAATTACTGAGTGTGGGCTCTGGTTAAGCAAACCAGTGGAACAAAAAAGAGAAGCTGCAGTAGTTGTTTGTTGGCTGTCTGTCTTGTGTATTTAATGGTAATCAGCATCATCAGAGGCGAGAGTCAGAACTCATGTTTGAAGAAGGGCTGGTCAAGCTCATATGAAGTCTTTGCCTTTCTGTTTCATAGGTAATGAGGTTTCTAGTTTGTGTTTTAATCTGTTGTGGTATTTGGAAAATTAACAGGATTTTACATGTTGCCTACATACACCTGTATTTATACGTACTTCTGATCTAGTCCTCAGTTTCTGTAGTAAAGACTTTCATAGTTGTTCCTGGGGAAAATCTAATATTCTTTAAGAACACAAGCTATTTTCTTGCTATTCACTGTTTACATAGCAAAGTCTCCAATAATGGTATCTTCTGTAGTCACCTTTTTGATTTTCTAAACTCAAGTTGTTTGAGCTAAACCATTTTTGTGCTAGAGGTCTGCTTCATGCTTATTTAATTTTTAAAATATTAATATATAATATGTCATATTAATATAATAAGCCTAATAGACATTAATTTTCATTGAGAACCCTTATTTCTGCTTTGAAAATGCATTATCTGTTAATCTCATGAAGAGTGTCAAATGTTTGGACAGCAAAGTGTGCTTCCCTTGAAATAAATTTCAGTTTTTCAACAGAGAGATGCTTTAAAAGTTTTTGACAGCTGAATTTTCTGAAAGGTGATATTCAGTACAGGTGGTGTCATTGTGAAAATTGCAAGAGCTGAGGAAGACTGTCTCTCTGTTTATTCCTCCCTGCAGGTATGGGCTGTGCTGAAATGGGCAGCTCATGTGTGATAGAGCAGGAAAGTTCCACCAGTGGTTCACAGCCTGGATCCAGTTTGTGCCTTTGCTATAGGGGTATCAGTACTGCTCAGAGCTTGTACTTTCTGCATGATCACAAATGCATGAGTAGAGCTGGTAACTGATGTGTTACCAAGTACTCTTGGCAGTCTGGAGACTAGTCTTCTTCAGTCTGGCTATAGCTGGCGCTGGCTGCTGTCATGGAAGAGGATAGAAACTCGGGGTCTAGCTTTTATTTTGACAGTAGACAGTCCTAAAATATGCTGGAAACCAGGAGGGAGGAAGCAGCTAGTTTCAGGTAAAGACCAGAAAGGCAGAGAAGAAAAAATAGGAAAGCTGACAGAACTGAACTTAAGAGCTCAAGTTCTTTAAAATAGTGCTAAATGTCTTTTAATATTTATAATTTTTTTTTCTATTTTGAGAAGTTTTTCAATTTGTATTCTGTACCACCTTATGAGCTTAAATAGTTCTACCATGGAATAGAACCTGCCATCCCTATTCTTCTGTTACTGTTACAGATGATAGATGTGTGACGTTATCTCTTTTTTTCCTTTACGCACCACTTTTTTGTGATCAGTAAAGGAGGATTTTGCATTTCAGTCTGGGTTAGCACAGAACTCTATGGTAAAGTTGTCTGACGCATGTGCTGTTGGTCTTGCTTGAAATCATGGGTACAGTTTTTCTCCCCATAGAAAGAACGTGCTGCTGCAAACACTATGGTTGTCGGTACCCTGAGCTTAGTGCCTCCTGAACTGAAAATGGGACAGCCAGCTTCTCCAGCCTCTGACATGTTTGCTTACGGCTGCCTTCTGTTTTGGGTATGTTATGGCTTGTGGGAGAGTTTCTAGTAATACTATGGAACTGTAGCAGGTTTATAAAGAGCAATAAATGTTATCTCCAACTTCTGCTTTGAACTATTTTGGCTAAATAAGTGTTCATATTTTCAACTGAGAGGTAAGTCTGGAACGAATGGGAGTTACCATTATGGGCAAGAAGACAGTGCATTTTTTTCTGTAAAATATACAATGTAATTTGTATTGTAATGTGATCAAAAATTATGCTTTTGTTCTTCATGCTGTGGATTGTCAGTTCTTACAGCACTTCCTATTCATTCCTTGTGAGCTTTTTTTCTTCTTTTTTTGTGACCTTGCCCCTGAGGAATTAGCCAAATCAAGAGAGGGAAGATGAAGGCAAGGATGGGACTGTCATATGTTTTGTTGCTGGCAGCAGTGCTTAGATGGGTGTTTTGTTTCTTAGTGTGTGTTATGCTGGGGAGGGGAAAGCAATCTCCTTTCCTGTGTTTGGTGGTATGTTGCACAGTGTCTCTCCCATCTTTTTATCTTCTGGCACTGTATTGCTGCCTCCACAAATCAGGGTGTCAGTGCCGTGTGTTCTGAATGGGAAAACTTGAAATCTCCCAGACATGAAAAGCCACAGGCTGCCCAGCAAGTGCTGATGTTCCCAGGCAGTGATTTCGCATGAGCGCTTGATATATGGGAACTGGTTCACTGAGTACCGGTTGGAGCTCCAGGTACATGGGGGTCTTCCTGGGAAACACTGGCAGTTCCATCAGCTGCACAGTGATGGCTTCAGTAATCCCTTCTGTGCTGTAGCATCTTAGAAACGCTTCTTAACAGAGATGTAAACTGCAAGTTGATAGGTAGCTGCTGACAGTTACCGGTGCTTAGAAGATGAATCTAGTTCATATAAAAGTCATTCTTCATTATGTTTTATTCCCAATTTAGGAAGCAGTTGCTTCAAATCAAGTAATTTTTCTACTGAAATAGATGAACTAAAGTGTAGCTTAATATCATACATCCTTATAGTTTATTAATGTGGTGTGGTTCAGTTAGAACACTTCCAGTACCACTGTCCAGATCTTCATCTGTTCTAGAAAAAAGGTTTTTACAAGCAGAAGTGAGTGTAAAACAAAAAAACAAACAAACAAAAGCCCAAAAAGCAAAGGCAGTTTTACTAACGGCTGGCTTTTCTTGAAGAGAATATCTGGGATGCAACAAGATCGGCATTCTTCTGAAACTTCATCCAAGTTTGCCAGCTGAATTTCAGATTAATCCGTGTGTAACTAATCTCCATCTTGGACTTGGTGTTGTAGTGATCATTTGATGGAAAATTTTAGCTCAAGTGTTAGTATTGTGTTCAACAGTTGCCAGTTTCATGTTGGGCAGCTGAAATCGTGTTCTTCCTCATTAAACAACAGTGCCACTTCTAAAATTGAGACAGTGGTTTTCCAAGTTCTCTGCTGCTCTGTGTCACAAGAACCCAGCATTGACTAAACACGTTTCCTTTTGCTGTCTCTGTTCATAGAGGCATTTTCAGATGAACCTGCAGGCAGGGTTTTGAAAAATGCTGTACTTGGGCATGGTTCTAGGCGATAGTAAAAACTGGAGAAATTTTACTTTTTACGGGTACAGGGTTCACATTTGTCTGTTAAGAGTGCACTTGCCCCTCAGCATTTCTTAAAGAGGATTATGTAATTAAAGGTACAGCTTGGGCATGGACCTTGAGTCATATTTTTAAAAGTCTATTTCTTTTGACCTCAAAGTTTCTTCTGATACTAACTTTTTTCCCATTGCTTCTGTGTAAGGGGAACTTGAGCCCCTTGCATGTTTTACCCTACTGTGAAATTGGGGAAAAAAGCATTTCCCTGCCATTTTCCTATAACAATCCATTTTCACTTGAAACCTGGAATTTCCTTGACTGATGTTTGGCTTTGTTAAACTAAAGGGAAAAAAACCCACCAGTGTTATGCATTATGTATGTTTTCATTTACAGCTTTGTGTTCAAAACCAGGAGTTTGGCATAAAAGAAGATGGAACACCTGAGGTCGATGTGGTTGTCATGGTATGTTAATTGTCAGATGGGGAAGATTAGAGTGCTCTTGTTTAGAGGTGTTTATTTATTTTTTTAAAAAGTCAAACATTGCATTGTAAGCGCTGGGTTGATAAAATGATCTTAATTGACTGTTTAGATAATTCTGAATAGCATGCACAAAGAAAATGATGTTTGAGAAGGTAGAAAAAACCCCGAGTTTTAATATTTAACTCTAGTCTTAGGAGGAGCAACTTCTTCACAGATAATCATTAATTGAATGACACCCAAGTTATAGACTTGGGGAATAAGTCGTTGAGATTCAGCCTCAAAGGAGGTATTTGAATTAGGAACCTGTCTCTTCTGAAGTCAGGGAAGTTGACTTTGTTCATATGTCTTCCTACATAATCATTGTATGGTGCTTGAGTGTTAATAAAACAGCCACATTCCATTTTAATCTCTTAAATGCAGTTGTAAAAGTGTATTTGTACCCTTTATTCTTTGGTTTGGGTTTTTTGGGTGTGAGATGTAAACTTTCTTATGCCTCTGAAACAAATACACAGATATAAGTGGACCCTCCATGATAGGAGTTTGTATTGCTGCTTTCATTGTTTCTCCTCGCAACTGTTGTTCTCTGTGTGCTGTATGTCAGCAACTGTTGTCACCTTGAACTCTATTTTCAGTCCCTTTTTTTGAAGCTTATCCTTTCCCAGTGTCTCAGTGACTCCTTAAGAATAAGTAGACCTGTGTGCCTTCCTGTTTCCCAACTAAAGTCTCCAGCTTTGAAGTCAATCCTTTGCTAACTTATGTATCTCTTGGATGTTAATCATAAGCAGATAATTTTATGGCCGCCTCTCTATATGCCTTAGTCACCTGAGTGTTTGTCTTTCCTTGGGTTTATTTTCTTGTGTAACTCTTTCCCATAAGCCTTCAGCCTTTTGGCCAGGAGTTAAGTCCTTTCTTTGTGCCTGCTTTCAACCTCTTCTAACTTTGCTACAGGTGATTCCTTTTTCTCCTTATAAAAGTTGGAATAAGACATGCCACCATATATAGTTTAAAGAAATTCACTGGGAGGTTTATGGACCTTTTTCAAATCCTTAGGTTTCCCAGGCTACTTTCTACTTCATACTTTTTGCTGTACTTCTGCCTGTCTAGTTACTACTGACTGCTGTATTCTTGTCCTGTGTCCCTCCCATCTCCCTTGAGTGGATTGCCCTTGTATTTTTTAATCTGTATGGACTACTTCTCATATCAGGTTTATTCTGTTGATCTTACTTTAAGTGAGAGCTTACTGCTTTATCTAGATTTGAGAAGGCCATGAAACTCCTTAAGTCAAGCCCTATACTGTTATTAAAAAAACTGCAAGCAGGTGACTCTCTTTAACTTTTAAGCAGTCTTAGGTTATGGGTAGAATTTTCAAAGGAATATATGGAAGAGTTAGAGGTCCTGTACTTTCCAAAAAAGTAGAAAAATACATTAAATAGAAAAGTAGAAAACAAAGCAGTGGAGTTACTGTTGGTCAGATGAATTTGGTTTGTTTTGTCAAGGGAAAAAGAAACCTGAAGAATAAATCCCTCTTTATTGGTTATACGTGTGTATTAATGATTTGCCTGCTTAGCAGAAATAACTGTTAAAGCATGGGGCTAAATTACTAGAGTTATATTTATTATGAGCTTAGTGTATCCTGTTTACTGTACTTAGGTTAAGAAACTCTTGATACAGTACTAGACTAACACAGCTGTAGTGGTTCCGGTGTCCAGCCAGGGTAGCTTGTGGGTCACTGCATGACACAGCACTGTAAATAATCTTGTTTTATTAGATGACTTATCCTCTACAGTATGTCTTTTAATAACTGTATTTCAGCAGTGTTGTCCAGTGATGAAAGCATTAGTGATAAAGCACAGGACTGTCTACCAAATCCCTCTGCAAAATTATTTCCCGTGTGACCCTACCATGGAAAATAAAAAAAAATAAAACATGCAGCATTTGAGCAGGGAGGTGATCCTGTAAATAGTGTTTCTTCTCATCATTATAGCTGCTTGGCTTCTTACAAAAAATTAAATGAATCTCATGAAACAAACAGCATTATAGGAAAGAAGATCCAGTACTTCATGATTCACCATTAGGGCTAACTGGGGGGTTTTAAATGTGTTCCACAAAACTTGTACAGAAGAGTCTGCCCAGTGCGTCATTCAAGATTATGCATAATAATCTTGAGATACTGAAAAACCCAAGTTTTCTCTCATGCATAAGGGAAACTTAATTGTTCAAGGAATTAGAAAAGATTTCTTGGGGCATTAAAAATTAGAGTTGGTTCACTTCTGTTTTACATAAAATTTCTGCTGTGATAATGCTTTACAAATAAGGTCTGATGTATGCAAGTCAAAGTTTAAATGGCCAGTTTCAGGGTATTGTACTTTTGTGTTCTTCTGTGGCAGATATCTTTTGAAGTGCAAACAGCTACCTTTATTTCAAGGACAATTAATGAATTTAGCCATTATTGTTCCTAGCAGGGATTCATTAATTTTACAGCTTTTAATAAGAGCAAAAATGTAATAATTTTTCCCTGATGAAAAGAACCAGCATTTGATTTTTGACCTTGTCAGGTGACACAATGCTAATCAATATATCATTCTTGGCAGTTTTCAAAGATTCATTCTGGATGCATGTGCGTGCACATGCACCAGCCACCAAAATCTTCTGGAAAGCAATCTGTGCTGCCTGCAGTGCACAGGAACACACATGAGGGTTTTACTAAGAAATGTAATATTAAAAAAAATTCTTTCAGCTGTTTCTTGGGGAATCTTTTAGACCTCTGGCTGTTAATCCTTGTCCCAGTTCTTGAGGAAAATCTATTTTGCTTTTAAGTGCTTTATCTATAATCAGCTTACTCAGAATTAATCTCCATGCCCATCTGCAGGCTCTTGACTGGCTGGTAATTTCCCTTCCATCTCAGTCTCATGCCCAAAGGAATTGCATACTTGCAACTAGTAAAATTTTTGTTGTCTTCGGCAAATGTAAAATTGCCACAGAAAAATAACGTTAAGCTTTAAAATGGGGATATTAATGTTGGGTATCTGTTGAGGAAAAGCAAAGTTTAGAGACAAGCTCTTGAAGCCATTCATTTTGCCATGCCAGGCTTCAGTGTGTTTCAGCATCCAGTTTTACATATTTACTTTTTTTAAAAAATAAAAATAAGAGCAAGCACAGTGGAATGGAGTAGACACGATGAAATGTTGTCCTACAGCAGTATTCCTTGTGAAATCAATTTTCAGTTTCTTTAGTGCAAAAAGCTGGTGAGAAGGTGATATTTGTTGATGACATACATTTGATAATATCATGAAATGCAAATACACAAGTACAAAGCTTATCAAGCTCTTTAAATGCTCAGACTTTCTTCACTTTTTGCAGAGGAAGTGTGTAGTCATGTTTCACTCCTGTATTTCATTGCACATGTTTGGATCTTCTTAACTAGAGATTTTCCTTTAAGCATTTTAAATGTTTTATAAACATTTAACAATCTCTTATGCCTGTAAGAGCAACAGTTTTCAGATCTCATCTTTTCACCTAGATTTCAGATTGGGGAGTGGCTAATTCTCCAGAGTCACTCTGATAATTAGTGGAAGACTTGGAAATTGTCTGCTTGTTTCTGTCTTCCAGTTTTTGACTACTTGTGTGCATTTCTTTGCATCACAGTGATTCTTCAGTCTGGGTGAAATGGGGATAGGTGAGAGGTGTAGAGATATCTTGTGCTTTGCTGTTTTATTGACCCTGGTCAGACGTGTTGCTGTGTCGGGAGACTGTGAACAAGCCAGACTCCTTATGGAAGGATTTTGGTCCCGTTGAGTTTTGGTAATCTGCATCTTGAGGTCAGTCTTTGAGATTGTCTTTCTTGCAGTCCCCTTGTCCAAATCCACTGTGTGCTGTTCCTCCCTCAACAGGTGATGTTTATGCATAAGCGTAGCAGCTGTGGTTTTATGTTTTGTGTATGGAGTCTAGCACTGTTAATGTGCTAAGTATTTAGGTATGTAATCCCTTCTGATAAATCCAAAGAGCCTAAGCATAAGTGACGGGTTAATAGCAAAATAGCTGCTGTTGATTTAGGGCCCATTACTTTTAGTTTGTTTTCTTTTCATGTGCTCTTGTAGAGAGATAAAGCAATATGATAGAACTTAAAAGATGAAGTTGTAGAAGGTGAATGGCACCTGGTCTTTCTACTGAGAAGGAACAGAACAGCTTCAGTATTTCTATAACTTATGGTAGTTCAGTGAATTGATATTTTAAAATATAACAACTCATGCTCTTCTGTGAACTCTGCTGGCGCCAGCTTGACAGACCTGGTGCTGAGCACTTGCCTTTATTTTGTTGTTAATGAGCAAAGTGTCAACTGTTGCTGACTGTTGGGAATGCTGTGGTACAACCTTTTGTGAGGGCTTTGGGCCCTAAGCACTTACAAGATGTGTTCATCAAATGCTTAGTTGTTATTTGTAATTGAGCTTTGATTACTTACTGATGAAATCTTTCTCCCTCTGTTTGTAGGATGATAAAGTTAAATCTCTTCTCCTGAATTTGTTCTGCTGTAACAGACTGACGGCTGAGCAGGTGCTGAGGGATGATTGCTTCCTTGAGGTTGATACAATTCCAGTTTCACCACAACCAGGTGAAGAACCTGAGCCATGTGAAGAACATGATTCTGAGAAGACAGATGGGGAAAAAAGTGATTAACTGAGGAGAATGCAGCAAACCCTACTCAACAGATGTGAAACTTTTTCATCAGTTGTTTGATGATCTTCTATTTTTCGTTTGGTTTTGAAATCATTGTCCTGAAATCTGAAGTCTCAAAATATAAAAGGTTTGGGAGGTGCAGTCATCTTTTGTGATGACACAATACTCACTGCATTTTCTTTTAAATACATTCTATTCTAAATAAGTGTTCAGGGGTATAAGTGATGTGTTACTGATTGTGTTCTTAGTTTAACAGACAAAGAGAAAGGCTGACATATAGGCTTTAAATTTACAGATAAGTCTTGTTAGATGCTAGAGATTCATAAAGGTTCATACCTTTAGTGACTTGTTTTTGTATCCAGTTTTCTACCCTTCATGCTGTAATTCCAGATATGTTCTCTTAAAGATGCTCTAGGGTATTACCTTTTTGCTGGAGTATTTTTGTTATTGCATAGTCAAGATGTTCCTACAGCAACTGCCTTCAAGAGTTAAGGAAAAAAAAATAGTACTGCTTTGACAACTGGTAAAAGAAAGGGTGGGCAGCCTGCCTTTCCTCTGTCTTTCTGCATTTGAAAAATGCAGTTGGCTTTATAGAGAGCAGACATCCTTCTAGTTGCTCCTTTGCAGTGCTGCTGCCAACCAAAATACTATATACACACATTTGTAAAAATGCTTATTTGCTTTACATAAGTGTGTATACATATCATCTGTTCTTAAACATTGTTCACAATAGCTATAAAGGTGTGATTTTCATGAGCGTGCTTGCCTGAAACACTTTCATAGAATCACAGAATTGTCTAGGTTGGAAAAGACCTTGAAGATCATCCAGTCCAACCATTAACCCAACATTGACAGTTCCCAACTACACCATATCCCTCAGCGCTATGTCAACCTGACTCTTAAACACCTCCAGGGATGGGGACTCCACCACCTCCCTGGGCAGCCCCTTCCAACGCCTAACAACCCGTTCTGTAAAGAAATACTTCCTAATATCCAGTCTAAACCTGCCCTGGCGCAACTTGAGGCCATTACCTCTTGTCCTATCACTTGTTACTTGGTTAAAGAGACTCATCCCCAGCTCTCTGCAACCTCCATTCAGGTAGTTGTAGAGGGCGATGAGGTCTCCCCTCAGCCTCCTCTTCTCCAGACTAAACACCCCCAGTTCCCTCAGCCGCTCCTCGTACAACATGTGTTCCAGACCCTGCACCAGCTTCGTTGCCCTTCTCTGGACACGCTTGAGTAATTCAATGTCCTTTTTGTAGTGAGGGGCCCAAAACTGAACACAGTAATCGAGGCGTGGCCTCACCAGTGCTGAGTACAGGGGTAAGATCACTTCCCTGTCCCTGCTGGCCACGCTATTTCTGATGCAAGCCAGGATGCTATTGGCCTTCTTGGCCACCTGGGCACACTGCTGGCTCATGTTCAGCCGACTGTCAATCAACACCCCCAGGTCCCTCTCTGACTGGCAGCTCTCCAGCCACTCCTCCCCAAGCCTGTGGCACTGCTGGGGGTTGTTGTGGCCAAAGTGCAGCACCCGGCATTTGGCCTTATTGAAACTCCTACAGTTGGCCTTAGCCCATCGCTCCAGCCTGTCCAGGTCTCTCTGCAGAGCCTCCCTACCCTCGAGCAGATCAACACTCCCACCCAACTTGGTGTCGTCTGCAAACTTACTGAGGGTGCACTCGATCCCCTCATCTAGATCATCAGTAAAGATGTTAAACAGGAGTGGCCCCAAAACCGAGCCCTGGGGGACACCACTCGTGACTGGCCGCCAACTGGATTTACCTCCGTTCATCACAACTCTTTGGGCCCGGCCATCTAGCCAGTTTTTTACCCAGCGAAGCGTGTGCCCATCCCAAGCAGCCAGTTTTGTCGGGAGAATGCTGTGGGAAACGGTGTCAAAGGCTTTACTAAAGTCAAGGTAAACAACATCCACAGCCTTTCCCTCATCCAATAAGCAGGTTGCCGTGTCATAGAAGGAGATCAAGTTTGTCAGGCAGGACCTGCCTTTCATAAACCCCTGCTGACTGGGCCTGATCCCCTGGTTGTCCATTATATGCCTTTTAATGGCACTCGAGATGACCTGCTCCATGACCTTCCCTGGCACTGAGGTCAGACTGACAGGTCTGTAGTTTCCTGGATCCTCCTTTATGCTTTTCTTGTAGATGGGTGTCACATTTGCCACCCTCCAGTCCAATGGGACTTCCCCAGTTAGCCATGATTTCAGGTAAATCACGGAAAGCAGCTTGGCGAGCACATCTGCCAACTCTTTCAGCACCCTTGGGTGTAATCCATCCAGTCCCACAGACTTGTGTGCATCCAAGTGGTGTAGCAGGTCTCTGACCACCTCCTCTTCAACTGTGCTGACCTCATTCTGCTTCCCCTCTGCATCTCCCAGCTCATGAGGCTGGGTGTCCAGGGAACAGCCAGTTCCACTGCTAAAGACTGAGGCAAAGTAGGCGTTGAGCACCTCAGCCTTTCCCTCATCCTTAGTTATCATGTTTCCCTCTGCATCCAGTAAAGGAGGGAGATTTTCCCTAATCCTCCTTTTGCTGTTAACGAATTTATAGAAACATTTTTATTATCCTTAACAGCTATAGCCACGTTGAGCTCTAGCTGTGCTTTGGCTCTCCTGATCTTCTCCCTGCATAACTTCACTACATCTTTATAGTCTTCATGAGAGACCTGGCCCCTCTTCCAAAGGTCATAGATTCTCCTTTTGTTCTTGAGATCCAGCCAAAGGTCCCTGTTTAGCCAGGCCGGTCTTCTTCCCCACCTGCTTGTTTTTTGGCAATGGGAACAGCCTGCTCCTGTGCCTTCAAGACTTCTCTCTTGAAGTATGTTCAGCCTTCCTGGACTCCCATATCCTTCAAGGCAGCCTCCCAAGGGATTTTGTCAATCAGTCTTTTGAACAGGTCAAAGTTTGCCCTCTGGAGGTCTAAGGTGGCAGTTTTACTAACCCCTCTCTTTGTTACTCCAAGGATCAAAAAATCATCTCATGATCACTGCACCCTCAGATGACCTCCAACCTTTACTTCCCCCACAAGCTCTTCCCTGTTCACAAGAAGCAGGTCCAGGAGGGCACCTTCCCTGGTTGGCTCACTCACCAGCTGTGTGAGCAAGTTATCCTCCACACATTCCAGGAACCTCCTGGATTGCTCTCTCTCTGCTGTGTTGTATTCCCAGCAGATACCCAGGAGGTTAAAGTCTCCCACAAGAACAACGGCAAGTGACCACGAGATTTCCCCTAACTGTTTATAGAAAGCTTCATCCACCTCACTGCTTTGGTTGGGGGGTCTATAGCAGACTCCCACATCAAGATCTGCTTTATTGGCCCTTAACCTAATCCAAACACTCTCAACCCCGTTATCACTATACTTGATTTCTGAGCTGTCATAGCATTCTGTAACATACAGGGCCACTCCACCGCCTCTCCTTCCCTGTCTATCCCTCCTGAAGAGCTTGTAGCCATCAATTTCAGCACTCCAGTCGTGAGGCGTCCCACCACATTTCTGTGATAGCTACTAAGTCATAGTTCTCGTGTTGCATCATGGCTTCAAGCTCCCCCTGTTTGTTGCTTGTACTGCGTGCATTGGTATAGATGCACTTGAGATGAGCTAATGAATCCAACACCTTTTTGTGAGTGCAGGCCCCATTTCCTATCAGACCTTTCTCAGGTGCTTCCACAGTCCCTAAACATCTTTCCCTTCTCTCAAATGAAGTGGCAGAGGGAGAGCCCTCACCAGTCCACCATCCTTCAAGCTTTGGCATGCTTCCCTTGAGCTTGTTCCTAACAGGCCCAGTCATCTCCCTATCCCCCCTCATATCTAGTTTAAAGCCCTGTCAATAAGCCCTGCTAACTCCTGCCCCAGAATCCTTTTCCCCCTTTGGGACAGCTGCATCCCACCTGTCTCATTTGTCACCAGCAGACCAGGTGCCTTATAAACTTCACCATGATCAAAGAACCCAAAATTCCGATGGCGGTGCCAGTCTCTGAGCCACATGTTAATCAGATGTGTTTTCCACCCTCCTTCAGTGGTTTTCCCTTCCACTTGAGGGATTGATGAAAACACAACCTGAGCTCCCGAGCCTTCAGTTAGGCACCCCAGCGCCTTGAAGTCCTTTTTGAGTGACTTAAGACTTCTCTCTACCACCTCATCGTTACCTGCCTGGATAACCAACAAGGGATAGTGATCAGAGGGCCACACCAGAGCAGTGACCTTCCTTTTAATATCTCTAACCCAAGCCTCAGGGAGGCAGCAGATCTCTCTATAGTATAGGTCTGGTCGACATATGGGCCCCTCCGTACCCCTCAGAACAGAGTCACTCACTACAATTAACCCTCCTTTCCTTCTTACTTGAAGAAGTCACAAGTTGTGGGGCTGAGGGACAAGCTATGGATGACTGACCAGATGTGTCTTCATTTACCATCTTCATTTGGCTGGCTGTCTAGTTCCAAAGCCTCATACCTAATGACAACTGGGAAGGTGAGTGGGGCCGAGAAGGTTTTCGCTTGCCTTTCCGAGGAAGGACCTGACTCCATTCCCCCCTGTCCCCCACAAACCCTCCTTCTGCCTGGTGAGAGAAGTCATGTATTTCTTGTGGAGCCTCTACCTGCTGCCTTTGTCTCAGAGTGTGGCTCCATCAGTCAATCATTTTCACACTATTTGATCATTCTCAACCTTCCTACCTGCTCCCTCAGTTCAACCCCTGCCTGAGCAGATCGTTTACTTGATCACACTGCACACAAACAGTGTCTCTGACTCCCTCCGGTTCAAGTGCCGGGCTCAGGCACTCTCGGCAGGCAGAGACCTGCACAGCTGCCTGTTCGTGCAGGACCTCTGTCTGGGTTCCCACATTCCTCATCACTCTGCCTCTCGGCCATGTTGTGACCATGCTCTTCTCTCTGGCCGGGAGGGAACCAACCCCTGGGTGCTGTTCCCCACACGCTGTGCTCTCACGTCCCTGCAGTGCCGTTCCTTCCCTCCCCTCTCTCCGGCACTGGTCAATAGCTTGCAGGGATCGAACGTACCCTGTCCAGTGGCAGAGGCTCAGCCCTGCCCTACAAGCTGCCTCGGGGCACTCACAGTCAAGTACTGTCTGATCACCCTGAGCTCCCACAGGGTTCTTATCACCTGATCAGCGGTGGGTGGTGCTGGTTCCGCCCACACTAACCCGGGAGGGCCCACCCCGCTCGTTACTGAGGGCGGGTGTGAGCTGGTCTCCTCGGCAGTGACCGCCGGGGCGGTTACAGCTCGTTCAGAACAGGCGCCGCCGGCCCTTGGCTCCGCCCGCCGCCTCAGCTGCCCGCCCAGCGGCCTCCCAGCCTCCTCAGAGCCGGCTAGCCGCCGCCTTGGCTACAAAAGATTCAAAAGCCCCCTCCAAAAAGCTCCTTGCAGGTCCCTTTTGCCGCGATTCCCCCCCAGTGCGGACTTACCTACACTGGAGCTGGTCTCCTCGGCGAGTGACCGTATTGTTACCATTGAAAGAGTTTTGTTAGCTCTTTATTTTTACAGGAAACTGTTGCTTATCTTCATGAAGGTTTTCCT
The DNA here is from genome assembly GCF_031877795.1 of Strix aluco. Classification (NCBI taxonomy): domain Eukaryota; kingdom Metazoa; phylum Chordata; class Aves; order Strigiformes; family Strigidae; genus Strix; species Strix aluco. The sequence continues at coordinate 139,475,386 of NC_133931.1, forward strand.
TTCTTAGAAAGAAACAGGTCAAAATGTGCAGAGTTGATGTAGCAGTATATTTAGCCTCTGGGTGTTGCTCTTGGACAGCGCTGTTGGCAGACTAGTATTTTGTAGAGGAATTATTGAAGCTGCGTGCTGTTGGATGAAGAATGCAGAAATGTAGTATGGAATGGGCAAGAAGCAGCACCAGGGGAATTGGGGAGCCCCTGGGTACAATAATACAGTCCACCGGGGATGAAGACACCACCTTGGCAGGTCCACCTCTGATTACTTGGTTTTCCATCCTTAAACCAAGTAGTCTTTTTTTTTTTTTTTTTTTTTTTTTTAAATAACATGTAAGATGCTTTGTTCTTTTTTTCATTAAATGATAATGATTTTTTAAATTTCTCTAATGTGTATGTAACCAATGATAGCAAAACCTTTGTTAAAAATATTTTTTGATGTAGAATTCTTGGTCAGTGTGATAAATATTTTCATTATCGAAATCACAGAAGAAGAATGCCTTGTTTTTTGTCAGTGAAAATAGTTTAACAATTTTGTGGCATGCTTTCCAAATATTGATTGCAGTCTTTCACTGTTAATAAAAGGCTAACTTTAATTTTAATGTTAAACACTGAAAATAGAGGTTGGAAGAGTAACCTGATGGTTTGTGTTGTGCTGTGTCATGTATATTAGAATAAATTTTTGCCCAGTTCTTCTGCTTCAGAGTCCATGCAACCTAACGTGTACTTCTTAAATCCCCAAATTGCTAACTTCCTTGGTTTTCTGAAACCAGAAGTCTCTATGTATGCTTGATTTAAAACACTGCAGTCTCTTCAAAATCTCTTAACCAGCTGTAAGTAATATGATTTTTTTTTTACATATGGAACCTACCACCTCAGATGGATTTTCTGCAATAAAACTTCTGAAACCTTTTGGTATATATGAGTGTCAAGGGTACGAGACAGCCTGTTGATTGCTTTGATTACAGTCTTAGGGTCACCAGTTGTGTTTGTTTCTACTTCAACCTTTTCTAAGGTAATTTTGTAGCTGTGGTTTCCTCTTCATTTCTTACTTGCCGGAGGCCTTAACAAATTAGGTTGGTTCAGAGTTGTGTTGCTTGGCTATCCTGCTAAAGCTGAATACTAGACCATGGTAACGGACTATGTGCTCTTTCGTTTGAGACGCGCCTTTTTCAACTGCACCTCTTCTGGCTAGAAGATGGGTGCTCAGAGGATAAGGAAAGGAGGTTGAAATGATCCCGTAGGAACGGTCTGCCTCCTTACTCACTTGCTGTTTCTTCTAAGAAGCCCAGATGAAACTTAGCTCACTCTTGGTAGCAACATTATGCAGTTTTGAGCAGTGTCCTTCCACAGAGCAGGTCAGGGGGGACCTTCATGGGCTTGAGTATTGCTTTGCTGGGAAGTAAGAGGTTCAGTTTCTGTCATGGGCCCAAGACATTCGGTCTTCCTATGGCCTCTAACAGTAAGCCTGCAGTTTTGGGTCTTGGTGCTGACAGCTTCCTTTTGTGAGGACTGTTACCTTTTGTTAGTTGCTCGCATTAGTGTGTTCTCTGCTCTCCTCACCTTGGTGTCTGCCAGTCTTGTGTTGGTATCAGTCTTGGCTTTTGCTCAGAACATTGTACCCAAGTCAGCTACTACAGTCACCTTCTAGGCTGTGGATCTGGAAAGTCATGTAAGAATAAATGCTTTATTCGGGCACCTGAAAACAGCCACTTCCTCTACCTAACCTAGCCTGCACGCCTGGGATAGGGCTGGTTTTATTTGGGAAGAGGAGTACTTTCAGCAGATTGGAGAACATCAGCATTTCTTATCTCCATGGTTTGGGTGGAGCTGTGGGAACTACTCCTCCTTTTTGAATGCTGGGCCTCCAGTCACTTCTGGAGACTTGCTGTTCTGTTCACTGCCTCTTAATCTTCACACCCACCCTAACTTCCATAGTAACATTACTACATCTTTCCACATAGTTTGCTGCTCACTCCATTAGTATTTAACACTTCTGCCTGTGTAGTTTATGCTCCATGCCACACTTCACTTGCAGCTCCTGCAGCAGTCTGAAAACATGCGTTTTTCACTGCAGGAACACTGAGGCTAGATAGACTGAAAACAATTGTCAATTTGGCCTGTCCTTTAGAATTGTGGACGGATCTGCTGTTACGATATGGAATTCTGTTCTGTTAGTGCCAACCTGCACTGTGGTGGGGGCACATGGGCTCAGGTGTTGGAATTGGGTTTTGGCAGCTTTAGATTCAGGGGCTGAAAAACATCAAGATCGCACCACATAGAAGCATCTTCGTAAGTTAAAACCATTTGAATTGGATTTTTTTAAAAACATGTTTTACTATCCATTTTGTCTGACATCTGTGTGTTATAGCTGCAAGGTATGTTACCAATAGGTGGGGAGAAACAAGATTTGCCCTGCTGTGTGAAGGTGCGGTGTTGGTTTGTATTTGTTACCCTGCTGCATTGTCAGTAGTGGATTAGCTGCCTGAGGCCTGTGGCTGGGACCCGCTTCCACTTGCTGTACAGCAGAGCTGGGAGAGCTTTCCAGAACTCCTTGATGTGCATTTCTTCACTTGGGAACTTCCAGCTATTCAACTTTCCTGCAATCTTTACCACTGGTAGCATGGTCAAGCAAACTGGATCTGTTCTGTCTCATCTCAGCAGTCCCAGTGTGGACCACAAGTTTTTGGGATCCTGACTATGGTATTATGAGTTTAATCCGTCAATTTAGCAACCATCTGGCTTTTCAACAGTATGGCCTGGTGGTTCAGCAGAGCCAAGAGCTGTACCGCCTGGCATCAGTGTACTGGATATTGCCAGACTTGACAGCTTTGGAAGAAGAGTCCTTGTTTGAAGTGGAAGAAGATGGTGCATGTGTTCCTTGGGGCTTAGAGATGCAAGATACTATTCATTTAGATGATTCCACAGCAGGTTTTGTCCTTACCAGGTGTGTCTTGAATTTTCTGTTCTCCCAGGTGTGGCCTAGGATGCCTGTGCTGTTAAAATGCATGTTACAGCCTTGCAATCAGTACACAGTTGCATGTAGTTGGTTTCGATGGAAATATAATGTCCTCTCCATCACTTACCAAGTCCTCCATGCATTGCTGCAGCTTCTCTTTCTAACCAGCTTCTTGAGAAATTTCTTCTGTTCCCTGTCCTCATTCTAGTTAGTAATAAGGCTTCTCTGTTGCTCTCAGAGATGGTCTGTTGTGGTGTTACTGGAGCCTGAAAAATGTGTGAAGTGCACGTTCTTAATAGTGTTGCCTTAGGTACCCTGTGGTGGGTTAAGTTATTGGCTGCTCCCCCTCCTTGCCCTGTCAAGGCAGGAGAAGAGTAGACACAGGGGCAAGTCTTGCAAGAGAATGTAAGAGCTATGTACCCACTAGACAGTCTTTCGAGTGTCTTGAGGTTCAGTAGAAGGATTTTAAGTGGTAATTAGCACACTTCAAATTTTTATGCTAAGTTTGCATGAACTGTGGTAAATTGCAAGCCATACAAGTCCCACCACATGAAAACCTGAACAAACATGCAAGAAGCCTTATGCAGTGTGAAAGTCACATACAGCATAACTGTGTATAGTCAGCAAGACTCAGAGGATTTCTTCATGTACAGGTATCTCACTTTCAGTTAACAGAATTGATTCAGTCTCCCTCAGGAGAGAAACCAGGAGAATTTGTTTGGAGCAAATAGATTGAAGATGCTTTGGTCCAGCTACTGTGATGAAAGCTGGATAAATACTCCAAAATAAAAGCCTGCTGACATTGATATCAGGAGATGCAGGTGGAGGCTGCTGGAATTGGAAGTGGTTTTATTTGAAAAAAGTATTTTTTTTCCCCCTCGTAGGACTTTGTTTAAAGTTGAAGTCTGCTGTTGGGGAATGCAGATCTGTTCCACAGCAATTTTTCTTCCTTCTCCTATTTAACTGTCAAAATGATGATTCCACAAAAGCAATGCCAACCTCTTCCTGAAGGCTGGTTGTTGCCACTGTTCATGATGCAGGTGTGCAGTTCTTGTAAACTCATCAATCTGCCTCTAACTTTTATCCTTCCCAGCAAGAGATGGAGCTGTTGTTCATTTGTTCTTCCAGCTGTCACCTTTCCTCTGTAGAGTTGTTTTCTTCTTTCCTTCAGACCTAGTTGGAACCTTTAGTTTGTCTGTTTTTAACTTCTCCATTGGCCCAAGAATCGGCTACTGTGCCTACCTCTTTTCTCTGCACCTTTGTGTAATTTATTTGGTGAAATGATCAATTCTTGTACTTGCATATTGAATTTGGAAACAGATCCAGATGCTACAAGTTATCACAGAATCATAGAATGGTTTGGATTGGAAGGGGCCTTAAAGATCATCCAGTTCCAGCCCCCCTGCCACGGGCAGGGACACCTTCCACTAGACCAGGTTGCTCAAAGCCCCTTCCAACCTGGCCTTGAACACTGCCAGGGAGGGGGCAGCCACAGCTTCTCTGGGCAACCTGTTCCAATGCGTCTCACCACTCTCACAGGAAAGAATTTCTTCCTTATACCTAATCTAAATCTGCCCTCTTTCTGTTTAAAACCATTACCCCTCGTCCTATCACTACCCTCCCTGATAAAGAGTCCCTTCCCATCTTTCCTGTAGCCCCCTTTAAGTACTGGAAGGCCGCTATAATGTCTCCCTGGAGCCTTCTCTTCTCCAGGCTGAACAACCCCAACTCTCTCAGCCTGTCCTCGTAAGCGAGGTGCTCCAGCCCCCTGATCATCTTCATGGCTCTTCTCTGGACCCGCTCCAACAGGTCCATGTTTTTGCTATACTGAGGAGTCCAGAACTGGACACAGTGCTCCAGGTGGGGTCTTATGAGAGCAGAGTAGAGGGGGAGAATCCCCTCCCTCGACCTGCTGGGCACACTTCTTTTGATGCAGCCCAGGATACAGTTGGCTTTCTGCTCTGCGAGTGCACATTGCTGGCTCATGTCCAGTTTTTCATCCACTAGTACTCCATGTACCTGGTCATGTAGGATGCTCAAGGAGCAGGAGAAAATGTGCATATGACTTACAGGCACAGCTAGGGCTGCAGTTTCCAACACATCACATGAAAGAAAGAAACATCTTAAAGTTGTTTTTGGACAACAGTATGTTTACATTAATGGCCTTTTCCTAATACTCTTTTGAAATATTTTGTTAACCAGAGCTTGACTTTGTTGTATTTCAGTGATGTGCCTACAAAGTTGTTAAATTGCTGGGACATCTTTTGCTCTCAGGGACTCACAGTTCAGTCACTATGACTAGACAGGCTTTGTATTTCAGTACTTAATTCCTTACATTGTCTTTACAAACATCACTGTTGTAGAGGGTGAGCACGGTTTGGTATTGGTGTTGGAGACACTGTTACTTCATGGTGCCATTTGCGAGTAACATGATTGCTCATGTGCATAAACTGCAAGACTGATCATTTGGGTATGCTGTAGCGATTTGTCACAGAGCAACCTTTTTTCTTCCGGCTTAATAATAGACTTCCAGCCTTGTCTGAATGTGTACTGCATCTTGCCCCACTGTTTTACTAGGGAAGCAGCTAATCTTTAAAGATAGGATCAAAAATCTTGCTCTTACAGTCATTTGCTCCCACTGCTTGAGACAGAAAATGGTGAGGGGAACTCAGGGAGATACTGGATACCAATGACTTGTTTTTTGAACACCGCTTTTTCCTTCCTGGGTATTTCTGTTTCTGTGAAAGTCTCTCTAAAAAAACCCCAGGTTTTGATAGGAAGCTTAAGAAACGTGCACTGAAACTTGTTCTAAGCAGTAGATCAGAAGAGTACAAGTGTCTATACATACCACCCATATGCTATTTCAAAGGATAGGTGACAGTATTATTTTCTGCTGGTCCTAACTCTACAAGAAGTTACAGTGTTAATCCTTTGCAAGAACACAGTGACAGGAAACAACCTGTTAGTGCTGTTAGATGGGCCAAACTGCTGAACGTTTTTTATTGAAAATGTAGAACACTTTCTAGTCAGAGCATACTGACAGACCAGCATGTTGTGTTAATATCTTAATACTATTCCTCAGGGCATTTATAAAGTTAATCTTTTGACATTTTTATTTGCTTTTTGGCTCAACATCACGATTCATTTTTTATCTTTTAGAAGCTCCATTTATGACTGTCATTTATTGATGGTAACTACAAATTATACTAGTTGTAAAGGAATAAATAAAAGAAATGCAAGTAGTATAATTTGGAACATGGTAATCTTAGTAGCCTGAGTCATGAGTTTTATCATCTGCTGCAGTTAGTATCATTTTATGATTCATAGGTCTATTCGTTTCTTTTTTTAGTGTGTCATCAGATAAATAGCTCAACTGTAAGGTGGCAGAATTGTCTTGTCTCACCCTAGTCGTGGGAGAGAATGCAGGTTTGATGGTTCCTATGTATACATAGTAAATCTGTCCCTCTGACCTCTTAAATCTGTGAAATAACTTCCTGTGCTTCACTGGAGCACTTACTGATTAAGCCATTCGGATTATCAAATGACCGCTTCCTCAACCTAAAATTTATACTTTGTTCAAATTGTTTTGAAATGCATTTGTTCATTTGCTGAAGGTGACCTACCACCATAGATCAGTGCACAGATGATACTTACAGAGTGATCCTGGGCTGACTTAAGCAGGAAGCAATCAGGATTTGCTTAATGTTAAGTCAGTGATACCGCAGAAGTACTGTCAGGCCCCTGAATGGTTGATGTCTCTAATTTTATTAGAGACAATGTAATCTTTTGATTACTCTCTGTGGGTTCATTTTCAGTTTAAAATCTTGAAGTGGTGTGATTTGTTTTGGAACGTCCCCTCTTTTTAGGTGTCATGCCAACAACAGTATCTGCCACCTCCGAGCTTCATTTTGAAATTTGAAAAGCTCTACAGAAAGGATCAGTCTTTATATATATAGGCAGGTAGAGATACATTACTAAATCAGAACTTGTATTATTCAAGACAATGAATTTGCTCTAGCAATGTTCATTGCTTTTTCAGGAACCAGTGTGGTGAGGAGAAACAAGTTATGGGCATATAAATATATGCCCAGCATCTTTGTACCCATGGTTGTTCATTATAAAATCAGTATCCTCAGTTCTTGTTAAGCTTCCAAGCTTATGCCAAGGTAAATGTCATATAAGCTTAAAGTGCTGGGGGATTGACTCTATGCACAGGCTTGGCAAAATAATGATATAATCATAGTGTGACACTAAGAGGTGGCACTTTTCACTGGAACAAACCTTGGTTTTATACAGTGCTTGCAGGCTCCCCTTCTGCCACATGTCTGTCCAGTGTTCGGGACAGATGAAACTATCCTGTACATGTATGCATACCTGTATTCTTTCTGGTGCTTGTATTTAGATTCCTTTAGGATTGCTGCTTCCCAACTTCCATTTCATCACTCATGTCTTTTCTGAGGGGCTCTGTGAATAAGTGGTTCAACTGTGCCATTAGAAAAGCTGTGTTAAATCTGGAATGGTCCATGAATTGTCAGTCACTGTTTAATATCTCTGATTTTTCCACTGTTTTGATAAATCTTAGTATGGTAACTCACTTTCATTTGCATAAGTTGCTGTGCAGGATGGGATCACTGCTAAAGGATATGCAAAAATCATGTTTTTGACCATGTACTGATTATCCTAGTAGCCTCAAAACCAGGTTAAGTTAGCTTTAGCAAGTTAAATGCCAAGCAACTTCAGACTAAATCAGTAGGAGAAGACAGGATTTTTGGAGACTTAAATCTTCAGTGACCTCAATGCTACTATCTGTCTTTTCAGTAAAATAACGGGGAAACCCTTTTTCTTGGCCAAGGTGCTTTTTCCAGACTTGGACATCATGCATCAAGGAAGAATAAAAACTTACCAGGGACAGTTCAGGGAGGAGTATGAGAAAGTCAAAGGTCTACAAACTGGAATCTATGAGCTAGAAAAAAGACTTGGGTAAATGTGGGAGTGTCAGCTCTGTGCAGCTGTGGGAGATTCAATGTGTTCCTGATAAATGATTAAGAGGCAAGTTGGCATTGGCCTGTCAGCGCTGCGCAGCTGTGGGAGATTCAATATATTAAGAGGCAAATGGACATCGGCCAGTGGAGCTTTTGCGCAGGCTTGGAGAAGTGCTGGTCAGTCCTGTGCTGGCTCAGAGAAGCGTCAGCTCTGTGCCGGCCCGGAGAAGCAGCTAGGCTTTGAGGAGAAAGAGGCCTTGGAAGAAAGATAAGTCAGCTCTGCGCAGGCCTGGAGAAGCACAAGACTTTGAGGAGAAACAGGCCTTGGAAGAGAGATAAGAAACTGCCAGGTGATGCTAAGGTGACTGGGAAAAACAACGGGCAGCTGCAACACTGAGCTGTGGAAAAGTATGGAACTGTTTGTGAGAGAGAGGGTTGATGACTGTCTAGTTGCTGATTTGTTTATTATGAAGTAAGAGCTTGAATGAGAGTTTAAGTATGTATTATTGTATAAGTATGTATTATTGTAAGAAGGAAAAGAGAGAGTTAAAGAAAATAAACAGCCCCTGCCCTGCAGAAAGAAAGAAGAACACTGTGACTTGTTTTTTTTGGCCACTACAGGTAAAGAAAGTGTGGGGTTTAAGCCTTCAAAGAGGTGATGAACAAAATAGAGTTATTACTGCTTCTGCCCTTTGGGGTTAGTGGGTTGATTTTTACTGCAAAGGAAGTTAAGGTTAGACATTAGGGAAAGAAACATTCAAATTCAGTATAATTAAGTACTGGCATGTATGGCTTAGGGAGGCTTGAAGCCTCCAGTACTGTAGTGAGATAAGGCAACTGTCTGGCAAGAATGGTATAGGTATGTGTAACTACTGTGGGGTGGAAGATGGGCTGGATAACTCTTTTTCCATTCTACTTGGCTCTGTCTTTTGTAATTTTTTTTAATGTATCACTCTGCCTTAAGCCATCACTATTAGGTAGGCTGGTTTCGTCAAGAAACAATGGAGTACTTTGAATTGGATAAATTAAAAGGTAGAAACCTGGGTCAGAATCTCTCTTTTGCAGATAGCAGGAAAAGGAGACCTAGCTTAACTGCATGCAATCAAGATGTGTCTGCCGTTCCAGCCCTAGGAAGCTTAAAAAGTGGTTGGCCTTTTTATTGGAAGCTGCACACATGACTTGCTCTGTACCAAAGGCAGCCTGACATTTGCAGAGACCTGCAGCACTCAAAGTAATAGGTTCTGCCTGCAAGGATGACTTCAGCAAAGGCTTCATCAATTGTGAAGTCTTGTTCGTTACATCTCTAAATCGGTTTTAAAGCATTTTAATTTATTTTATACAAAGGCCTGTTGTCATTAACTAGTTGTCAAATGCATTGCTGCAAGCAGTAACTGTCTTTTGTGGCCAGGATGTTAGGGGTATATGATTAGTAAGATAGCGAGCTGTGTTTGACTGCAAGGCTGAAAACACCCACGGATGTCTCATCCTGTTGGGAAACATTCTATTTAGAGTATACTGCCTATATGTCTAATCTGCCATGGGGGAAGAATTGCCAGATAACACACTGCCTGCTGGTAAATTGTCCCTGGGCTGGGCAGGAAACTGCATTTACATCAGTATTCACATGGGAACCCCTGCCTTCCAAAAAATCTGCTTCAAAGGGGCTTTGTCCCTTGAGAGACGTTACTAAAATCCTATCTGCTGGTTTTATACCCCTTCTTTTTTTACAGATGGTACCTCATGATGAAGACAAGATCTCTTTCTGTACAGGTCATCATCTGCTGTTGATTCCCCATCTGCTGTGCTTGTTTGGCATATCTGCTGCAGAGGTAGTTACGGTCATCTAGTCACAGTTGCTTTCAGACAGAGGAATAAGCAGCAGAAGGAGGTGAACTTCTGAGAAATACACCTCCTGCTTTTGTTCAGCTGTCCCTGGTAGGAGTAGTATTAAATAGTGAGTATGATGCAACAGACTTGTTTTCTAAAGGGAGCGGCGTGCCAAATGTTCCAGAAGAGATTCAATTTGTAGAATGTTTTTGACCATTAGCTCATACTAAAATGTTGCTATTAGCCTCTTTCTCAGGAAGCCTGAAGATTAAAGGTCAAGGGAGAACCCTGAACCAGAACGTAAAGAAACCCACCTCACTCTTTGCACTGATTGAACTGAGTAAATAGAAATCAAAGTGTCCCTTCTCCCACAGTTCACTTGTTGAGACAGTCTTGACAATGAGCATTCTTCTGTTCACTGCATCCGTGCAATCAGGGTAGTGCTTATCTTGGAAGAGTTTTCAGTCATCTGATGTGACCCTAGAAATCGTTTTGAGTTTAGTTAGAGTATGTGTCACTGCTCTAAGTCCACCACAGGCAGTGAGCTCAAGGTATAGACTAGTCCCTCCCATACCTCCCAGCTCTCTGTTTCTGAATGTGCAGTGTTTTCCCACCTCTTCAGAAAGATTTTACATCCAGAAAGTGCATAAGTCTGTGTCTAAATGGTTTGTTGCGTGGAGGTGAATTGAAACAGCTGTCTTTAGTGGTTTGGTGAACTTGGACCAGTGTCACTGTTTCCCCTGCTGTGTACTCAAAGCTTTGCAACTCCTGTGTGACGAGGAGGTCTAATGTCCAGCTAGCTTCTGTTCTCCTGCTTTTTAAATCAACGTGTTGACCTACGATGTGACTACTGATCTGTTACCACATGGTATGTGTTGAAATAGGACAGCTTCATCAGGCATGGAGAGGAAGTCTGTGTTATTACCCAATGTGAAAAAATATCTTTTGAGAGAAGCCAAGCATTTGAAGAAATGCATCTAAAATTGAAGGGAAAAGGAAACATGAAGCTATTGTTAAATTTGGGCAGATTTCTGAAAGTTTACCCTTTGTGAAAGGGGAACTGAATGGACCAGTGACCAATTTAAAGGAAACGGGAGTGCAGTCCTTGCAAATATGCACTACTGAGGCTTCTATTACAGAACAACAGTGGTCACTCCCCTTCAAAGGAGAGCTGCAGTGAGTCTCTATGGTAGACTCAATTTTGGTTTTTTTCGAGTTTCACATAGGTATAATGGACCTGGATCTGAAGAAGAATTTTTCTTCATTGTCTGGAGAAATTCTGGAGAGTTGGTGTTCTTGCAATAGCCCTGACAAGCAGCAGTTGCCAAGGTCTAACCTAATGCTTTTTATGGGACTGCCTTTCTGCAGTACAGAGGGCAGTAAATGTCTAAACTGCAACAATCACCAAATGTGAAGTGCTAACTCTAGGTAGCAAAGTGCAATGTAAATGATTACTGGAAACCAAACTCTTTCCTGCAGTGTAATTGAGCCTGTTGCTTGTGGAGAACTCTCAAAAACCATAATAAATGACTCCAAAGTTTGCCAGTCAAGTGGAGGGATTTCCCTATCAGAGTTTGTTAGCTGTGCCAGGGTTTCTGTCCAACAGAAGCTTGTAATGGTGCAGTGGGTAGAAGGGGAAGCGCTTGGGGCCCTTCTGTTGCCTCCTTCAGTTGTGTCCTTTCGCTCTCCCCATCTGTGCTGTGTCTTTTTGGGGTTTGCTGATGGTTGTTAGCAAGATAAGCAGTTAGCTGTTATTTCCCCAGCAGTGTAATTCTACTCTGTGTCTTCTGGAAGCTCTTACCTGTTCTGTCATGCTTAAGGGCTCTTCCCTTTTGCTTTCCCCTAAAGGTGTTGGAGAGAAGTATAGCTTTTACTAAACTAGCACTGATATAGGACTATCTGTGAAAAATCTGAGTTGTGCTAGAGGCAAGACATAGATCTGAACAGTGGCTTCAGAAGATATTTACTGTTGGTCATATTAAAAGATTCCTATTGCCAAAACAAGACCATAAAGTATTCTGGTGTACCAAACTCTATGTTTTTGCTTATTTATTTACTGTTCTGGGAATGTATCTATTTAATGCCAATCTGAGTGTTGAAAGCAATACTATACATCTTAATTTAGAGTTGGGAAAACTTTAGGATAGACCTATTTAAATGCAGACTTTTTTTTTTTAAAGCAAGGTAATACTTGCAGGTTTTGGAGATTATTTTCTAAAGTTCACTGTTCATCTGATTAGTTGAAACTACTTTGAAACATTTAATATTCGTCACTATGGGACTAAGGAAAGATCAGAAGAAAATATCTAGGAATATTGACTTCTGAAATTATTATTAAAAGATTTGATGAAAAGCTGTCAGCTTTTCAAATACGGTTTTTAGTTCTCTTGCAACTAAAAAATTATAAAAAGTCAAGTCTTCTGTTAAATAGTTTTTGTGTAGTCCATATATTCCTTCTGGTGTTCTCCAGCTCTGGAGTGAAATCTCACCTCACAGTTTACACCTCCTATGCCAGATAATCCTGAGAAAAAAGAAACAGTTAAGAAAATAAAGCTCACCTTTAATTGCTTAAAATATGTAAAAAGTTGAACGTTGCTGATGTTTTGACAGTGGGTTTGAGGTTTTTTTTGGTGGGGATCTTTGTTGTTGTTATTTTGTTTTGAAATACTTCTTTTCCTAGGCTGGTTTAAATGTGAAGGTGAGGAGAAAATTCTTCTGAATTGCAGAGTCAGATGCAAAGTTTCATACTGCAGTATCATGCCAAAATATCTGAATGCATTGGGAATTAGTTTGTTTGGAATGAGTTTCCTTCATATTACTGACACCTTTTTAATGCTGAGGTTTATCTTTTTCCATTAAAGATTTCCTGTATTGGCATAGAAAATGATCATCAAAAAATCATCATAGAAAATGATCAGTGTCAGTGTTCTCTGCAGATGAGGTTTAGTTCATTAATGCCATTTAGATTTGATGTGTGTCCCATGACCATCTATGGGTGCAAAAGGAGGTGGTATTGGCATGGACATACTTCAGGTAAGGTTTGGTGTCCTCTTTAGATGAAGTTAACGGGTCAGTTCACATCAGCTGTGCGGTTCCTTCTACGCCAAGGAACGTTCTGCCCTGTGCAGGAGCAGGGTGGAAGAGGAGTTGTTCCCCTTTCTTTAATGTAATGATTTATCTCAATCTAATTATTATTCTGCAGTTTGTGCATCTTGTCTTTCTTAATCTTGTTTTCCTCTGCACTGAATCCTTTGCCCCCACTGCATGTCTTTGGGTATTTTTCCTTTAAGTGCCACTTTACAGGGCTGCATCACTTCATATGCTAGCTAGCGGCACAGAAGGATTCTCTGTTCATGGTCGGGTATCTACTCAAACCGTACTTTAACAGGTCACTTAAAGAATGCAGAACATTCTCATTACAGCATCGGGCTTTTAGCTTGCCGCCCCGATCCATGGTTCATTCGTACCATTTGACAGAGATCAAGCCACAGTTAGTGATTCAATATCTGCAGATGCTGACACCTTTAAATTTTTTCTATAACAAGTGTGTAAAATGCCTTTTGGAAACTGTTTGTAGTTCTTTGTTTTCATGCAGGAGGGAGGGTTTTGCATCCTCATACTTTCTCAAAGTGTTGCTGTGTGAAATAATTGCAACCTCCTGGGGGTGATGATTAAAAAACACATGTGTGTGTATGTGTGTATGCATTTGCATCCACTTCTTTTTTTTGTGCTGTGACTCAACTTGGTTATTCTTCTCCAGGAGTCAGTAAATGTTAGGGCAAAGCCTGTTTGCATCCAAAATCTTTGTCTCCTGACTCTGCTGCTGATAAAGATACAGAAAGGCACTCAAATGTATCTAATCTGAAAGCTGACATTTTAATTTAATATTCCCCAAGGTGATGTGAACAACTCAGGGCATGCCAAAACAGACCTCGTGACTATCACAGGTGTGTGGGTAGACAGATATATGATGTACACATGCTATGAAAATAAAAAAAAAAAGAAAAAAGTTTGTGATAAATTGATTTAGTCTGTGTATCTGTTTATGTGCTTATTCTCCCTGGCTTAGGTGCTGCTTGCTTGTTTGAATATTAGGCTAACAACAGACACATATAACCAGCCTATCACAGAGTGGATGAGGTTGGAAGGGACATCTGGAGATTGTCCAGTCCTACCTCCTGCCCAAAACAGGATCAACTGCAGCAGGTTGCTCAGGACTGTGCCCAATTGGGTGTTGAATATCTCCAAGGATGGACACTGCAGACCCCTTCAGGTAGTCTGTTTCAGCTTTTGAACACCTTAATATAAGAAAAAGCTTCTTTTTATTGTATAAATGGAATTTCCTGTATTTCAGTTTGAGCCCTTTGTTTCCTGTCCTTTCATTGGGCACCGCAGAGAAGAGTCTGGTTCAATCTTCTTTACACCCTGTCATCAGATATTTATACACTTTGATAAGATCACCCCTGAGCCTTCTGGTCTTCAGGCTGAGCTCTCAGTCTCTCCTCCTGTGGCAAATGCTCTTCACGAATCTTTGCTGCATTCACTCCATGAGGTTCATGTCCCTTTTGTACCAGGGAGCCCAGAACTGGTCCTTGTGCTCCAGAGGACCCACCAGTGCTGAGTAAATGGGAAGGATCACCTCCCTCGATCTGCTGGCGATGGTCTTTCAGCTGGCACGGGCAGGTCCTTCTCCCCCTGCCCCAGTAAAGGGAAGGTCCCTCACGAGATGCCTAGGATGAGGTGTTTGAATGTAGTGCTGTGCACCTGCGGAGCCGTGTGGATGTGTAAGTACTTTGTGTGCGCACATGGTATGATCTTGGTAACTGATGGTGGGAAATAGGAGTCTGAAAATCATTGGTGTAGTTAAATGATTTTTAGTTTAGTAAACGATGTAGTTAAAAAGATTTTTCTTTTTTCGCTTGAATGACAAGTACAGGCACTGATGTGGACATTTCAGTGGGAGGTTTGGGTGCTTATAATGAGTCTGAGTGCAGAGATTTACAGTTATATTTTTCTGTGTTATCCATGAGAAATTAGGCTAATGGCCAGACTGAGCAGCAGCCACAGACAATGGGCTTCATGTGTGTGCTTTAAGTCCAGTCTGCACCTGATACTGCCTTATACACAGTGAGACCCTGTAATCACATACCTCTTGTTTTCAGTCTTTCTTCTCCCCTCACTTATTGTTTGTTACCCATTTATTTCATCTGGTTTAGAAAAATCGGAGCAGAAGGTTTTTGTGTGTGAACTTCTGTGGCATAACAACACTTAGAGACCAAGAGGAGTCTCTGGATGCTGTCTGAGTCCGGGCAGTCACTTGCCTGCTGCACAGGTACTGAAAATCTCTGTGTGATTGAATCAGTAACTGTACAGTACCCTTGCCTGCTGGCTGGAGGAGGCTGTTGTTTTGCAGTGTAATTCAGCATGTCACCTGTTTGCTTCAGGAGCAGTGTTTGCTTTCATGCTGGTTCCTATTGCCTATGAGAGAAGTGAAGATAAATTTTTCAGGCTGTAACAAAGATTTCTAATAAACCAAGTCTCTCCAAAGGTGTGTATGACTTAATTTTTTTTTTTTTTTATGGAGCCAGCATGACATGGTTTTGTTAGGATTTTTTTTGAATGTTTTAGCACAAAGATTTGCAGACTATCTTTTCTATTTCTTACAGTACACCCTTAATGCAGTATTTTATCACTTCTTAAGGTGCATATCATTATCTTAAACCATTAAACAGCAGTGCTTTTTTAATATAGATCAGAAATGTTTGTACTGATGTTTTTCTGTTTGTGACTCATGTAACTGTCTTAAGGCTAACATGCTGAAGGCTGCTGTAAACTCACTAATTGTCATTAGTTATGACACCATCAGGCATGCAGAGCTAACCTGTGTAGAAAGGCACCAGCACTGCTGACCCTGGAGATGACTTGTTTTGTGGCAATAAACTGACAAAACCTGCTGACCTAGAAGCCAGATGCTTTGCACCTCATAGAGTAGATGATCATTTCTGAAAGATGTTGAGAAACAATGCTTTTGTCAAAGGGACTGCTTTGAAGGCATATCTCATTACTGTACCAAATCAATGGAAACACATTAGTTTCCAGTTAAGGCACTCAAGTCTTGGGTGACAAATCTTGAATCTAGAGCCCTGGTCTTAAAGGAAAGAGCAAGAAAACCAAAGCCATAACTTCTTATGGAATGGGAATCCCATGGCATCCTAATGAAACTTATTCAGGAGTTGTGGAAACAGCAGGCACGTAATTCCTTGTTTTCTTCTCACTAGGAGTTGTGACTGGTTCTGTATCTGGCTTCAATTATCTTTGGTAAAAGCTGGGATTAGATGGAAAAACATTTTTTACAACTTCTGACATTCTAACCTTGAATCCAAGTATTCCTTTTGCTATGCACTATGAGACAGCAGAGCAGATCCTTCCCACTTACATTTTCTGTAGTATGTTATTTACAGCCATCAGTTGGTGTTCTCAGGTGAAGATCCCCAGCTTTTCTACTCTTCTAGTCTGCACGCATCCCTAGCACTTTACTCTTTAGAAGGTAGGGAGTGTGTGCTAAGGAGGATCTGAAAGTGAGATTGCAGTACTAAACTGTCATTTAGTGTTTGAGGGACGTGAGCATGTTTGTGTATGGGTCTTGTGTAATCACTTCTGGATGGTAGTATTCTGTCCTGGCCAGTGCACTGTGAGACTTAGTGTCAAATAGAGGTTTTTGGGGAAGAAAGGAACTAGAAAATGTATCTGGGCATTGTTTGGAAAGGTATGTCATTGTAAGCTAAAACCAAGCAAATAGGGAGGAAAAATGAAAGGTTAAAGCTGGTTATAGAGTGTAAGCAAGTAGCTGCACTGTTGAAACTGAGGGCAGACCTGCTGTTATTTTAAAGTTAAAATCTCATTACCTATTTGCTGAGAAGGAGCCACTGTTTTCATTGTAACTGGGAGACTGGCGTAGAGTCTGCACAGAAGAGTGGAAGACGCCTGACACAGCTGCTGCAAGGGAAATGTCAGCCATCCCTTGGCAAGAGGTTTTAGGACGTGACTGGATGAATCTCTAGGGAGTGTAACTTGTTTCAGGACAAAGCCTGTGGTGAGCTATGTGAACGAACACTTTGCTGTTTCTAAGTAGCACAATGCACTGTAAGAATGCATTGGATGTGCTGTCCTGAGTGTAGAGTCAGCCATGATGAAAGGTAGATCCAAACTGAAATGAGCAGAAATTTTTCTGAGAAATCTCCTTCCTGTAGCCTGTCTGGGCTATTGGTCACATACCTCACTGTGGTCTGTGCAAAACGTCAGTCTATTCCCACGTTATACTGCTGCCTTCCCTGCTCTAATTGATCCTTTCTCATAAAGTACAGAACGAAGTGTCTTGTGTGCTGTGTAACTAGTCCTCATTATTTCCTTCTGTGTAGTATTTTAAATAGAGGCAGACACCCCTTCCACTATTGTGTGTACCTCCTGCTTGAGTAGTGTTACAAGGTCAGTATGTTGTAGTAGTGGATTATTTCCTTCCATTGAGGAATGAGGTGTCCTTGCAGGAAGGGCTGCTATGAATGGGAAGCTGTTAGTATATTTTTTTAAAAGCTTTTTTTTTTTTTTTTACACCTTTCTCTCTCAAAAGGAGAATGAAGAAAGCATGCTTAATGACAGAACTTAATAATTAGAGTTGTTTTAGACAAAATTGAGCAGGTGTTTAAATTCTACAGATTTTTTTTTTAGATGACCCACATATCACAGCTTTTCCTGCAAACACAGCACCTGCTCTGCAGATTAAGTTAGACTTCACACTCTTCTTTTGAACATAAAATTACGTTTTTAGCAATTTACGTAGCTCAGACATCAAAGCAGTCTAAAACCCATCCAAGATGGGGTTACCAACTTGTCCTTCTTGCACTGAGAAATCCATGGACAGAACAGAGTCTTCCTTGTTTTTCATTTCCCAGGGTACCTTCCTGTTGTCACACTTCACTTTCTTTTGGTCTGAAACCTCACTTTGTTCAGTGTATATTGATTCCACAAATCACCAGTTGCCTTCCTTTCTATTACAAGTTGGGTCTTAGAGATTTAATTTCACTGTCTGAAATGTTAACAGGGCCACGCATGCTAATATAATTACTGACATCTGACGTGTAAAAACCCCTATAATAGTGCAGTGGTGGTGATTGTGCTCTCCACTGCTGGGTGGTGAATAGCTGGAACAGAGTTTGGTTCACACAGGTTGAGAATCTCGCTTAAAGTGAACCATCGCTGGTATTTCTGTGATAGGCACCTTTCTTTGGTGCTTAGTCCATAATTTCATATTCTGAAGAACACTAAGTCCTTGGAAGGCAGATGGGAAGTAGGGGGAGGGTGGAATGACCCAGGAGACTTGGTACTGGCCAAGGGTCCTTTCTGCCCCTTTTTCCTGCCAGTTCAGTCCCACTAGGTGCTGAGTCCGTGTTCAGGTATGGTTTTGCTGAGGTCTAAGTGTTCCTGTTGTTCTCCAGGAGATAGGAATGGGACAGGCTTTGAGTGCTCCCATCCAATGTGAATTCTACCTAGGAGCTACTGCAAAGGAGGATGGGTGCTCTCCTGTCATGATCGCTGAGAGATGAAGCGGAGTGCTCTTTACTTTCTAGAGAGTCTCAGGCTTTGTGGCTAGGGTGTGAGATGACGAACCAAAGCCCTGAGGTTCTTATTCCATTCCACATGCCGTCAATGGTGCAGATGTTATTCATGCTGATCTTTTTCTGGGACTTATCAGTATTGGTTGGAAGGCCAACTTTAGAAGTGCTTTAGATATTGGTACTCAATCCTATGCTGAAATTGCTTTGAAAACAAGAAAGAAATGAGAGCTGACTCCTGTTAATGCAGCTGTCCTTGAAAAGAAGCCATCTGAATTTTTGTATAGATTTCTTGGCTAAGAGTGTTCTTGAGTAACTGATGCTTATTAACCTTCCTACTATGGAGAAATAGATAGGTATTTTGAGTCCAATATCTTACCATTATATATATTTTTTAAAAATATGGTTTTTGGTAATACATGGGTCAATCAAACTCACTGACAGACCAATCATCTCATGACACTTTAATTGTTGCTGTTTCATTATGAAAATAAAGAACTCTGTGCAAAGCCTCCTTCTATAAGGAAGGGCACATACACCTAATTATATGATGCTTTTAGTGTTTAAAAAAAATTAAAAAAAGAAATTAAATGACTAATACATTTTGCTGGTGGAACTGACAGCTGTAACAAACCTGCTGCTCTCATCAGCTGTAAGCTTTTATCCCTACCTCGTACTAATGAATAAATCATCTTATTACATAAAATTGCATTCTAATTACTCCTGTGTCAGTCTATTTCAGGTTAAGGCTAGGCAGTAAGGTTTCCTTGATGCCTGGGCTTTCCCTTTCTGCTTGACTGCTGAGCAGTCACATTTACAAGTGCCTGGGAATGGACTTGCAGAGGAAAAAAATAGAGTGAACAGGGAGAAGACAGGAGGCAAAGGGAGGGAACAAGAGCAGATTTGAAGGGGACAAGGAATTAATGTAGGAGACAGGAGAAAAGCCTGAAGGAACTGTTAAATGGAAGAACCAAATGAAAAACACTTAGAAAAGCTAGTGGTATGTGAGTGGGAAGAGAGGGAAGATGAATCAAAACTACAGCAAACCTTTTTTTGTTAGGCCTTGTGTGGAGGAGCTTGTGGGAGCTCACAGTGTTGGCTAAACAGCTGTGGCCATTTTGTGTGACAGGAGGTTCTCCTCAAGCTCTGACAAGTTATTGTCCAAGTTCTCCTTTTGCTCACTTAAAGTGTTACCTGGGAAACATTAATTAGTAACTTAATACTGTAGAGTGAAGGGATGTTTCCCCCCACCCCTCTCTGTCATCAAGTCAAACGATTGATTCTCAGGTAAGAGAAAATGGCAATTTGGGTAGGCTTTGTGTAGTAGAGAAAGTTTTTCCAAATTAACTAACTAAATGACTTGGAATTCATCATTTGACTACCAACAGTCTGTATCAACTCTCATATATTGATTTTGCTTAGGTTGATTAGAAAGACGACCAAGAGCAAGTAAGACTCCCTTGAACAAAAACAAGTGCTGCTGTATAGAAATCGTGCAACTTCAATTAATTTGGTTTAATAACTAATTTAATTGAAACTTCCCATGGTAGAGAAGGTATTTGGAAATGATGTTGCAGCTCCTATGTGACTGATGTAATCATCTGCAAAAGGGAAAAAGAGTTAGATTTTTTTGTTACTCTTCTAAGGTTATTAGAATGACATCTAGAATTTTTGCTTGGTTGCTTTCATATTACAAAATTATCTTGCCTATCCAATTTTTTATGAAAGTCTAGAGTACTAGTAGGATCATACATTATAAGCAAATGAATCTGGTTAACTGAGGCAGCATGATTCTTTGTTTTAACACTGTTTATGGTTCTCTTTTTTTTTTGTAGGTTGTCAATAAAATACATTTATCTTAAAATCCTGGCAAATGGAAGAAAAGCTGTTGATGTTAAACATTCAGAACCCTATTTCCTATCTGATATTTCTGGGTTGTTTCAGAGAAAAGATGGAACGCTTTCAACATCCCTAGATTTTGTTGACAAAAGTGCAAAACAAAAAGTCTTACAGTGAACAAAACAAACCCTTTGGGCTGTCTTTCCAGGACATAAAATAGAAACAGAGATCATAATCCTTGATTTTTTTTTTTTTGTTTACTGAATCTCTGCCTAAGAAGGTCTGTATTACTGTAACTTGTTCCGAGAAAAAGAGTCACTCTGTAGAGGCTGCACAAGGAGTGTGTGGGATCCTTGGTTTTATTTCAGGTTTGAGTGTGGAAACAAACTGGCAATCATTTGGTTTTGTTGGGGAAAATGAATAGGGAGTTCAGTGTCTGTTCCAGCACCGTAAGGCAGGAATTAATCCAAACAGATTAATAGAATCACAAAATGGTTTGGGTTGGAAGGGACCTTAAAGATCATCTAGTTTCAACCCTCTTGCCATGGGCAGGGACACCTTCCACTAGACCAGGTTGCTCAAAGCCCCGTCCAACCTGGCCTTGAACACTGCCAGGGAGGGGGCAGCCACAGCTTCTCTGGGCAACCTGTTCCAGTGTCTCACCACTCTCATAGTAAAGACTTTCTCCCTTATATCTAATCTAAATCTACCCTCTTTCTGTTTAAAACCATTACCCCTCATCCTCTCACTACCCTCCCTGATACAGAGTCCCTCCCCATCTTTCCTGTAGCCCCCTTTAAGTACTGGAAGGCCATTATAAGGTCTTCCTGGACCCTTCTCTTCTCCAGGCTGAACAACCCCAACTCTCTCAGCCTGTCCTCATAGGGGAGGTTCCCCAGCCCTCTGATCATCTTCGTGGCCTCCTCTGGACTCTCTCCAGCAGGTCCATGTCCTTATGTTGGGGGCCCCAGAGTTGAACACAGCACTGCAGGTGGGGGTCTCACGAGTGCAGAGTAGAGAGTGAAAGTCACCTCCCTCGACCTGCTGGCCACACTTCTCTTGATGCAGCCCAGGATACAGTTGGCTTTCTGGGCTGTGAGCGCACATTGGTGGCTCATAGTTGGTTTTCCATCCACTAATACTCCCAAGTCCTTCTCCGTAGGGCTGCTCTCAATCCACTCGTTGCCCAGCCTGTATTTGTGCATGGGATTGCCCCAACCCATGTGCAGGACCTTGCACTTGGCCTTATTGAACTTCATGAGGTTCACACAGGCCCACCTCTCCAGCCTGTCCGGGTCCCTCTGGATGGCACATCCCTTCCCTCCAGCATGTTGACCGCACCACACAGCTTGGTGTCATCAGCAAACTCACTGAGGGTGCCTCAATCCCACTGCCCATGTTGCCAACAAAAATGTTAAACAGTGCTGGGCTCAGTACCAACCCCTGAGGAACACCACTCGTCACTGCTCTCCACCCAGACATTGAGCCATTGACAGCAGCTCTTTGAGTGTGACCATCCAGCCAATTCCTTATCCCCTGAATGGTCCATCTGTCAAACCCATGTGTCTCCAATTTAGAGAGAAGGGTGTCATGTGGGACAGTGTCAAACGCTTTGCACAAGTCCAGGTAGATGATATCCGTTGCTCTTCCCTTATCCACCAATGCTGTAACTCCATCGTAGAAGGCTGACAAATTCATCAGGCATGATTTGTCCTTACTGAAGCCATGTGGCTGTCACAAATCACCTCTGTATTTTCCATGTGCCCTAGTGTAGTTTCCATGGAGGATCTGCTCCATGATCTTGCCAGGTACAGAAGTGAGACTTACTGGCCTGTAGTTCCCTAGGTTTTCCTTTTTTCCCTTTTTAAAAATGGGGGTTGTTTCCCCTTTTCCAGTCAGCAGGAACTTCTCCAGATTTCCATGATTTCTCAAATATGGTGGATAGTTGTTTAGCAACTTCATCTGCCAGTTCCCTCAGGACCCACTGATGCATCTCATCAGGTCCCATGGACTTGTGCACCTTCAGATTCCTTAGACAATCTCGAAGCTGATCTCTTACAGTAAGTGGTTCTTCTTTCTCCCCGTCCCCACCTTAACCTTCTGTGTCTTGGGTATTGACAGCCCTTGAGACTGAGGCAAAAAGTCATTGAGTACCTCAGCCTTCTCCATACCCTGGGTGACCAAGTCTCCCTTTTCTTTCTGAGAGGGCCCATGTTTTCTTTAGCCTTCCTTTTATCACCAGTGTACCTGTAAAAGCTTTTCTTGTTGCCCTTGACGTCCCCAGATTTAATTCTATCAGGGCTTTGGCTTTCCTAACCTGATCCCTGGCTATGTGGACAATTTCTCTGTATTCCTCCCAGGCTCTCTGTCCTTGCTTCCACCCTCTGTAGGCTTCCTTTTTGTGTTTGAGCTTGTTCAGGAGCTCCCTGTTCATCCATGCAGGCCTCCTGGCATTCTTACCTGACTTCCCCTCTGTCAGGGTGCATCACTCCTGAGCTTGGAGGAGTGATCCTTGAATATTAATAGCTTTCTTGGGTCCCTCTTCCCTCCAGGTCTTTATTCCATGGCATTCTGCCAAGCAGATCCCTGAAGAGGCCAAAGTCTGCTCTCCTGAAGTCCAGGATAGTGAGCTTGCTGTTTGTCCTCCTTGCTGCCCTAAGGATCTTGAACTCCACCATTTCATGGTCACTGCAGCCAAGACTGCTGTTGAGTTTCACACTCCACATTTCCTGGATTGCTTATGGCTTGTTGTGTTGTCCCTCTGACAGCCAGCAGGGTGATTGAAGTCCCCCATGAGGACCAGGGCTTTTGAACGTGAGGCTGCTCCTATCTGTCTGTAGAGGGCCTCATCCACTCAGTTTACCTGGTTGGGTGGAGTGTAGCAGACCCCCCCTATAACATTACCTGTCCCTGCCTTACCTTTAATCCTGACCCATAAGCTTTCGGTCAGCTCCTCATCCATCCCCAGGCAGAGCTCCATGCACTCCAGTTGGTCATTGACATAGAAGGTGACCCTCACTCCTCGTTTCCCCTGCCTGTCCTTCCCAAAGAGCCTGTATCTTTCCGTGCCAACACTCCAGTCATTAGCATCTCAGAGATGTGATGGGATGGCTCCTATAAGATCATAGTCCTGCAGGTGTGTGCGTGTCTCTAGGTCCTCTTGTTTATTCCCCATGCTATGTGCATTTGCATAGAGGCACTTAAGTTGGGCCACCGATGAAGCTGACTTACTGGCTGGAATTCCTTTGTGCTGCTCTTCAGGTGCTCTCCTGTTGACCTGTGATCCCCTCTCCAGGCTCTGGGCATCTATTGCTGGCACTGGCATCAAGCTGGCAGGAGTGGGATGGATTGAGGTTCTCCCCTGGTAACTTTAAATTAAAGCCCTCTTCACCAGCTTGACAAGCCTATGACCAAAGATATGCTTCCCCTTCTCTGACAGATGGACTCCATCAGCCCCCATTAGACCAGACTTCTCAATGCAAGTCCCGTGGTCTAAGTAGCTGAACACCTGGCTGTGGCACCAGTCTCATAGCCAACGGTTGATTTGCCAGATTTGAGTGGTCCTTTCAAACCCCTTCCCTTTGACCAGGAGGATTGATGAAAAAACTACTTGCTCTCCACAGTCCCTTACTGCTGCTCCCAGGGCTCTGCAATCCTTCATGATACTCTTCAGACTGCTCCTGGCTGTGTTGTTGGTGCCCATGTGAAACAGCAGCAGTGGATAATAGTCAGTGGACTGTGCAAGGCTCGGCAGTCTCTCGGTGACGCCCCTGGGAAGCAGCACATGTCTCTAGAGAGCATGTCAGATCAGCAGATGGGTGCCTCCGTACCTCTCAGAAGAGAGTCACCTACTACTATCACCCATTGCCTTTTCTTAGTTGTGCTGGTTGTTATATGGAGAGCAGGTCGGGCTGCCTTACTCAGCTTCCTGTTGTGACAGTCTTTCTTCTTCAGGCTGCAGAGCGGTGAAGTGGTTCTGCAAGGGCACCTCAGGCTTCAGGGGAAGTCTGTTCCTTCTGCAGGTTCTTGCTGTTGCAAGCTTCCATTCTTCTGCATTATTGGCCCCCTCCCTCCTGTGTGTGCTGGTGGGGGAGTTTTTGGCTCTTTGGCCGTGGGCTGTGGGTCCACTGCAGATTGCGCTTGGAACCAGCTATCTAACTCCTTCTCAGCCTCCCTGATGCTACACAGCCTTCTCACCACCTCCTGCAGCTCAGCACCTGCTGCAGGAGCTCCTCCACTTGGGCACACCTTTTGCAGGCAGGTCTGCCGCCTGTCCCTGCCCCAGGAGAAAGGTCTGGGCACTTCCTGCAGTCTGAGGTTTGCACTGCAGCCTCTGCCTTCAGCCACTCCATCTGGGAGTGATTCCTTGATTACTTTTTCTGTATGAACTCAGGCAAACTGAGTTTAGCATAGACCTACATGCAAAGGTTTGCTACAATTCCAGACTCACATGTTGTATTAAGAATTTCCCTTTAGTCTAATTGTCACCATAGACATTATATTGAAGGAGCACTGTGATTTCTGAGAATTGCTATTAAGGGTTGTTTTTGATTAAGAGTCTTTCAGATAAAGTGGTTTCTATTTTTGGTGCTGTTCCCCTTTGCCACAGTTTTGTCCCTCCTAGTACTTGAGGTACATCCTGCTACCTGTTGCCATGATGTGTTTAACACTTCCAAGTGATAGGACTGCTTGGTACCTGTTCTCCTGAAGCTGTAGAATTTCCAGGGAGAGGTTGAAACTGTTCACTCATGAAAGTGATTAACCCCAGTGTCCATGCACCTTCTGGCATTTGTGTGCAGTTGGATTGAAGGATTCATTTGCATTGACTTCACACACACTCCTCCTGGAGTTTAAGCAGTAGGAGAACTTCACAAACGGGCATTAACTACCATGGGGAATGGGGTTGCTACGCTGAAGTGGTGGTGGTGAGAAGTCTTGTTAGCAAGCTAAGAAAGAGGGGGTAGGCTACGATATTACAGTGTGCTGATTCTGACCTATTATTTAAGTCTTTGGCTGAAAGCAACTGAGAACAACATGTAATTAATCAACAAAGAATATTTTAAAACTTTAAAAGAGGGAGGAAAAAAATTTATTTGGATTGATAATGGCCAGAACCAGAAGTTAAAAACATGGAAATGGGATAAATGAGCTGTGAAAGAAAAGTATGCATAGAACAATGAGAATGGGTTAAATTAGTGAAAAAGACTGTTTGGTCAGCATAGATCTGGTCAGGTTCCCATGTGGGCAATACATAACGAACTGGACAAAATGGGGAAAAAAATGTTTATGGTAAACTGAAAGAAAAAAACAGCATAGAGGATGTTTTGAGGGAATTCAGGTGGTTAAACATGAGATGGTAATTTTGGACAGACAGTGGTGCTGAAGAAATGTCTCTGGGCAGGATAGCTTCTCCAAGCTCTGAAAGAGCAAGCAGCAGGTGCTGGTCATGCATGGGTAGAATCAGCAGAGAGAGAGGTTGTTGGGGTTCTGCAAGGTCCCGAACATCATGTGGAGCACCACAAAAATAAGAGCAGAGCCATGTGCTGTGGGCAAAGATTTCTTTCAGGAAGCAGTGTTACAAAGGCTGAAAAGTTAACCTTCGTAAGAGGCATAGGTCAAGCTTATCTTTGTATGGTATTTAGTGAGAACTGTGGCTAGACACTAAATGTGCAACCACAAGACTGTCAGTATGTCTGAACTGTTGTGGTCACTTTTGCCATGTGAAGTGAAAATGAACTGAATGTAGAATAGAGGTAGAATCAAACACAGTTTTTATTTTCCGGGGAAAACCCATGAGCCTTCTCTTTGCCAGTTTCTTCAAGTGGGTAGAGCTTAAATGGTAGTAGGAGCTAATTTACAGCAGGTTATCTGCAAATAAGAAAGTCTGCTTGCTGAGCTTGCAGCACAGTGTTATAGTGATGCCAAATATGTAGGTTAGGTCTACCCTCCACGTTTTCTGTTGTTTTCCAAAGAGTGTCTCTGAGGCTTTTGAGATTTACTAGCATTTCTTGTTAGTAATCTTTAGGCTATTGTTTTTTTTCTGTTGTTGTCCTGTGTTGCTTGATTAAAGGTCAGATCTGAGCAAAGAGCTCTTATTGATTTCAGAAGTGTGAAGTAGAGATTGTGGGTTTTTTACCCTCTGTACTAATGCTTTTCTCATTATAAGTTGGTGGCAGCACATGCCCAGGCCATAGTGTGAGCAGACCCAATCCTGGGCTGTCTCAGCAGGACTGAGTCAACATGGAACCGGTAGCAGCATTGAAACCTTGGTGATTATTGAACAGGAGGTGGCTTGAGGTGTACGAAAACTACTGCCATGATAACATAAATGAGGGAAAAACCAGATCTAAGCAGTTAATGAAATGGAAAAAAGAATAGCACTGGGAACAGAGATGAATTGGTAGGGCTTTGTTTAAGCACTTGTAAGAAACAAGCTGCTAGGTCCAGTGTCAGTGGGGCAGGCGTTAAGTGAAATGAGTGGGAAGTTAATAACAGAGGAGACTGGTGTTGCTGAGAAGAGATCAATGTGCACTTTGTCTTACGATTCACTGAAAGGACCACAGGGTCACTTTTTCTGGAGATAATTTTTCTGAGAAAAGAAACTGTAAAGCTCTGTATTTGTTAGATCAGGTCCATCAACAGTTACTGCCATTAAACATAGGGTAATGTGTAGTCAGATGACCATAGGGAGTTCTGATAACATAATCAACCAAAAAAGCAGCTTAACTAATCGTCCATGCATTTCAGTTGCTTATATTGAGAGCTCTAATAAATACAAAGTTTGTAAATTTACTTCTGTTTAAGAGATCCCAGCTCATTAAACGTGCAACACCCCAGGAGATGCTTTTTGTTCAGCTCACCTGCGTAACACGCTGGCATACAGAGCAGCTGCTGTTACAGACCAGTAGCTGTTGAGGGGTGGGTGAAGTGTGCTGTAAAGGACTCCTGGGAGAAAATAATCTGCTGGTGTAAATCTGAATTTGAGATGAGAAACTAATAAATGTTTATTAAAGGGCTTTTGGGGGTGAGGCTGTATGGGATAGCTGCAGAGCTGATGGATGTGGTTGGTTTTGCTGCTTGTTTTACTTTCATTGGATGCTGTTATAGTCATGTTTTGTTTTCCAACGCTGTAGTCATACAGTCTGTATGTCAAAGTTGAGCTTATGATTTTTCAGTACTTCACTGTTTTATGATCTCATGTTTTCTGATTGCTCCGTGCTCTCTGCTGATGTTTTATGGATTTTCATATTCCCTCCGTTGGCCTGTGAAGACAAGTACACACAAGGGCAGGAGCCTACACTAGCGACAGTGCTTTTGTATGTAATTTCCTAACCCACACAGTATCATGTTCTTTCTGCTTTAGAGGCTTTTCATGTGCAGCGGGTCTTGTGTGTCACTGGAGCCAGCGTGAACCAGCCTGCACAGACAAACAAGAAGTGGTCTGGAGAAGGTGAGTCTTCAAGAGCTGTGCATAATACAGATAGTCAGGGCCTGTCTCATAGCAAGCAGCAGAAGTATTCTATGGATGTGTGCTCTGGCCTGGCTGGCTTGCATCCCAGCGCTAGTGCAGGTAGTGGCAGCAGCACAGTTCCTGACTGTGCACGCATGCAGAAGGCATGGCACTGCGCCTGCAGCGTTTGCATATTGCATTCAAGTAGCCTGTGTCCTGCCGGTGGCATCTGTACTGCTAATTTGCAGATCCCCTTTGTATTGCAATGGCTAAAAATAGCGCTGATTTTTATGTGTTACAGTGATGTAATCGGAGCAGCAGAGATGAATACCTGGGGGACACTGTAGACTATAGGCTGCTCACCCTTTGGAGCTGGGAGGGTGCAGGAAGGTGGCCAGCCATGGTGTGAAAAACTGTAGTGCTTATGACTGTGAGCAGCCTCATCAGTCCAGTGAAAATAGTGCTTGCCTGTGTGGCCCTAGGGCTTATCTTGGTTCACAGATGTAATATTCAGAGATCTGCTTTCCAGAGTGTTTGGCCGGGCCACCCTGAAGGCTGAGCTTTAAAAGGCTCTCTTTGTGAGGCTTTGGCTCATCTCCAGGGTTTTGCTTCCTGCGGGCAGGGGCTGCAGGGAGTGAGATTTTTGTCCTGTTCATTTTCTGCTGGTGGATGCATTTCATGAGCATGCTCTCTGGTGCCCTTTTACAGCCTCTGCTGCTTAATGATGCTGGAAAGTGAAAGTGAAGAACAAATGGGATGAATGCTCAGGGCAAGAAGGGAGTAAGTGGGACAGCAGAGAGAGGAGAGAGCAGTAGATAGGATACAAGATGGCAGGTAAGTGTCATTCATTGCCTCACTTTCAGGTTTTCCCAGTTTCCTCTTGCTGAGTCTGAGAAGGGCAGTGTAATTTTGGGTCAGGGCTGTAGCTGAACCATCAATCGTAGCACTTCCCTGGGTTTAGTTTGTTTCATGGACTTAAAAAAAAGTAATCAGGGCTGAGGCAAAATAATTGAGCCTAAATCTATACTGGGATCTGGAATCCTATCCCTTGAATAAGATGTCTGCTCTGAGGCCAGCCATATCACCTGGAGAAGTCCCTGGGGTGGGATTGATGTGCTGCTCTTTCTGAAATAGTATGTAGGTGAGTATTTTAGTTTTGAAAGCCAAACTGAAATCAAGGCCCTCCTTTCCCCCACTGTGTCCTAGGATGGACGTGCCTGTCCTACCTGCTTTGTAACCATGGTTTGCATACATGCCCTGACAGCCATTTTAGTGCTTTCCTTTTTTTTTTTTAAAGTAACTCAAAGTCAGTTAGTTGCATTTCATCTTATCCTGGCATTTTTGAAACACTTGGCAGTCTATACACAGCTTGCTGCGTCCCCTCTCTTTTTTGTTTTGCTTTTGTACTTTTTTTCGTACCTCTTAAAAACCTACTCATATGTTGACATAGCATCCAAGCAAACGTGCCCTACCGTTCCCTGGTAAGAGGCAGTGTAATTAATTCCAAAGACCTTCCGCTGAAAGAAACCTCTGCCTTCCTCTGAACAGTGAGAGCTGTTCAATTATACTGGAAAGCTGCATGTGGGCCAGGTGGAGAGACCCCCCCCACCGCCCTCCCAGCACTTTCTGAAGGTTTGCTGTATTGTCATCTGACAGAGTCACTCATTTCCAGATAATTGGCTTTTTAAAGGGCATCTATAGGACCCAAATAACTCCTGGCATACTGTTTGTACCATTGACCTGCCAGGTTAGCAAAGGTTAGACTTAATTGCCTCATTTATGGCTAATGCATTCCAGTTTTGCTGTTGCTTTTTGTCTGAGGATAATTGCTCAGACCTGTATTTTTGTTTCTGAAATCTTGATGAATAAAAACAAGGGTCTTGCTTTGTGGATAGAGATGTTGCTTTCATCGGGAGAGACAGAGGTTGCGTAAAATCCTTACATCAAGGAAGTGACCACATACGTGGATGAGAGGTTGTCTGGGTGAGCCTTGCTCAGCCCTTTGACAGCTCAGATTTCCCACTGCGCTCCATCGGCAAATCTCTTCATGTGGTGCAGCTTATTACGACAGAGAGCAATTTTCAGGCAAATTGTGTCCAACACTGCTCTTCTCAGTTGTCTCCATGGGCAGCATATGCTCTGTGGGTACAGGGGTGGTGTAAGGGATGCTCATTTTGGGCCTCTGCAAGCATGGCTCTTCTGGCTGCAGCCCGTGCCTGGACACCGCTCTGTGGGCGAAGCCTGACACTGAAACAAGAGGAGACACAAAGCACCTTCTGGCCTGATCTGAGTTGTAAACCCAGCATCCTGTGCATTCTGCAGAATGAATCCTGATGTTTCTGCAAATGTGTTTCATACATATCTTGTGTGTGTCCACACATCTTAGTGATGAGGATGGAGCAAACCTGTGGCAGCATATACTTTGGTTTCTTGGGAGTAGTCACGCCTGTGTACTCTGCCCTTTCTAGCAGCAGGTGATATTTCTGTTTTGCTAGGAGTAAAACGTGAGCTGCAGCCTTTAGTGTGTCTGTTGCAGTTTTGTAAAGCCAACCCTATACAGACTATTATGGTTTTTGTTTATTTTATGGTTAGGGTAGTTCTGGCAGTAGATTTTGAATGAACGGCTTTTGGACAACAATGTCATGGCTGTCAAGAGAAGACTTACACCCCAGCTTTTGTTAATCATCTCCCTGAGGTCTCTGAGAGCCAAACCATGGCAGCCAGGAGAAGAGCCTTCTGTCCCTGTCATCCCAGTGCACCCAGAAGCTGCCAGTGGTGGGGATGGGTTGTAGGTTAGATGTCCATCCATCATGGGCTTCAGGAGCTCAGAGCTCTGTGTTCAAATTCACACCAGTGACAGAGGTGCCAGGTTGTCAGGTTTAACCTCCTCCATAGCTCAGTTTATAAGGCTTCCCTTGATTAATTCCCATTTGATTAAATCACATCCTTTAGATAAAGATCTGGTCTTGATTGACACCTTTCCTTTGATGAAAATACCTCCAATGTTCTTGTGCACATGCTGAGGGGAGTTCGTAACTTTGCTGTAAATGCTTTTAAAGGTGGGGAAGGGCAAGCCGAGTGTCAGCATTAGTGTCTGATGTGCTTGGGGGGCATCTCGCTCCTTGTGGTGTTTCCCCTGTGGGAATGGTCATACCA
Organism: Strix aluco; assembly: GCF_031877795.1. NCBI lineage: Eukaryota > Metazoa > Chordata > Aves > Strigiformes > Strigidae > Strix > Strix aluco. The sequence goes on from NC_133931.1 coordinate 139,506,201, forward strand.
GTGACACCTTCACCAGCAAGATGACTAATTTATTCTGTCCCTTATCTGTGTAGCTGAGCAGGAGCATCTATGAGCCAGATCTGATCCATTGGGCTTTTCAATTTGATCTGTTGCCTTCACAACAGAGCAGAAATAGCTGTTTGACAAACTGTGAAAGAGCTTGAATTCTTCTCACCATGCTGGTGCTCAATTTTAGTGAATCTGTGCACAAGGAGCAGAGCACTGAATCTGAAGATTAGCATTCATCTGGTACCAGTGAGGAGGTTGGTTCAGGGGATAACATCATGCTAAGGTGCCATCTCTCACAATAGATTTTTGGGAGTGTGTGTGTGCAGTGTGTAAGATTAACAGTGAAGGTAATTAAGGAGACAGCTTACTGTTGGATGTAATGGATCAGCCATTGTTTAAGGCAGGGCTAAATGTCTATAAAATGTGTGTTGTACTTCTGATGGAAGTGATGAGTTTAGCACTGGAACTCCTGATGTGAATGTCTTCAGGGAAGCGTACTCCTGCTGATGTTGGGAATAAATCCCCAAGGAAGGCTCTCAGAAGTTCATTTGTAGTCACTGGCAGCGTTTATAGAAAGGAAGGAAGGAAAGATGAGCAAATAAAATTTTTTTGGTCATGGATGCTAGTGAACATTGGATTTCATTTTCAGAAATGTTTAAGAATATTGCTTACTCCTTTGGCCCAAATCTGCTCTCTGTTTCTTTCAAATCACCTGCCTTCCTGAGGAGAGAGTAACAAACCACATTAAAAATTGGTTATTTTTGCTGTGGAAGAGAAGGTGGTTGTGCCAGTCTTAAACCACTTGGTTGTCAGTCTCCAAAGACTGTTTTGTTCATAACATTGAAATGGGGATTTTATGCTTCCTGGAAAGAAATGCGAAGCTGCCTACAAATGGTTGTTAAAAAAAGGAGCTCCAAGATGACACTTAAGGGATGGTTTAGAGCAGTAAACCAAAGGATTATACATTTAAGCTTGTTTTATGGAAAATAGCAAAGATCTTTTTGGTGTTGTTTGTCCTTCTGGAGGTTTTGATCTAATGTGAAATAACAACCAAATTTTTAAAATGGCTTTGGCAGAGTGCACATGGTTTAGGTGCTGTTCTGAATGAGGGAAAATCGTATTCCTGATCTTGGTGTGCCTGGTTAAAGGTGATGTGTGTTTTGGGAGACAGGAGTTAATGGGGATCCCTGCCTCCCCCAGGACGTGCCTTAGTGAGTAACCCTCGTTTGCAGTCTGTTCCCTCTCGTCGGGGCGCTCAGCCTGGGGTGCGTGCACACCTGTGACTGCTTGAGTTTGCCTCTGCTTGTTTTGAATGTCTGAAATAAACCCTGAAGGTCAAAGATCTGCTCTCTCAAGGGTACCACCCCCATCAAGTCTGAACACACATCAGTGAAAGGCCACAAAAGGAAAAATCCAATCTAATAAAAACATGTAGCTAGCAGGACCTTGATAGTTAAACACCTGCATGCAGCAGCTGTAGGACTACTTGCTGTAGTCAGAGCAGCCATTCAGACACAGTTGTATTCAGTCTTAGCAGACGTTTAGAAGAAAACAGCACACTGCTCAAAAACCTACCTTCACTCACCGCTGGTTTTGTGCTGATGAAGCCTTCAGCTTGTTTTATTTTGCTCTTTGGATCTTTCTCTCCAGGGCCTAATCTCAGAAATGTTGCTTGACTTTGGGTGCTAAAACCTACATATCAAGGATTAAACGAATGCCACAGAGATCCTGAAATTGAATCCAGTGCTCACCTTATTCTTGCTAAACCCAAAGCCATGAAACTAATTGGTTACACTACTGATGATTTAAAAATGAAGAAAGAAAGTACAAACACTGTAACTTCCAGCCATATAGTAAAGGAGATGAAGAAAAGATTGTGAAGTTGGATGCATAGCTCTGCGCACCTGAAGCCCATGATGGATGGACACCTAACCTACTGCTGGCATCTTCAGGGTGCCCTGGGATATTAGAGTTCTGTGTGTTTATTCTTGATATTATATCTCAGGATTCAGTGCTGATACAAGTCAGTGATCCAAGTGTTGGGTGGTTTTGGTTCCCATCAGGCAGTATGGCACTGAAAGCAGACATGTGTGTTTCTGTGGACACTGATCAGTATGGAATTGCACAGAGGAGGACTGGAAAGATTTTATTCTGTGTGATCAGATTTAGAGGATCTGCTGCTTGGGTGCTCTCCAGAATATCAGTGACACTGATTATTCACAGTTTTTCTTGAGCTTAAAGTAATTAGATACCTTCTCAGTTTTGACTGAGAAACAGGAATGCTATCTGAATTAGCTGTAGTAAGGTCACTGCTAAACAAAACCATGATGAGAATAAGGAAGGAGGAAAAAAAAAGGTAGGGCAGAGCAAAGAATAATGCCTTTGGGCAACTGGTGCAGTAATATTTCATTTGGATTTTCTTGAGAGAAAGTGACTACAGCTAAAAAATGGAGAGGGCCTTTTTTTGTTGTTGTTCGTTTTTTTTTTTTTTCTTTTTTTTTCCCTTCATTTTTTGTTTTTTGTTTTAAGATTACCATATCTAAACTCTAGTTTGCCTGTAAACAACTAAACATTATTTTTCCCTGAGTATTTTGATACTTTTGAAGATTGTCCAGTCTTCAGAAGTGCAGAATTTTGTGGCCAGACTTTTGTTCCAGTCCTACAAAGGTGCTCAAAGTGAACAGAATAATCATTTGGATTCTACCTGCAACATTTTAATGATTTAATGCCAGACCAATAATTCTACCTTTTTATTTCATTCCATAAGTTTGCTACCTGAGATGTCTCCAGATGTTGCCTAATACTGAAAAACAGGGTAAACTTAAGCTTTGTGTAGTATTTTCATATGACTAAGAAAATTCTGTAATAAACGTGTGGTCTAATTCTCTAGGATACAGATACAGATCTTTCCAGCAGTCTCTTCCATCTCAATCTTGTTCTTCAGATTTTGAGATGATTTTTTTTTTCTGTGATGCAGAATACATGATCATATCAAGATGAGGGGGTTTCCCATCAAGTAGATGCTATATGTAGGAGTAACATTTATCAGATTTCACCTGGTGAAGCACTGATGCTTTCAAAAGCCTCAGTGGAGCTCAGTGTTCCTTGTGACAGAAGACACTGAAAAGCGGTTTATTCCAGGTATTGATGGTAAATGTAATTTGCACAATTAGGCATTTGTTTTCAGTGTGAGGACATGCATTTCTGGTGGCTCCACCCTGTACCACTTCAGAACCATTAAAATGTGCTAAAATGAAACCCTTGCATGTTCTCTACTGAAGTGCCAATAAGTTTGCAAAGAAAAACTCCCTGAAGATGGTTTGCAGGTTTTTTTAAAAAAACATTTCCTCTCCTTCCTGACACTACAGATTCACCAGCTCATTTCCATGTTTCTACTGTCTGTGCAGGCCAGATTCCTCCAAGTTATGTGGCAGGTTTTTGAAACCAGAAAGGATGTTCTTTCCAAATAACAGCAAATCTGATGTCTTTGTCCTCATTCATTTCTTTCTTGAAGGCTTTATGTAGTGAAACCTCACACTCTGCCTGTGTTTCCAGTGCCTCACAAGTGGCAGGTTTCAGAAATGAGTGCTCAAGCTGATATGTACCAAAACACACAAAGCGGGTGCTTAACAGGCAGCTGGTGCAGAAACTGGTGGTGTGGTGCTACCTCCCTCTGCCCCGTGCTGCTGCGAGGGTGCTGCTGGCTCTGCCACTCTCCGGCTTCTCTGTGCTGAGTGGGATCGTGTTGTGCAGATATGATCCATGCCTTTTGGGACATCTCCATGTTCTGATTTACCTCCTGTTGTATTGGGTGACCATGGCAAGGTGTTGGCAGCAGGGGCCTGCAGAAGGTTGCCTCTCTGAGAAGAGGCCAGAATCTGCCGCATGCTGGATACCGCCGGCTCCAACGGACCCACTGTGGGACACAGCTGAGCCCATCAGTCAAGCTGGTGGTCCCTCTGGGAAAATGTATTCAAGAAAAGGCAGAAAACACTGGATGGGCAGAGGAGGAGGGAAGAAAAAGAGTGAGAAACAAGTGTTCAGCATCAAGGTTGGAGGAGAAAGAGGTGCTCCAGGTGCCAGAGCAGACTTTTGTGATAAGAACTGTAGCCCATGGAAGGCCCACACCAGAGCAGAAGAAAGATGTTGGGAGAAAGGAGTGGCAGAGAGCAACTACTGTGTACTGACCATAATCCCCCATCCCCATCTACCACCATACCTCTTGAGGTGGGTAGAGGAGGCAGGAGGGAAGGAAGGAGGTTGGGTGTGGGAAGTGGGGGAGGAAAGATGTTGTTTCAATATTTGTCTTTTTGTTTCCTACTATCTGAATCAGTAATTAATTATCTATTTTAACTAGCAATAAATTAAGTTAATTTTCCCCAAGTTGAGTCTGTAACAGTAAGTGATCTCTCTGTTTTTATCTCAACCCACAAGCTTTCTCATTTCTGTTCTTCCTATTTACTCCCCTGTAAACAGGTCCTGTTGTGGGGACAGGGAGTGAACTAGCAGCTGGGTAGGCATTTTGGCTGTTAGTCAAGGCTAACCCACCATGCCTGTTCATGAAGACTGATCTCTCTTTCAGTTCTGGAAAGCCTTGAGTTTAAATAAAACTCATGGTCCAACCCAAAGGATGTTACTTAGAGAGAGCCCTAAGCCTACAGCTCGTCTACTCTGTGGCAAGATTACTGTTGGTTTCAGTGTAAGTTTCTGCCATAGTGAAGCAAAGACTGATTTTGCAGTTACATTTCTAGGAAAGACATCTTTTTGTGTCCTTTAAGGTTTTAGAACCCACAGATACCTTAACGGCAATGAAAATGCTGATTTATGGGTAGTGCCCTAATGGAGATGTATTTCTGAAGTCTTGGGCTGGGCCTGCGTCCTGAAGTTGTGCTTCAGCTTTTAGAAAGACAAAGAAGTCAGAATGTTGCCCCAGATGATGAGGTGCTTGCAATCAGTTAGCAAAAAGGTTTGACTGAACAAGGACAAGGGTTTGATTGGTTCAGTTTGGGAGGGGTGGGGGGATGAAGAGGAGGAGTCTTCAAGTAGACTTTCAGTGTAGGCCTAATTGATTCTCCTCAAAGATGTAAGATTTCATAATTTTTAGCCATTTTTTGCTACCCATATATGTGTATACAAAGACATACAGTTTATGCACATGGGGTACATATTTAACAGAAAGGGCTAGTAGCCATTGTGTCACATAAGAGCATAGTGATATGATACAAAAACTGTAAATCAAGACAGCTCTCTAAAAGTGAGGAAGTGTCTGAACAGGAATTTATGGGCTTTGATGCAGAAATTGTTTCGTCTGTCATTGGTGCTTCATAGCAGCCCAGACTATATAGTCATAATCTTCCTGTCTGGAAATAAAAATCTATGGGTGCCTTTGGTAAATGTTGCAGTTGCTTCTAGAGCAGCATCTTTGTATTACCATCCTCAGAAATAAATTTTCCTACCTTTATTAGCACAATGCTTCTTTATGGCCATTGCTAAGAAAAGAAAGAACATTTTATGAAGTCAAGATTAAATTTATACTGTTCATTATTAGTGACAAACCTAGGATTTGATACATTGGGAAAATTGTATTCTGCTTGCAAGTAGGTGAATTTTAAATCTAGAGTTTATAAATTGCAAAAATATGCCATTATTTAACATCCAGTACTCCAGATACCTCTTTTTGGTAGGTTTACTTGTTTCAGTTGGTGAATTTGAACAGTGACATAAAGAAATACTTGTTTCTCTGAAGTCTCGACAAATCTTGTTCAAATGTTCAAACTTTACGCCTACAAATAGCACTAACAGTCTTGTTGCACCTTTCCTTGTGATTTATCACTGCAGAATGCCAAAGAAAGTGAGTTAATAAACTATCAGGTATTACATAATTCATATTCTCCTATATTACTATTGCTTGTTTAATAATATTCTGTTCTCATTCTTGTCTTTTCTAATTCATGTGTCCCTACCTGCAGTGATATCCCAGAGAACTACAAAAAGGTTTAGTCATTTAAGATTTAGGAAAATTAGGTGCCTAAGTCCTAAGAGGCAATTTTCAGATGTTTCCATCAACAAGTGTGCTTATGGGCTGTAGAATTTCCACCATGTCAGTCCCGGTGTCTGCAGGACAGCACCTGGTACATAAAAGATCTACTGGAAATAGTGGTCATAGACCCTCTTGCCCAAAAAGAGGGGCCAAGAAGGGTAGTGGTATCCTGTCCCCAAGTATGTGGAGTTGTTTGGTGGTTATGACATGTATCTGTGGGAAATGGGAGACCTGACATGAACCAGCCATCCACTTTCTTCTCAGTACCTTGTTCTAATGATACTGAAATGGGAACAACTCTTCCTGTCTATGCAAAAACATTTCTGGTGTCTTTCACGCATGAGAACAAGCACAACTCCAGTCCCACAATGTGGCTTCTGTCAGGCTAAAAATCTTCCTCCCCCTAAACTTCTGCAAAACTCCAGAACAGGGAGTGTGTGGATTAGGAACAGGGTTGTGTGGATTTGAATCCTCTCTGCCTGTCGGGTGTGCAGAAGTCTTACCTGCGGCCCAGCTGGGATGCTCGGACAATGTTACTGTACAAAGATTGGGGGCTGCTGCTGCTCGCAGGCAAGGTCTGAAATGGCTCCTGTTCTGCTTTGGAAATGATCTGGTGTGATCTAGAAAACCTGTGGATCCTAAACTGATACAGGTATTTAAGCCCTGGGAGAAACTGGGGCTGAAGACAGAATTTCCTTGCTGTGTACCTTAGATGAGTCCTTCAAATGTTCTGACTGCTGTTCTGAAGTTAATTCTGTACTGGGAGCCTGTATGATTCAGAACTACAGATCACACTCCGGGTGCCTGAGAGCAGGTTGCACATCACAGAATCAGAGAGTGGTTGAGGTTGGGAGGGAACTCTGGAGGTCATCTGGTCCTGCTCAGGCTGGGCCACCTGCAGCCCACTGCCCAGGACCATGTCCAGATGGCTTTTGAATATCTCCAAGGAGGGAGACTCCCAGCAACCTCACTCACTTGTAGCTCTTCTGAAAAGAGCCCTTTCTTTTCATGAACAGTGGCAGAATAGACTAATGGAAAAATGGTAATATCTGCGAAGAGATGAGAAAGAACATGTTTCATACTGAGGCTGAGTTCTGGCAAAGCAACCACAGAGTAAATTGAATGAAAGGAGAAATGGGAGAGAGAGATAATTCTTGTCTGGCTACAGTTGGGCTCCCAATCCTGAAAGGTGCTGAACACATCTGCTTCCCGTTGACATGCATCTTGCATTGGTTGTGTACTTCTCATGTCAAATTGTATGTTCTGGTAAAATCTGGTAAAAATAGCCCCAGTGTAGTGAGTGTATCAGGATCAAAAGGGCTAGTTTTTCACCTTTCCTGCTTAAGTGTAGTAGTGATTAACAGTGTTAGCTACAGACTGTTTTATTCCTTTGATGAGACGTTTCTGCTCTCTTTGCCTTGATTCACTCTGAAGGACTTACATTCATTTTAAACTGTGAAAGGCCAGAGAGCAGATGCTGTCAGTTGTGAAGGCTCTTGTTTATTGCATGTGAATGTACTTTGAAATGTGGTCACTATTAGCCTTGAACCATTGGATTTCTGGTTTTGGTTTTTGTTTTCCCCACTGATGTTTTCTATAAATCTATTTATACGTTTTTTCTTGTATTTTAGGTTTGCATGGCAGCTGGTTTAATGTATGTTTAATAGCTTCTCTCCCTCCCAGCAAGGACCTAGTGATACCTTTTGTCTAGGATTTAGTTGTTTGGAAATGCTATTACCATGTAGAATATTGACAGCTATCAAAAATCTCCTGTAGAGCTAAATCTTTGTGGATGCCATTGATCCACTATGTACCACTGTGGATAGCACAGATAAACAGGTATAGATTACAAGCTGTGGTAATGAATGGCTATAAATCATATTGTCAAGGAAATGGATCCCTTCAGATTCAGATGTGTTGATGACTTACTGCTTTTCTGGAAGCTGTGAGAATGAGGTACTCAAAAAGGATCTTGGCTTACTGACTTTTTACCACAAGCAGCCATGTTGTATGATATCTAAAAAAAATTGCCCTTTTCCATTGGTACAAGTTAGATTTCCCATCCACTTTAGCAAAAATGAACTAAGTTGTTTGGCTTAAGTGACAATGGCTCTTCCTTAATGCTTTTCAGCAAATGAGAATAAATCTAATGCTGATAGCTGACTACCTGATGACTCAAGAAAAATTTTGTTTATTGGACCATAATACATAACTTTGACGAAACAAAAAATGTAGAGTGGTGGCTTATGTTAACCCACTCTCAGTGATTCATCAGGAGAGTTGGGATTTAGTGACTTTCATGCCAGGAATCAAATAAGAGGCAAAACCTCCCTTATTGGTTGGCTGGCAGCTTCATGCCTTTTTTTTGTAAAACTGTTTTAAATTCAGGTTTACCTCCTCTGAGGCATGTTATAGCCTGAATCATTCATTCTTACAACTCACTCATCAACTCTTGCTTTGTTCTATTTTCAAAGGGAAAAAAATAGCTCAAACTTTGATAATTGTTCTCTGATTATTTTTATTTTCAGAAATTGGGAAGTATAATCTTTCTCTGGCTTTTTGAATTGTCTGCTATGCATATCCTGTGGACCTCATTATGTGGAGATCTTACAGCCCTGAAGTGTGATAAAAATACAATCTTAATTTGCATCTTCTCTTTCTATTGCATTCAGATAAGGACCAACACGATGCTTATTCTCATCAGGCCTCCAAAATGATGCTTACTTGGGACTTAAATGACTTACAAAGTGCCTATATTTCTATAACGTCTAGTTCTTGGACCATCCCTTGCTGGGAGTGAACTTAATCCCATGTAACTCACTTCCAGGGTTGCTCCCTGAGCACTGAGAAAGACCTTTGAAGGAAACAGTTTTGTAGATAATGTGGTTTTTATATCCCTTGTTTTTTATATGTTGTAATTGTATCTCTGGTGTGAGATTCTGTGGGAGTTTGCTGTGATCAGCATGCTACATACTGTGATGAAGCCAGGTGGCTTAAGTGTCTGTGATTTGAACTACAGTTTTCTTCCAACTTCTGCTGCTTGTCTTCTGCCTGTACCTTTAAGTTTTAAAAAAGTTGTCTGCTAACCAGAAGGGATCCCTGGTCTTCAGGTAGAACCTGAAGAGATTCTGGGGTGAAAGACAGTAATCATTAGTTAATGAGCTGATGACCAGCCAACAGTCTTTTGATAATACATGCAACTCATAATAATTTTTCACATTTCATTTATTGTATCCTGACATTAATCTTACATGCTTGTATTTGTGTAACTTGTGCTGAATATCTCAGTTACATCAAACCAGGTAAACCAGAGAAGGTAGACTGTGAAAGAGCGAGGAAAACTTTGATTCATTCTGCTGAATGTGGTCCTAAGAGAAATGTCCTCAAGAGCAGATGCACCAAAAGAAAATGAGGATTTGTGCTTTTGTGTAGTCTGAGAAATTTTACAACAGTGATTCATTTCAAGTGCTAATCTGTCGGGGTCACCATTAGCCGGGGTCCTTATTTCTCCGTGCGGTAACAGGAACAACACAACACCAATGTGATGATCAGATCGTCCATCTTTATTTTTCCAATCCTGGTTACATTTATATTATACTAAGTTCCGTACACGCACTCATCTATCTTCTAATAGGCTACAGGTTATGTACACACGCTGTTCATGCGCCTCTACAAGCATTTGCATTGGTTAATTGCAATTAGCACATAAAGCCCAAAACTTGCCAAAACTCCCTTGTCTCATACCCTGTTTTGCTCAGACTTGTGTGCTTTTGCTGACCACAGGTGTTTCTCACTTATCTGCTATCTTGTGTGTTTTTGCCAGCCTTATTTTGCTGGCCTTGTCTTCGTCCTTGCATTCTTCTGCCTGCACTAACTTTCCCCCAGCGCGGCCCAGACTCCTACAGGGATCCAGGTAATTTAAAGTATCATCTCAATATATGGATGGGACATAGACCAGAGGAGATTGAATAGGACTTTTCAAGGGGATATGGAACTTTGTCCCCTACTTCCCTGGTTAGGTGCCCAAAAACCCATGTGTTTTGATGTAAACACACATGCCTGGGAGACAGGACCTCATGAGCAATGCAGGGATTGATTTCAGGGTGTAATTTAGTGACAGGTTAAGTTCATCTAAGTCTGTGCCACCTCTGAAATGACCAGTGCTGTCCTTTGCCTGCCTAATGTTTCTGCTTCTTTCCCTGTGCCAGCATTGCATTACGGGCAGCTGTGCAGGGAGTTGAACCTGTTTTTCAGTTAGCCAGCAACCTTATTTTTTCAGGGTTAATTTTCAACTGCATGTCAGCTCATGGATCTGGCTGGCCAGATGGTCATGTGAACATGACTGCTGGCACAAGGCAGGAGCATGTGGTTGGGGGCAGCTCTACCCCTTCTGGTGACAACATGGGTTTAGATCGCCTTCATCCAGCTGTGGATATGCACCAGGAGCGGATAGACCGATCTGTTGGACCGAGGGTCTTGTCAGGTAATGAGCTACAAGTTTGTTTGGATCTGCCTTGCTAACTTCGACAGTGCCGCTCATCATAAGAACAATTGCTTGTGTGGGAGAAAGAGAGGGAACAGATAGTGCCCCTCAAAATAGCCCCTTACGTATTAAGACTGTAAGCAGTAATTTTCCCTCTCTGAACACCCCTCCTATACCACTGGAAAGCATTTTTTCTTTCAATTAGCTTTGCTACGGAGTGCTTTTTAACTGTTTCTTCTGGTGGTGTCATCAGGGGGAAATCCCAGACCTGGGCCACTCTAGTAACAAGCTTTACAGTTTTAATGATTATAAGTGAATTTAACTGAGTCATGATTAAGCTTTGATTAGTCTCATTATATGATAGTTTAGTAAGGTTTTGCACCTTGTGTTTTAGCTTTCTTTTTCATTTGCTAAATTAAAGGGAGGAAGCTGCATCTCTAAATATTGGAATGTCTCTAGTGTTTTTTGCTGTGCTTCTCTACCAAAGCTTACTGAAGTTAATGCTGTTAAAGTTGGGGCTTTTTTTGCTTCTCTGTTTTGAAGTCCAAATGCTATTTGCTGGGAAATGTCTCATTATCAGACCCTTGAATTAGGAGCATTTTCTTAACATCTTTTTCCTGTCTTTCCACGTGTGCTTACATGACCAAATGGAGTAGTTTGCATGGTTCCACCTACTTCACTAAAAAGTGAACAAGTGATGACATATTTGAAGCATTTTGCAGAGTGTATGTTCACAAATGGACTACATGCATTATTAGCCTTGTTTTAGTGACAGTTGCTTGGAGCTAGAAGCAACCAGGTAGACAAGTGTGTTAGGGTGTAAGGATGTTTGACTCTGGTGTACTGAGATGTGTACGCTGACTAACCTGGGAAGTGGAGTAAGGGAAGAGCGACACTGACTCTGCCTTCGCTGGGACTTTACCCTAAGGTAAAGAGCAAACCCCAAGTGTAAATGAGTAAATCTGCATGGAAAGCTTTCTCTGTGTCTTGTGTTTGTGTCATTGTGGCTTATTTCATCTGCATTTGGGATTTGCTGTAGTGCTGGGTTCACCTAAGGTTTCTCACTGTAACTGCTGGAATCAACAAGGAAGTGTAACTGTACTTTGACAGATATTTTTGGATACTTCACTGGGATCTCCAGATTTTGGACAAGGACAGTGGTAGCAAAGGCAGTCTGCTGGAGTATTTAGTGTTGAGTGAAGGCTGAGGTGCCATGCATTGAATATTCAGGTGTTCTTCAGTTAATTAAATCTAACCAACACCTTCCTGTTTTCGCTTCAGGCAAAGAGTGACAGATGATAAAGGAAAATCCTTAGATTGTAGTTTTTCAGGCATTTAAGGCTGTTGGCTTGATTTGTTTGCATCTCCTTACTTCAGTCTGCATCCCTGGATAGTCTGGAGCCTTCTGAGTGTATGTACTGTAATATTTTCTGGGGTTTACATAATATGTTAGTGCCCTAAACAAACTTCTTGGGTTTCTTAAAGTGTTTAAAATGCATCTTTGATTACTTTGCCACATTTAAATGTGATTTTTCCATATGTTCTTATGTTTCCTTCATTTCAACACATGTGACTGTGTCTAGAGCAAGCCCAATATTGCGGTTCAAGGTTCTGCAGAGGAGAGGATGTGTGGAAGAGCTGATGGGTCACATCAACATCTGCCTTGTTTAATAGGGAATGGCCAGAAAGCTTTCTCAAGGTGGTCTTTGCACCCGAGCAGATCTATATGAAACTAGGTGGCCTGTCACCAGTGCTAAAATACTTATATTTAGATACTTCTTGAATGCCTGATTTCTAGTCATGAATCCAGAAGTTTCTTTCAGTAAAAAGATTTTTAAAGAAAAGGTGATTTTTCTTCAGTAAGTGTTATAAATATCTTAATCTCCTTCCTCCTGTCTATTCAAAAAAAAAAAAAAAAGAAAATGAAAGATTTGATTAAAATGAAACTATTCATGAATTTGATAAAGTTGGAAACTGACTGTATGTCTTGCTTTGCCATTTTAATGAAAATTTAGGACCCTTCAACTGAGCTTGGTAGTATGAATTTGAAAATTAACTAAAATTGAAGAGTAAAAGAAAAAAATGTTTAGATTCTAAAATGACACATACCCCATTTTAAACAACGCAGTGGTATAGTGAAAAGGGAATGCTTGTCATTACAACTGCTTATACTACAAGAATGAGCAGTCTTGAACTGGTCTGTGAAGGCTGCAAATGAATCAAAAGAGGTCCTTCCTTGTGCAGCATCTGGCCAACAGTGAAAATTACTGTTACAGAAGGCTTTATTCCCAAAGGTGTATCTGTGCCCAAAAGCATAGGAAAAGTAAAAGAAGACAAATCCTTTGCCTGCTAAGCAGTAGGTCATATTTTTGTTTGAGGATGTGCCCAAACCTTCAGGCTGTTTGAAGCAGGGAGGTTGTACTGGGGGAGGTATCATGGCATACTTGCCTATTTCTTGTTCGGTACCGGAGGCATCTGCTGCTCGTTGCTGTGGGAGCCTGGATGTGGGCTAGACGACTCCTCTGTCAGATCCAGAGCGGTTGTTCTTATTAAATATAGCTGTTCCACAAGATGTTGCAAACCTAGCTAATGTTGCTCGTATGCTGCAGACTTTAAGAAGCGACAACCCCCAAAAGTGTCTTCCCCCAGAAGTTGTTTGAGAGAAGCAGCAAGCAGTTTTCTGTGGGTGTTTGTAATGCTGCTGTGACTGGTAGAATTCATTACTGGCTGTCCTTGTCCTGCAATATTTTTCACATTTGAAGTTTTGTCAGAAAAATTTCTGATCAGCTGTAGACAAGACAGTTTATAGTGTTAGTGTCCTGCAGTATTTCTAGCTTTGGTTTCCCTTATTGAGGTTAAGGGAGAAATGCAAATGAGGTATGGTTTAGTAGAGATGCTCTGGTTTGTTGAATGGGAGATAAAGCATTGAAAAAACAACAAGTTGAAGAAAGTCTTCACACTGGAGAGACAAGACCGTAATCAGGACAGGATGGGGCTGAGAGCCACTGGCTTTTTAGTTCAACAGGAGGGTTGGGTTCAGAACAAAGACTAATAACAAGAAAACTGTCAAATTTGAAGCTGTGTTTGCTTTATGAAGTGGCAGATAATGGCTGAGAGGCAAGAGAACTGTATTCATAGAGGCAGGCTCATTATGGAAAGGAAATAAAAGATTAAGCAAGCCACTGCTGATTCTCATTGCTTTGGGTGACTCAAAATCCAAGATCTCCACAGCTTATATACCATAATCTTGCCCTCCCCTTTCCCACTTGCCTCTTGAGGCCATTATTGAACATGCTAGGCAAAGATTTTATTTAGACTCCTCCTGAGACTGCAATGTGTTGACAAGCTGTATGTGTCAAGGACGCTTACATATGCTATTGCCTAATAATAACAAGAGTTCAGAACCACCGTGAGGCTTTTTTGTCAGGCTTGCAGCTCACACAGAAGACTTGAATGACATTGCTCACTTGCAAAATCATTGGCATCTCTCCTCAAGAGTGACTAGCTTCCTGTGCTAAAGCCAAACTTGAACCACATCACGTATTTTCAAAACAATGTACAGACCTAGGATTTAGGTATTTGTTCTCGTATTTAAAAGATTGAACATATTTTTCTTTTCTTTTGCGTGTTTGCTTTTTAAGATAGGATGGTATCTGCATAAAAAAAGAGCTTGCTTTACAAAGTTTTCTCTGTTTTGTTTTGTTTTGGTTTGTTTTTTTTTTACAATATAGAACTACTGTGCAGCAAGGGGCCAGAAATAGAGCCAGAATCATTGTCATCAAAGCAGCCTGGAACTGAAGAAAGATACAGACTCCAAGAGATAAACCCACTACTTCTACTATTTCAGTCTGCACACTGGCTTGTGCGTGTCAATGATGTGAGTGGAATTCAGGGAAAGTAACTTTCCCTTTGCTTTTCGAAAGTCAAGACCGATTGGTGCAATTAGCAATTAAATGCATTATCCCTTAATTGCAAACAGCACTGAAAAGGCTTGAATTAATGGAAAAGGGAGGCTTTAAAGGTTTTTTGACCTCAGTCCTTTAAGTTGTGCTGCGGGCACAGAGGATCTCCACCGTGCAAAGCTCTGTGGGGCTGGGGCCTTCATTTGTCCTTGAGGAAAACAATCATTAAATAATGGCTGAGAGCAGCAGTGTCTCGAGGTCCCTTTTTCACTTATGCCACTCTGCTCTTCAATAATTAAAAAAATAAAATCAGAAAGACTTTATCCGAATGAATGCACTCAGCACAGGACATCTGTCCTATTTGCTCTTCAGGCATTTTGGCATCACTGGTAAATTGAGCCTTATAGTGGCAGTAGAGGGATTTTGGAGTAGAGAGAAGAGAAGAGAAGAGAAGAGAAGAGAAGAGAAGAGAAGAGAGAGAGAAGAGAAGAGAAGAGAAGAGAAGAGAAGAGAAAGAGAAGAGAAGAGAAGAGAAGAGAAGAGAAGAGAAGAGAAGAGAAGAGAAGAGAAGAGAAGAGAAGAGAAGAGAAGAGAAGAGAAGAGAAGAGAGAGAGAGAGGAGAGGAGAGGAGAGGAGAGAGAGGAGAGGAGAGGAGGAGAGGAGAGGAGAGAGGAGAGGAGAGGAGAGGAGAGGAGAGGAGAGGAGAGGAGAGGAGGAGAGGAGAGGAGAGGAGAGGAGAGGAGAGGAGAGAGAGGAGAGGAGAGGAGAGGGAGAGGAGAGGAGAGGAGAGGAGAGGAGAGGAGAGGAGAGGAGAGGAGAGGAGAGGAGAGGAGAGGAGAGGAGAGGAGAGGAGAGGAGAGGAGAGGAGAGGAGAGGAGAGAGGAGAGGAAGGGCTCAGCCTCCCTACCTGCTTCGCCCGCCCCAGTACAGATGCTGAGGCTCACCTGTGGGCAGAGAGGAATTTCCTCAACTCCTGCCAGGCTCCAGGGAAACCTCACCCTTTCTTGCACGTTACCAAGTTTGACTGTCTTTTTAACATCATCAGTAAGAATGTGGCTATGAAAATTTCAGGCAAGATTAAAATCCTGATGATGTGCAAAGGACAAAACATGAGAAAAGACACAACAAAAAAGATCTTTTCCAGATACATATTTTGACATCAGGATCCTATCTGTTTTATCTGACAGATATTAACAATTATTATTCCAAAATCACTTTTTCCCACAGGGGAAACAAGCCATGTGTTTTTGGCTAGTGCTAGTTTGTATTGAGAGGATGATTCAATAGAAGAATCTAGCTGTTCTAACACTGATTACATACCTGGTGGATTTTATATTCCTATGCAGTTTTCGTCAGGATTAAAATTTTAAAACCCGTTCGGTACCCAGTTACCTAGTTGCATGATGCTAAATTTCATCTTGTTGGCATCTTATTATCAGTAAGCCAGAGGAAGGAACTGACATATCAACTGTGCTGTATAATTTCTTTAACTTTTTGGACCTGAAAAAGAAATAATCAGTTAAATTACTTCCCTAGAAATAGTAAATATAGCTCTGCAAACTGCATCCCTTATATCTTAAATGGTGTTCAAAGCCTGCCATTTCAAAATAGGGGGAAAAAAAGGGTTATTTCATGAATGTAGCATTAGCAAAAAGGATGTGAAGCATGTTGGGCAGATGCCAAGAGTAACAGTCAGGTGGATCAGTGCGATGAAGGGTAGATACTGTACTTCCTTTCCTATAAAGGAAAGTAAGCTATTTCTCTCTATTTCTTTTATCATAGTAATCAGCCTTTATACTTGTTAGTGAACTGTAACGAGTTTGAGACATCAGTAGGAGTTCATTACATTTATAGCAGTCAATGTCTTTTTTCCCATTTGCTTGTTTGAAAATGGCATCTTTGTAGAACATCTCACCTGTCTGAATTTCTTTAAATAAACGTAATATAGGCAGTTCAAGACATAGCTGATAATGGATGTTAGATAATATCTTGGATACTGCAGCATAAATTGTAAGATGACTATATTCTGTCATGATGAATATTAGATAATGATACCTTGTCCCTATAAGAATAACTTATTTTATTATTCAGAATGATCTTATGAGCTCTTTGGATTCATGGGAAATAATTTAGTAGAAACCATAAACTATTCAGATTTTGCTGAATATTCTAATCACACTTGCATCATTCTTAATTATGAATTTGGGGGACTGCCAAAAAAGAGACAGAGGCAGCACATAACAGCTTCCCATTAACTCTGTACTGTTGGAGGGCTGGAACTGAGAGAGCCCTTGTGTTGTAAGCTGGCTTGGATGTTTTCTGTTTGCTGAATTCACCCTAGCATAGCTCTTCTAGACATTCTACATCGGGTTCTGCCCAGCTGCGGGCTCTAGATTTATCACTCAAGAAGGCTTTTCTCATGTATTTGCTGCTTAGGGTGAGTCAACTAAGTTGCTTGCCTCAGTGAGGCAGCAGGGCTCAGATCTCCCCATAGGATCGGTTAAAAATGCTCTGTCAAAACCAGCGTTGACTGAAAGCTATGATATTTCCTGTTGGTTATAGCACTCTGGGGTCTCCTCTGGAGGTAGAAGTAACAAACAGGACTTTATCTCTCATGGAGCCCCTTGGCCATGGGGATGTCATGGGAGGTTCAGGTGTGTCTGGACTGTTAATTTGACCAGAGGATGCTGTTGGTAAAGGAGTAGGAGCACTGGGCACCCAAACTGAAGTTCTTGAGAAGTGTTTACAGAAACCCTTTAGATCTGAAATGTTCTAACTCTTGACTGGAAGGCTAACATTTTTCATAGGAGAAAAGGAGCCCTACCATTTAAAGACTGTCAGTTTTGGCCCATGTTACAGGCTAATTGCACACATAAGCCTCAACACTACTGACTATTTTTGCAAGGCTCTTTGAAGAAACATATTCCTTAAAGGTGCTGTTTATATTAAGGAGGAGTAATGTGTCATCTGGGGAGACAGTGAAACACAAAAGGCTTTCCACCCTATGTTTTCTCCTTGATAGCTAGAAGGGCTAGCACAGAAGGTGGCATGCTTGGAAGGCCAAGTGAATGTGTGCAAAAGGAGAGAGTAACATGGGTCTGCAGTCTTACAGATTCCAGATTTTCACAGCTTTGTATTTTATAGGGGGATGTGTTCAGAGACAGTATAATATGCATTAATGAAGGGGTGGATTTTTACCTTGGACAAAAACAAAAGACTCCCAGCAGTGTTAATACAGGTCATGTAGTTGCATTGTGAAATCTCCTAGGCTTCAAAAGAGCTGTTTTTTACTACATTAGCCACAAAACAATCAGGAGGGCTCTAGCTGGTTTTGCAGCAAAGCAGTGTAAGAGGTTTACTGAATAGTAAACAAATATATTACAAAAGACAGTAAGTGATGCAGAATGCTCAGGGATATGGAGTAAATGATGAGAAACATTTGTCTGAAGAAAGCTGGTTAGGTACAGGCATAGATTTTAGGGCACTGGCTGTAGACAGCCAACTCAGTGATACAAACCACAAGCAAAGGCCACAAATTCCATTCTGAATATACCTTTCCCATACCCATGGAATGGGGAGATATGTCTATGTGTATATATATATGTATCCCAAAGGAGTCCCACAGTACTCCTTTCACTGTGGATGACAATTCTTGCTATTAGTTGTCATCCTCTTTGCTGAAATTTCAGGGATCCAGTCTTGGAAGTTTACATCAACTCCAGAGAATTTCTGTTCCTAGAGCCCATATGGAGAGAGAAAAGCTCTCCAAAAATATTTTAGAACTGGGGCTTAAACCTGTTCCAGCTGTGCAGACCTGTCAGATTTTGCTCCAGGAGTAGTTTTTTCTTAAAAGCCTACCTGGTCTGTGTTGTCTTAGATAAGCTTGCTGGGTACATATGGAATTTGGAATATACAATAATGTGTTCAATGCCAGATTTTCAGCGCAGAATTTTTTAAAGGTGGGAGAAGCACAATAAAATTTCACCTCCCCAATAAAGCTTGAGCTCCTGCTGGTTCCCTTTTGGCAGACTAAGCAACACTTTCCTGAGGTATAATGTCAAAACCACAATTTTAAACTCGGGCAAAAAATTAAAGCAAGAGTAAACATTATGGAGTACAAGAGTAAATGTACTTTTTTTATGAGCTCACAAAACCATGAAATTCCCCATATGGAGATAATTTTTTTTTTTTGTGATAGCTCTAGGGGGAAATTTCTTGCTGGTTTCCTTAGCAGATTTTCAAATAAACAGCAGTCCTTGCAATCTTGTTTTGCTGAAGAGACCTTGAAAAAATATCTTCATCAATGGAATTTTCTTAATTGGAGAAGAGAAGGAGAAAGTGGAAGAAATCTTAGAGATATTACTTTCATGTTCATATTATTTAGAATTACATTCCATAAGGCACTCTCAGAAAAACTGTGCAGACAAGAGTGTATTTTTAAATACTGAGGCTTCAGCACTTGCTATATAGTTACGTATATATACGTATATATAGCACCATAGTTATATAGTGATGTCTGTGTGCATGTGTGTATGTGCATGTATGACTGTGAGGGTACAGGTATATCTCTGGTTTGGAAATATCTGCCTGTAAAGAAGTGGAACTTGTATTCCCAGAGCCTCTTTGTAAAAATCCTTGATTAAACAGGGCAGGTATTTGGGGAATCTATAGGGCAAGATGATGTGCTATGAGATTATTGTTGAAGGTCTGCTGAACTCTAGAAAATATTGAATACTTAAAAAAAAAAAAAAAAGGCAAAGATACATCAATTTAAACTGCACAAAAGACATATGAAAACATCTGGGAAATAAATTGCTGCTGCAGTACCAGAGGAATAATATTCACATTCTTCCATTTAATTCAGCTGTAGCTTTCCGGTAGCTCAGAGTCTGTGAAAAGCTCCAAGTGAGCACAGTCTGTGTCCTTAGAGTGGCTGAGAAACCTCCCACATCGTGATGAGGACAGGCCCCATCAGACTGATTTTTGCTAAGTCAGGTCCCTGTAATTCTGGTTCAGCTGTGGGTATTGAGTGATTTCCATGGTGAATCAGAGCATCCCAAACCCTGTGGTGGTCTCCTCCAACTGCAAGATGCTATAGTGAAGAGGCTGTTGTTATCTGGGGATTGATCAGAATGGACAGTTAGTTCCCCATGTGGTGGTCATCAAGCATACATCTATAATAACTTTGAAACACCTCACAAGGTATTTTTATAAGAACAGCCGAATATAGTCAGTCAGGATCACTAGGTCATGGGCAAAGTTGAGAAATGCTGCCTGACTGATGAAGCTTCAGGTCACTAAATGCTAAGTAATACACATAAGGAAAAAAAAATCCACACTATACCTAGACAATTATGGGCTTTAATTACTAGCAATTATACTAAAGAGCTTTCTTAAAACATCAGCTCCAGTGGTCAGAAAGGCAAATAAAGCTTTTTGTTAGAAATTAATTAAGAAGTATGGTGAGAACTGAAAAGGAAACATCTTTTTGCTACTGTATAAACACATCCTGCCCTCATATCTTGAATACTGCTTTATCTAAAAAGAGAGTAGGCTGAGCTAGGGGAGGATGCAGAAAAGCGGAACAGGAATGACCTAGGGCATGGAATAGCTGCTTCTTGAGAGGAGACTAACTGGATTAGGACTTCAGCTTGTAAAGAGACTAAGGAAGAAATGAGAAAAAATCTATGGAATAATAAAGGGTTGGAGAAGGCAAGTGATTATTTGGTGCTTCTCAAGAGCATGGTTATAAGAAGGTGCTGAGGGTACTGACCGCAGGAGGTGGGACGAACGTCTTCAGGAAGAACCATGACATGTACAGAATATTCTCACATTCTTCTACTGTCTGCTGTGGACTGCCAAAGAGAAGATACAGGGCTAAATAGACTTCTTGTCTGATACTGTGTAGCTGTCTTTATACCACATATAGCCATCAGTCCAGCTAGTGCTGTGTCCAATGTGAGAATTAACAGTTCAGGTGCAGGGATGTGTCAAACAATGCAGAAATTATGGTTTCTATGGTGTTGTGGCTTGAACTTGGCCAGTAGCCAATCACCACATGGCCAGTTCTTTACTTCCCACCTGCCCCCCCCCCCCCCCCCATGACATAGGGGAGGGACAAAAAAAAGAAATTAATAGGTTGAATAAAAAAAAATTAGTAATAGTCACAAAACAACAGTAACAATAGTAAGTCCAAATGGGTAATATATAATGCAGTTGCTCACCAACTGACTGGCAACTGGTACACAGCCCGTCCCCAGCAGCAATCCCTACCGCACCAGAAATCTCGCCATGCTGACCGGAAAACAGAAACAGAAATGAGAGAGCATGTATCCTCTTATATACTGAGCATGACATCACATGATATGGAATACTCCAGTGACTGATCCAGGCCTGGCCCTCTAGCTGTGCTCCCTCTCAGCCCAAGGAAAATTAACTCTATCCTGGCTGAAACCAGGACAGTCTCCACCCCTTATTCTATACCATTTATGTTATGCTTAGGTTCCAAATACATTCTAAGGAATCACCACCCCTTTCCTGGGTCTCACAGATATCGTTCCCTTAGTCTATGGGCCATCCTTCCAAAATGTCTACTGAGTTCATTTAGTCCATAACTTTGGGTTCCATCTGTCATGACAGTCTAAGGCTGGAGGAATGAGGTGGAGTTGGCTCAATCGGTGGAGCAGAAGGCTTTAGATGTGGCAGGAGGATGTTGTGAGGCACCAATTGCAATAATAGGGTTGTCTGACAGTTTGATTCACTGGCTATTTTCACCTAAAATCAAATCTCCTTGAGGCATGCATTGGACTTCTCTGTCCTCCTGCATTACCCACCCAGTGCACCCAGGTCCTTGGGCAAAAGAATTCCATGCATGGGTTTACCTTTACCCAATGCAGGAATAACCCAGACAGTCTTCCCCAGCATATTTTTAATGTACACTATGGGGGCTTTATCCCCATCTGCAGGATGAAGGAGGTTTGATTGAGCAGGGCCAGCTTGCTTGGCAGATCCTCTGGTATTGACTAACCAGGTGGCTTTTGCTAAATGCACGTCCCAGTGTTTGAAAGTTCCACCACCCATTGCTCTCAGTGTAGTTTTCAGCAATCCATTGTATCGGTCAATTTTCCCAGAGGCTGGTGCATGGTAGGGAATGTGATATATCTGCTCAATACCATGTTCTTTGGCCCAAGTGCCTATGAGGTTGTTTCGGAAATGTGTCCCATTATCTGACTCAATCCCTTCTGGCATGCCATGCCGCCAGAAGACTTTCTCCTCAAGGCCTAAAATGGTGTTCCGGGCAGTGGCATGGGGCACGGCATAAGTTTCCAACCAACCCATGGCTGCTTCCACCATTGTAAGCACATAGTGTTTGCCATGCTGAGTTCATGGGAGCGTGATATAATCAATCTGCCAGGCCTCCCCATATTTATATTTTGACCATCGTCCTCCATACCAAATGGGCTTTAACAGTTTGACTTGCCTGACTGTAGCACGTCTCACATTCATGGATTACCTGTGCAATAGTGTCCATGGTTAAGTCCACCCCTCGGTCACAAGCCCATCTATATGTTCCATCTCTTCCCTGATGGCCTGAGGAGTCATGGGCCCAGCGAGCCATGAATTGTTCACCCTTATGTTGCCAGTCCAGATCTACTTGAGCCACCTTAATCTTAGCAGTTTGATCCACCTGTTGGTTGTTATGATGTTCTTCAGTGACCCGGCTGTTGGGTACATGAGCGTCTACATGGCGCACTTTCACAACCAGATTCTTCATTCACTTTTTTTACCACATTATACCAGTCTTCTAAATTTTCAAAACTCTGGCCATTGGTAATATCATAAACCAAGAGAATACTCTGAGCTCCATAAATATATTTATCCAACATTCTGCCTTCTATTGTTTGCCCCCCTACATCCGACACTTGAAGAGTAACATTCAAATTTCCCGGCAGTATTATCCTTTTCAAGAAGAAGTCCAGTCCTATGGTTTTTTGTCCCGTTTTCCAAATGTTTCTTAGGGAAAATGTGTGGCTAAGGATGTTTTTATTTCCAACCAAGGCCACAAGTGGCTGTGTTTCTGATTCTTCATGTCTTCTCTGTGGTCACGCAGGCGATGCCACAGGTTCCTCCATGGTGTATACCAGTTCTCTCAAGTAGAGAAACGATTGTTCCTAATAGCCAAGATCCTAGTCTGTGCAGGTGGTGAGTAGGACATGTCCTGTTTAAATTGCTGGAATTCTTGAGATAATGTCTTCACAGTCGCGATGAGAGGGGAAGAGAGACTTTCTTCATATTGTCATAGTCAGCGAGCCCATTCATCAACTGTTGGTCCCTCTTTGTCTCTCCAGTTCACTAGTGCTAATGCATTGGCATATGATGATGGTGTGCTCCATAAAAACTTCTCCCACATGGGCTGGGTGCATTGAACTTCATCTGGATCTGTGGGTAGCTGTGCATTGTCTGGGTCATAATAAACCATTTCCCACACAGCTAGCTCCCTCAAGTATTGAATGCCTCTCTCCATAGTGGTCCACTTACTTGGATGACATACAAAATCTTCCTTGAAGGGATACCTCTCCCTCACACTTGACAGGAGTCGCCTCCAGAGACTGAGATTTTGTGTCTTCTTTCCAATTGTTTTGTCCATGCCCCCTTCCCTAGACAGGGATTCCAGCTGCCTGGCCTCTCTGCCCTCTAATTCCACGTTACTGGCCCCGCTATCCCAGCATCGGAGCAGCCAGGTAACGAGTTGCTCACCTGGATGGCGGCTGAAATCTTGTTGCACATCTTGCAACTCACTCAGGGATAAGGATCGGGTGACTATCACTGGCTCTGCCTCCTCCTCCTGTTCTCGTGATGAACCTGGTTCATCATCACCCTGTACGCTGGGAGGGGATTTTCTTCTGTATTTCCTCTTATGTGTGGGAGCAACTGACACTGTCATGGGTTTGTCCTCTGGTTCAGCTGCAGTGCCTGTGGTTGGAGTTGTAGTTTCTGTTGTGGACTTTGGAGTGGTTGCAATGTCTGTTATTTTGTTACCAGATCCAAAGCCCTTCTCTTCCTTTTGAGGGTGTTTAATAGCACTGGGTAGGCATGGGCTAGGCCCCAGCATGTTGCAGTGAGCTGTGCCTCTCTGGAATTACTCAGGTGACAACATACTTTTTCTAAATATTTTACTAGTTCTTCAGGATTCTGCACCTATTCAGGAGTGAAGTTCCAATACACTGGAGGTGCCCACTGTTCTAGGTACTTGCCCATGCTACTCCACATCCCCAGCCACTCATAATTCTCCAATCTTGGGGTAGGTTTCCAGGTGATATTCTTAAATAGTTGCTTAACCCTGAACAAAACCTGAACCACTTGCAGGAACACACTAGCTCCTAGCAGTAGAACGACCATGCTAATGTCAACATTCCAAGGATATTTGAAATACCTGAATTTCTCAAACACAGTTGTAAATAGCCCCAGGACTGACGACGGCATTGTGTCATAGATCAGCATTACACAGTACAGCAAAACCAAAATCTTAATCCAACTCTCACGGATGGTGAGCAACACCATGGGAAATACATACGGCAAATGAGGTGATAAAATCTTAAGGAGTCAAGCAACAAACATTATGACCCGATCTGTCGTTATCTCAAACCTCAAGCCCCACATTGGGCACCAAAAGACTGTCATGGTTTGAACTCAGCATGGTAGCCAATCACCATGTGGTCAGTCATTTACTTCCCCTGCACACCCCCCACAATGAAATAGGGGAGGGACAAAAGAAAGAAATTCATAGGTTGAATAAGAAAAATTTAGTAGTAGTCACAAAACAACAGTAACAATAGTAAGTCCAAACGGGTAATATATAATGCAGTTGCTCACCAATGGGTGACTGGTACAGCCCGCCCCCAGCAGCGATCTTGACCACACCAGAAAATCCCAAAACGGAAACGGAAATGAGAGAGCACACGTCCCCTTATATACTGAGCATGATGTCACATGATATGGAATACTCCAGTGTCCGATCCAGGCCTGGGCCTCCAGCTGTGCTCCCTCTCAGACCAAGGAAAGTTAACTCTATCCTGGCTGAAACCAGGACAAATGGCAATAATGGATGGCCTCACACCATACATGATTAATTGTAGGTTATCTGGGCTTCAAATATACCCTGTTGTGTGAATTTCATTATAAGTTTCACATCACCTTTACTGCCAGCTTTCTCAGAATAGCTCAGGACACCTGAGGGTTAATGACTTTGTTCCAGCAGTGTGCTGATGGCCCCACAGGGCTGGACCTTGAGTTTGATACCTCTTCCTAAGACAGCATTTGTAGCAGGCCAGTCTTTGCTGGCAGCGTGTTAGGTGATTTGGTCAGGGGAGTAGGTGTATCTGGACTAGCACTGGCATTAATAACCCATGGGATACAGTCCAGGAGAGCTAGTTGATTTTTCAACAATCACCTCCCAGCTTAAGAGTGGTGCATCCTGACAAGCAGGAAATCAAGCAAAGGTGGCAGGAGACATGCGTGAATTAACAAACAACTTGTACAAAAGACCCTGGGAGTCCTTCAAAGGGCCACAAAGATGATGAGAGGATTGGAGCATTTGACATGAGGAGAGGCTGAGAGAGCTGGGACTGTTCAGCCTGAAAGATCTCATCAATACATATAAATATCCAAAGCGAAGGTGCAAAGTAGATGGAGCCAGACTCTTCTCATTCTTGTCTTGTGAGGGAACAAGAAACAATGGGCACAAATTGAAATACAGGAAATTCACTGAGTTTCCACTGAAATGTAAGAAAACCATTTTTTACTGGAAGTGTGGTCAGTGCTGGAACAGGTCTCCCAGAGAGGTTGAGCAGGTCCTTGGAAATAGTCAAAACCTGACTGGACACAATCCTGAGTATCCTGCTGTAGCTGACGCTGCTTTGAGCAGAAGGTTGGTCTAGATGATCAAGAAGTACCTTCCTGTCTTAGATTAAACCATTGGTGTTGGAGTGTTTGCATCTGTGTGAGCAGCTGGCTGCAGTGCAGTCACGTTGCAGCTCTCTGGCAGCAAATCCTAATGGAAAGCTTTAGGGGAAAGATTTTGTTAAAGTGCGTTATATGCAGATGTGTCCATACATGCAAATACATAGCAGGTGGGTATTGCGTGTATAATTTGGCTAAATGCCTGGAGTTCTGCATTTTTAGATGGAGTAATTTATCTATGCAGTAGTGATGTGCCTGCACAGCTGTGTTGTCATACACTTTCATGTGTCTTGGTGTGTTGTACTGAAAGGTGTTAATGAAGGTGCCTAACATCCCTCTCCTACTACTATTCCCTGGAAGCTTATGCTTAATCATAAATTTGAACATGTAGTCCTAAAAAAATACAGAATTTTCAGATATATTTTAATATATTGTCATGTAAAACTTTCGTTAAAAGAGGAGGTGCAAAAACAATTTTACAGAAAATGGCTTTATTCAGTCTCCTGAAAAAGTCTTGATTAAAGCTGGATAAGGACAGATAAGTAAAATTTTTACTTTTGTGTAATAAACATATGTGTATTGAATCATTACATTGATGTGGATTTTGCACAGGCATTTTTTCCAGAGATTTTTAAAATCACTTTTCAATGATAATGACAAAGAGAGTCTTCAGGGAATGCTGTGACTGGCAGGTAGAAAATGAAGCATGCTCTAAATAACAGGTCAACAGATTTGTTTGTGTGTTAGAAGCAAAAGAAGAAAGATTGTTGCTCAGACCACTAGTTCATATTGACATAAGATAAATGCTCCACAATCTGGTTAATTCATATTTCTGTGGTTTAGAGATAAGAAAATTAATTTTTGAGAGTTCAGTGATGGGATCAAGATCAAATTTACCATAGCCTATGAACCGTAGTTCAATTTGGCCTTGTCAAAATATTTCATCAGTATATAGTTAAGGAAATGGAAAACTCAAAGGTTTCAGACCTTTCAGTGTGAGGAATATGTACATTGTGAATGCTATGAAATATAACAGCTGAGAAAGGCAGTGGTAGTTAAGTGTTTTATGGGCACTGACGTATTTATCATTGATAGGCTAGTGGCTTGCTGTGTTTTTCTTTTAATCTATGATCCCAGGGAAAAGTAGCTGAAATCAAGCTGTGTATCAGAGACATGATACCCTCTGCTTTAAAGAGCATCAGATTCATAGCATGGAATCTTATCTCTCTTAAGGGATGCTATCTTTTACAGTAATGCATGCAAGCAGGGAGCACTCTTGAGACAGTAACTGCATTTGTCCTTACTCCAGAAGAGGAAATGTTTCTCCTTGAGAAACTCCAGGAAAAAAGGTGCAGGACAAAGAGAATAGAGAAAACTTATTTTTCCCGTAAGACATTAGAAGTACGCAGTGGATTGAATACATACTATGTGTTTAAATAAGAAACAAATAAAAAATCTGAAACCCTAAACTTGCCTTTTGATTGCTTATGTATCTTGACAGTAAAGGTGCTTTAGTGCAACTGGGACAAAACACTGCTGAAGGAGTCTACAGGATTTTTCTTGAATGGTCACAGATCTGTTATATGTACATTCAGAAATGTAAATCCTACCTGGTTCCTTCTGAAATTAGATCTGGATTATGCTCTTCAGGGAGAGCCATGACCCCCTGGGACTCCTTAGACTCCACCGAAGCTTTGCTGTGATCTTCATTGTACACTGAAATGATGTGGCCAAAAGATTACAGGAGATTAGTCTGAAATAGTTCACAAGCTGACGTGGGATCAGATTATCCACACTGAAGCTGAAGAACAAATCTGTTTGTTAAAATGTGCTGATTTGCATGAAACATTGTCATTTCTAAGAAAATTTACAGAGCAATCTCTTTTTATTCTGTGCTGTATAATAGCTTCTCATTTTTATTCAGGTCTTGAAAATTTGGAAGAAAAGGGAAGTGCTGAAAAACAGTATGACAAGTTCCCTTGACAGTGAATGTAGGAATTGACTTGGTACACAGGGGCCAAATCATCTTTTTAATGGGGTTTTTTTTTGAGAGGAAGAAGTTGAACCCTATTTAAATGTTTCTGTAGAAGAGATAGTTAAAAAAAATACAAGCCATGTGTTTTTTATTTTTTAAAAAAGGGAAATTAAAGATACTTGAAGCACAATTTGGACATTAAGTCTAATTTCAGGAGATTTAAACACCACCTTCTCTTGCTGAAGCTCTGTAGAGCAGATAATCAGTTTGCATATCCTACTTGAGAACTTAATTAGACTCATCAAATGAGGCAGACTATGGTATGCTTGCTCTGGCTAAGAAGTGCATTGTTTAATGAGCACGCCTAGTGATTTCAAGGGGAGTTGTGGGATCAAGCTGTATTGCTAAAGTAATGTGGTCGATTTCAAAATAGTAATTTACAGTTTTGTGCACAGAGAACGTGAAGGAAATGAGAAAAGACGAGGAAAAATAGTTAATGCTGAAGAAAAGCCATCAGGCTGAGCTAAGCTAGAAGATCAAGGAGAGAAGTGTGATGCAAAAGTTTCATCTCAGGATATTGGTGGTTACAATTACTTTGTTGCTATTTATAAACAAAAACAAGCCCCACAACAGGGTGGAAATAAATGCAGAATTAAATTGGAATGCTTCATCTTCATGAGAAATCAAGGAATGGATAACAGGAATTTTAATTCTGCTGTTGAAATTCAGTAACTTCTCAGAAACTTCATTCTAGCTTGCCATGGTGCTGTGGTGTCTGGTGGGTTGTGGAGGCTGACCAAGAAGTAGTGGTCACTCACTAATGTAGGATGTGTTTGTCTAGACTTTCATGCTTTTGGTAGGCTAGTGACACTACAAAGTTATGTTGCTTTGGTTTGTTCCTTGGTCGTGGTTTATAATTGTCACAGTGATGGGATTAAATTTTTTATTTCCCTTCTTTCCACAGGGTATATATCTGTGTTCCTTGCTGCCTTCTCTGTTAATTTTCCCTCGTTATGTTTCTAGGGCACTCCTCTGGTTCTCACCCATCAGTTCTGTTTCTAAGCGCTGCGCTATGAGAGGTGTCACGAGTCAGAGGTGATGTACTGGGTACTGAGAGTCCATCTGAAACCTGTGCTACTTACAGTACCTCCAGCTTCTTGATTTTAAGGTTGTTAAACCCATTTTTTGTTTACCTTCTAGTCTGTGTGACCATGAAGTAGGAGTATAATTTCTCCCTTAGTTCTGTATTGATTTAGGCTCCGAGTTTCTACTGATTTGTGTAAAAAGTAACAAAGTCTTGCATACCTATTTCATCTGTAATAGTACAATAGTACAAGAGGCAATAAACCTGCACAGCATAGGTGAACATAAATATTAGGGCATAAATGCAGTAGTCATCTGCTGAACAGGCAGTGAAAAGTCTTGATTTTTTCCAAATATGATTGATTAAAAACAATTTTGACTATGCAAACCATTTTATTAAAACACAAGCTAATGGAAATATTGTGAATGAAGTATTGTTAGGTGCAACTGAGAAGTGTGAGGATAATCTTTGGTGGTCTGAATTTAATGGGATGAAGGGCTGAAGATGAAGAAGGATATTTAATATGTTTTTAGAGGAAGGAAGAAAACAGAAAGGGAACGACGATAGTGAGAGAATAGGATGAATCCATAGATGTGATTTTCTTGCAGACCTGGAAGAGAAATCCTCACTGGATCATTCTGTTGCCTAATGAACCAGTGAATAGTCACTGAAACAGCCTTCACAAATGATGGTTATTTGTTGATATTGTGTTGCCAGCTTCAGCAGGGAGGCCAGTGGGTTTTGAAGACTAATGTAGCCCCACATATACATCTCTATAGGTGTCTGCTTAGGAAGGCAGTCAGAATGTGTAAGACTGTTCTGACAGGGCTACAGCCAGAGGTTTTAGCTCCTTGAGGACAGTGACTTTACACCCTTGCTCAGCAATAAATCCCGTTAGGATTTGTTTTCATGAAGAATGTGAATAAAGGGGACATTCTTAGGAATAGTGATTTTTATGAATGAACTGCAGACATTTTAAAAGAGGACAGAACTGCTGAAAAGCAACTGTAAGTCCCCAGATTTTGTTACTGGTTTGGGTTTCCTGTTGCAAATCTAGTGTAAGTAGCTATCATATCTTTAAGTGCAAGAGGATACTCTCATTGTGAGAGCTCCTGGGCAGGGGTACTTGTTAAAACCACTTCCAAGTATTCTAGCCCACTGCTTGGGAGTTGAATCTTATTTCTAAATTTTCTACAACATTGCTTTTATACTTTGAAACATCCACCAATGTTGGTTTTCCTGGCATGTTGCTTGGTTAAAATACAACAGTAGATATATAAAATATATCAATGTGTGACATAAGTTTAAAAAAGTATGTGTTTATAGGTGTGTATATATATATATATGTAAAATATATGACATAATTAAAAGACAGGAGCCTGTCTATACCAAAGGAACTGTGTGATGTGGAGGAATTAAGGCCTAAAAGTATGAAAAAATTAGAATTAATGATCCTGATATCATAACTGATAATAGGGACATCTCGCTAGTGTATGCTTACTGAGATAGCTGAAACCCCTATTTCTGAGCTGTGTAAATTGCTGTCTCTGCAAACCACTTGCAGCATCCCCGTGAGAGCCATGTGGGTGAGTGACACTGCCTGTGGAAATGGCTTATAATGGAAAACTGGTCGTAGTGGTCACCAGAAAAGGAAAGGAGCTGAATATTCTGGTCAAGCCAAACTCTTACAAACCCTTTATTATCCTTGTCAGAATCCAGATATACACGTGAGTGAGCAGAGATGGGAACAGAAGACAAAATGCACTCCCTGAAGCACCATTCCTATGGCTGCCCAGACAAGGAGACTGGAGGACCTTCCTGCTTCCTTTTTCCACCCCTAAGTGTCTCCCATCACAAAATGAGGTCATCTTCTTCCATCCTGGTCAGCTGGATCTTTTTGCTCCCTAACTCCTTCCCTGGCCTCCAGGCTGAAAGCATTGCTATCTTTGGGGTGAGTCCATTCCCAGGACTCTGAATCATTACTGGCAGGCAGCGGCAGTGCAGATAAGGTTTGGGTTAAAGCTTGGTGTTTTGTACAAACTTCTTCTCATTTGTTTGTATCAAGAAGTGTCGAGAGGACGCCTAGAGCATGGTGAGTGCCATGGTGATGTTAAAAGACCCATCACAAGACCTCACTTGCTCAAGGGCGGTGTTGTGAGAACAGATATTCCCTGGGAACAACTAGGAGTAATCTGCAGTCAGCTTCATCTTCAGCTGAAGTTAGTCTTCATGAGAAAGAAATTAGTCATTTGCTTTCTCTGAGGCTTTTTTCTTTGCTCGAACTGCCAAAAAACTCCTTTGCAGTAGGCTGAATGCATACCAGTGCCCTGAATGAGATTCAGCGTGTTAGTGCCTTCTTGGATGCTGAATTCAAGATGGTCCTTCATGTCCAGGTGAATCAGTGCAGTCGATTTGGGTATGGAGATGATCAGCTGTGACTATGCAGGGTTTAATGCAAGTTGCAAAGCTTGTATATAGTCCTGGAGAGCCTGGATCCAGTCAGTACTGATGTCCACCTTGCTCTGGCCAGTGTGACCAGGACCTATGCTAGGTTGTTCAGAGCTATCTTTATGCCTGCATGTAAACTGGAATCCCAAGCTCTGACGGCACTGAAGACATACTTTCTTACTGTGGCTGACTCTACATATATGTTTACACTGCATATATGGAGCCAACTGCATGTATGAACCCTTTTTACTCTTGGACTATCTGCTTTTAATTACTGTTTTATTCAGGCTTTAATTAAAAAAAAAAAAAAAAAAAAAAGTGTGCTGTCCATTCTGACCAAAACCTGATCTTTTTATTTAAACCTAGCTAATAAATCCACTTCTCTAATATATGTATATTAATGTCCTATCTGATGTCAGATATTTTCAGCCCTTGTGTCTCTAGTGGGAGCTGACTGAAAACAGCAGATCATGGCTTTCCCTTTCTTTTGAAGACATGTTGTCACAGCACTGAGAGCAGGACAGTGCTTGTAGTATTCCACAGAGAGCAAAATATGCTGAATTTCAACTTTTTTTTTTTTTCTTTATAGTTAAGCTAGTAAGTAACAAGATGAGTAAAATGGTGCAGTTAGGGTTGATCAGTGAACACTTCTTAAAGGTCAGAAAATGTCATCTTATTCTTCTCCATTGTCAGTCACAAAGTCTGGGTGGCTGCTTGATGTGTGTGTGAGAGAGATAGACAGGCTCAGTTTTGGGGAAAAAAATCCTGAAGACTTCTATTTTCTCCTTGAGGAGATCTCTATCATCACCCATGCATGTGTTTCAGCCAATATTGCCAAAAGCTGTGATGGTTATAAATGTATATTGCTGAAGGTCAAAATCTTGATGTTGTAGGAAGCCCTTGGCAATTATGCAGCCAAAACCCATCGCAAAGGTCTCCAGTCAGCATTGCCTTTGTGAATGTTACTGTACTGCACTGCCATCCAGCTCTTATTTAAATTCAGTCTTAAATGAAAAGAGAGAGAGTTTAATTATGGTATCTTATCGCAGAGGAGATTTAATTAATTTTTAAGTGTGCTAGGTGTAATAGGATAATTTCAGGAGAGGGCTCTGTGGAGTCGGACATGATGAATACTGACTCTCAGGGAGTGTGGAGCATCATCTGGGATCGTGGGGACAACAAAGAGCTGCTCTAGGAGCGACCAAGAGTCTTAGTGATTTTTACCAGAGACATCATGTGTACTGGAGCCGGCCTCGGTGGCTGGTCAGGCTGGTGCTGGCAGTTGAAAGCACAGCACCCATGCTCTTCTTTGCAAGCCTCTTGCAAAGCATATATTAATTTGCCTGTTCTTTACATCTCATTGGTATAAACTCTGATGCAGGTTCATAATTTTTTCATACCCAGGAGTACAATTGCCAGAAACAGTTAGTTAATAAGACTTGCTATAAAATAGGGAGTTCAGACCAGTGTGATGGTCTTTTTTCGGCTGAGGCTGTTGACAGATACTGAAGGGGAAAGTTTGTCCCACTGATAGACACTATGGACTAATCTTCCTAGAGGGGAAGCTGCTGCCTAATTCAGAGCAATTGCTATTTGGCTTATCCAGTAAAATATTTAAAAAAAAAAGTTTTTTAAACTCTCACCTGTATTTTAGCATGTCCAATATTACTTAAAGGCCTCTGTTCTTCTGTGAAAAGGGTGCCTTTTGGGAGTCCTTTAAAGATATTTAGCCTTTATGGTATCTTCTGACAGCACCTTCCCTAAGATAAACCTTCTGCCACCCCCACAGAATACATTACTTTTTGTTAGTTTATTTGTATATCCTGTTGTTTATGTTTTCAGTGAGGGTAAAGGGCTAATTTTATGGCATTTGTTGTTTTCACACATCTCTTGTCTATCCTCTCATTAATTATTCTTCAAATATTTTTAATCTTTCCAACTGTTTGTGTGCTCCTAAATGTTTTATTTGCCCTTATGGGATGGATTCTGGTTTGACTGCATTTTTTGCAGGATGAGAGGGTCATAGAGAAGCATTGTTTTCTAAGGCAGTGGAGCTTTAACCTTTTCAGTAATGCTTTATGTGTTAATTACTATATTTATAGTTGGCTTGTCTTTTTCCCATTTGTTGCCGTTGCCCATTTCTATTATTTTTTACTAAGTTATCACAGTGATCTCCTGGCCATGCCCTTTAGCAAGCATACTTACATATTGCATCAGAACAGAATGCTGAGTACAGGACATCCAGCCACATCATTGCGATTGGGCTGCATGTTTGTATAAAACAAATATTTAAGTACAGTCTGCAATTTCATAGCTTTGCAGTAATGCAACTAGTACCAGATCCTTATTAAGATATTACAAGTCCAGTTATTTAACCAGACTGCACTGAACTAGAATATTCCATTTCAGACTGGAACAGGACTTCCTGAAATCTGCAGCGCAGTGATACTAGCAGGGTTTTTAAATTTTCGTTAATTTTTTTCTTCTGCTGTTTGGTTGTTTGCTGACTCTACTTATCAAAAGCAACGAGGAAAGAGCATAAGGAGCTGAATTGTACTGCTAATTCTGTGTTTATTTCTGATTAAATTGCTTTCCTGTCCTTTGATTTATGAGGAAGGGGAAGCATAAATGGATGACTAAGGGATTCAGCTGCATAGCTCCCCTTAATTTCTGTGGCTGCTATCTGGTTGAACACTGCAACAGGCTTTAAAACATCTCCATTGGTGCCCACAGTGTGCTGAATAAGATAGAAAATACTGTTTGGTTCAGCTCTGAAAAGCCTACATTCTAAGCGAGACAGCAACAGAGCGATACTGTGAAAATAAATTATTGTATGTATTTTTTTTTCAATGATTAACAATGTTCTTTACTCCCTTTCTGTGGAACTTGTCAGAAGAGTGAGTAGTTGTCAGGGCTATGTACAGTGGCTGAGGACTAGAGTAGGGAAGGGCCTCCATGTGTGGGAGATGGAAAAATTCACTAGAAGATCATGATCTCATTGCTGATGTCATTAGTCAGGTGGTGTCACATGGCAATAGTGCTGTGACCACATGAGGCTATAATTCTGGAGACTTGGGCTTCTGCTACATACTTCCATGTATCTTAAAACCAGTCATTTAATACTTCTGTGTCCCAGTGCTCTTTGGAGATGTTGCTGGTTCCCCAACTTAGTGGCGAATTCATTAAACTCCTGCAAAATGCCCAGGTACTAAGTCGATCAGTGACGTATGAAGCAGTACAAGCAAATGGTAAGGAATCTATGTGATGTGAATGCATTTTACTCGTAGAATGTGAGACTTTATTTGGGTGCCAAAACTGCCCCTTCTGTTGCTTTCAGTAATGAAGGAGCAAAGCATTTTCTCTCCCGAGGCTCATTAAGACTTTCCTAGAATATAAAGAATATGACGAAAAAGCAGCAAATGTCAGTTTGAAAAGCAGATGGTGCTCACTGTGGGGTGGTGGATGACTTCCCTTGCTGATGCTGGGAAGACCCAGCAGTGCTCACACATATAGATCATGAACTCTCCAGGAAGGCTTTCTTTCCTCTGTCCTGTAAGGAAAGCCTTGGTTCATTTTGGATGCTGCTATGCTAAACATGCATAACCATGGTGCTACACGTGCAGAACAGTTGAGCACTGGGCTCTCCCAGGACGCAGGAATGGAAGAGCTCTCTGGGATTCTCGAGTCCAGTCCATGGATGCTCTCAGTAGCCATATCGCAGGAGGCTTTGAGAAGTGTCTCATTTTCCACCTACCAGCTGATGAGGATGTTTGCCCCCATGGCTCCCACTGTGGTAACTGTTGCGAAATTATACCCTGCTGATGGAGCTGTTTAACATTTCCAGAGTGAATTTAGGAAGGTTAATACTCCACTCTTGTGTTCAGATATAGCACATCCCAGTTCAGGATACTCTGTAAAGATAAACCTATTTCCAATTCCGTTTTGGAAATAACTTTATCTTTCTTTTTCCTCTCTTTCCCTCTTTCTCTCTCTCCTTCTTTTAAAGTATATTTATTTCAGCACCCTAGGCTGCTGCCTGCTTCCATTTTACCTTCCTTTGGCTCTTTTTCTTAGTGATGGTGAGAAGGAAGTATGTATTGCATTTAGTCCTTGCCTGTTAGTCCTTTTTATTTAGTTGCAGGTGAACTATGCTGACATTTCCCCCTCAAGAAAACTTGTCTGTGCTTCTACAAGACAGACTGTTCACCTGTGAGCATTACCTGGCTCAATGTGTCCACAGGGCCAATTCTCTGCATCTGGAGAAGACAGAAACAAAATGAAATCATGAAAGAAATCAAGGAGGAGAAAATAGGAGAAGTAGATATATTTTATAGCATAACATTTCTGCATCTGTTTGTGTGGCAGAGTCCAAAACACGAAGTTGTAAAGAACTGCTTTTCCAAGACCCCTACTAGAGATTGCTTCCTTTGCCCCATGTACATCTTTTTTTTCTTGTTGTGACGAGCAGCAAGAATAGATAAGCAAGTCATGGTGTTTAATTTTTCACTTTTTGTAGCCAGGCCATCTTTCATGGTTTCAAAGAAAAGTGCAATGTAATATCTGTGTAGCCTTGAGGATTAGCTCCCTTTCATCTGTGCTGTGTAATTTGACTAAGAAAAGCTGTGTTTTTATAACTATTAGTTACAGACCGTGTCTAAGAAATTATAGTATCAGAAGCCATTAACCAGTATGTAGAAAAGACTGGATACTGTTGAGGCAAAAGGCCAAAGAAATTGCTTTTCTGTCATTAAGACTGGGCATTTCCTATGTTTAGATCCGTATCAGAGGGTGTTGTCTGAAATCCCCCAGACCTGCGTGTTTCTTCCTCTTCTGCTGTGCTCAGGCCACGGGTTGCAGGAGGGGGTCAGGGGTTAGAAGATGGGCTCATGGCAACAGCCCATTGACTCTAGCAGGTCAAAGTCTTTGCACCAGTGTAACACTTTTTTAAGTGCTTAATTTTTAGCACCTGTAAAATGTACCATTAGCTTCTTAATGTTCATTCTGAAATAGTACTCAGCAGCCCTTTACATCATTTCACACTACCCTGAATTTATCTGTGGGATGAGCCCCCCGGTCAGTTTTCAGGACAGGAGCAAAGCAATTGCAGAGCTTGCCTGAATTTAGGCAAGAAATCCAGGGCAAAGTTAGGACTTTCTGACCTGTGCTCTTGGCTGGGTGCTGTTGCTTGTATTGTTAGCTGTTTTTCACTTAGCTGAGTTGAGCTGAGTTAATGTTTATGTTTATTCTACTGTTGTAGAACTAAATTCAGTCATTTGACAACTTTCATTGCCAGCCAAGTTGTTGTATTTCAGCTTTTGAAATTTAGCTGTTTCTGCTGTACACTTAATAACTGCTTGGAAGACGGACAGTCTTTACATTTTCCTTGTAGAAACAGTTGCTCAGTTTGCTGGAGGGAAAATGCATCATGAAATCAGATGTTTCTAATTGCTCCTTGTTTCAGGAGTTTCTACTGAACACTGAAAATCATCCTTAATGCATGAGTAAGCCTGATGAACAGATAGATTTTAAAAACATTGACTCAAAATAAATTTCTCTTGGAAGCAGAATAATTGTTGACTAATTCTCGTGGGAGAGATATATGAATTTCTTGCCAGCTTTTTTGAACAATAGGACTTCAAAGAGGATCAGTGAAAAGAAAGAAAGGTGCTCTTAATCTTCTAATGTAGTATTGTTTATTCCCTTTTGCCATTAGGGCATCTGCCTCATTAGTATTAACAAGATTTCATATAGTCCTCAGGGAGACAGGTACCTTCCAAGTAATGCCCGTAAGGAAAAAATAATTGTTCCAGTGTCATAGGCATATATAACCCATAAATCCTCATCTGACATCATAGTTCCTGAGGCATTTTCTTTGGAAAGAAAAGGAAAACAAATGTTCTAAGGCAAAGTCATAGGTAACTTGAAAGAAGCCATTAGAGGAAATTAATATTTGTGGGTAAGGATTTGTTGCAGGTGAAGCTGAGATTTTGCAAGGGGAAGATGGCTCTTTAGTTACAGGTAGGAGGCAATGCCGGTGTGTTTCCCCCCTCCAATTACGTGGCAGGTAGCACCCTGTGGCAGCCGAGGCAGCGGGCCTCTTCCCATGGCTGTCAGGTCCTGCCCAGTGGCCTGCAGAAACACCTGAAAGTACCAGGTGTTGTAAAACCCTGCAGAGGCTGGGGTTAGGGCTTGGGAAATGAAAGGAGGACAGAGCACTCAAAAGTTTTGCAGTATTTGGATCCAGATATGTAAGACCATCACTTTGGATGGCAGTTTTGGGTGCCTCCAGTTTTAGTTGCTCCATCTGAAACACTGTGCTAGCACCCAGGAAATGCAAACTCCAAAAATTACTGGATGTTTGAAAATTTTTGTCATCACTGTTTTCATGTAAGTTGTTGGCTGTCTGTCAAGGAGAGCATGGAAGGACTGGTGATCTGGTTGTTCGTGACTGGGACAACCTCACTGTGCGGGGAGTCCTCGCAGCAGGATGTCAGGGACTCGTGTGGAGTCGGGGTCTGGGGACTCCTAAGCTGGAGTTGTGTAAGGCCAGAGTGGTTGGTAATCTCGCCTCCTGATTAATGAGTGAACATACCACTCTGTGCTTCCTTTTAAATCAAAAAGAAAAAATAGTTAGTTAAATCCTGCTTCTAATTTTGAATTGTTTGAATTATAAAACAAAAATGACCCATTTCTGGTGTGTATTTTTCATTAATACTATATCATAAAATATAACTTAAACACTTTTATAGCCCAACCAATCAGTTTTGCTTATTATCATAATGGGAACATACAAGCAGTATAAATATATAAGTTAAACCTCACTTGAATTTTTCTCTGACACCCCCCCACCTAAACACTTACTGAATCCAGTTAAAAACTTGAAACTAAGCCTGTTGTAACCCTGTTATAACCCTTCATGCTTTGTCCCAATGCCATCTGTGGGTTAGAAGATAATGAACTTTATTCCTATCAAGACTATTAAAAATATTTTTCTAATAAGCTATGGCTAATGTCCATCTTGCATCTGCCTAACTAATTTCCTGTTATATCTTAGATTTAAACCAAAGGTTTTGTAATGAGAGGTCTTGGGGAGTTGGTTATGAAGACCTTAGCAGCCAGTCCCAGCAGTCAGCGTGAGACAAATCGTATCTCAAAAAGTGACTGTCGTCATCCCAAGAAACATAAAGAGATGTAAGCAGTGTGAAAACAACAAAGCAAAAAAAGCTCCGAACACTTTTCATGTTTAAAGCAGCCTTTAGAGATAGGGATGTTTTCTTTTACCCTTTTTTTTCATGCACAGTCAGATTTTTGGAGCTAAAATCAATTTTTAATTTCTGAAGTGCTGTTTTAGTTCTTGAGCCCGTATATGGAAAAGATGATTGTCAATAGGAAATGTTTGAAATGAGGCACATGACAAATACCCTGCTGTGAAGACAGGCAGGGCTGGCCTATATGGAATTTGCAGTTAAACTTCACCAATAAAAAAGCAGCGTGTCTTGCTTTTGTGGCCCACTAACAAGAGAGTTCGCATGATTTCAGAGCTACGTTATGAGAGAAAAATACCAGAGGGGATGATTAAAATGTGATCACGATAAAAATCTTCAGGCATTTGTGATACAGTATATTTAATGAGTTTTTTTACCACAGCTGCCCCCGTGTTCTCCTCGACCCAGCAGATGATGTGTTTGAAGGAAGTGGTTGCAAAGAAATTTATCTGAATATACCTGCATCTCCTATGGAGCTTGCCAGACATTCAGTAACACAGATTTCTGTGAAACTGTCATTACTCAACATCAAAACAAATTGATGTAATTTAGATGTATCCTGTTTGTGCAGTTTGTTCCAAAATATTTTTCATGTGTTCAGTTTTTAAACACAAATATTGGAAGATCTTAGTTTCAAAAAATCCCTGGGGGAGTTTTATGGAAACCTAGAGGCACCCAAGGACGTGTTTGTCCCAGTGAATTTTTAGTTATGGTTCACTTCATGATAATCAGTTCTTCCAGAATGAGAAATTATTTAATCATATGTTGTGAACTGTCACAGGTACAGGCTGAAGCCTGTGTGATGCCTTTCCTAAAAGATGCTGTTACAGTCTCTTTTGTGTCTTAGATTTAAACCAAAAGGTTTGTAATGAGGTGTCTTGATGAGTTAGTTATGAAGACCTTAGGAATCAGTCCCAGCAGTTCTGAGCTCCAAACCCAGGATAAGTAATGATGCCCTATCCAGCATGTGTGCATAGTCTGAGATTAATGCTTGCAAGGGATGGGGTGTTTTGCTGCTCGTGACAGTTCTTTGATATTAACTCTGGCTTTCGTGCCTGCCTCTGCAACTGATGCTGTCCCAGGTGACTGTAAATTCTGCTGATAAATTTGAGCATCTTTGTGACCCAGTGACGGTGCTGAGGCTGTTGCACAGCGGCCGTTGTCGCAGAACGGCCGTTGTCTCTCCTGGTGGGAGCCTGCTCTACATCCATCCCACAGTGCAAGAGCTAATGTTTTATGATGCACCGTCAGGAGTTAATGGAGCTTCCTGTGGTTACAAGCAGTCTCAAAGGATAGAGTTGTTCTTCTCACTCTGACCTCTCTGGATGGTTTAGTAGGGCATCATCATAATTTTGTGTCCTCTTTTATCCTTTATGCTAGGCCCTAAATTTTCTCTTCATTGATCTATTTCACAGGTCACAGCAATTTGCACATGATCTACAGCAGAGAATATGAGAAAGGGAGGTAGAGAGAAAGCCATAGATAAAAA
Organism: Strix aluco; assembly: GCF_031877795.1. Taxonomy (NCBI): domain Eukaryota; kingdom Metazoa; phylum Chordata; class Aves; order Strigiformes; family Strigidae; genus Strix; species Strix aluco. The sequence goes on from NC_133931.1 coordinate 139,545,855, forward strand.
CCTCTTGCTTAGACCAACTGCTTCTGAAGTATATATATTTTTTTGTGGACCCCACATTATAAAAGATCTTTTAGTCTCTGTTACAGTTTCTGTCACAGCAGAACATTTTCAGGTGTTGAAGTCATGGTACCTCCCGCTGTCTCTGTTCACTTTCAGAATGAAGGTTTCTTTAATGGTGAAGTAAGTTCATGTTGCTTTGCTGATGAAGTTGCTTGAGCTCCAGGTGAGCTGCCACCTCTTGTGGAAATAGCCCCATAGACTTACAGGGGTGAATTGAATGGATGCCTGTTTCTTGGTGCCTGTTTCTCGGTGAAGCCATGGTTATATGATGGGAAGACATAATGACATGTGACCCATACCCTCAGATTTTTTGCTAGTATACCCATTATTGCTTAAGATTATCTTCTTTTCCATATGTGAGGGAAGTGAACAAGTGCCAGTGGTTTCTGAATACTGTAATGAGAGCAGTAATTGGGCCAATCAGCAGTGCTTGATGCTGACAATCTGGCTACCTGGCCATCAGCACCTTTTTTTTTTAAGTCCTTAGGTTTCCTGCATCCTGCTCATCTATCTGGACTTGGGGTACCATAAGCAATGAGCTGTGTTGCCCTGTGGAATGCAGGAAGTAGTGGTTGCTCCTCTTCTCATGATGCAAAGATAGTTGATGTGAGCAGTGAATCTGCTTTACAGGGCATTGACAGGTTCTCTCTTCTTACTTCTTTATTCATTGGGGGTTATGTGAGACCAAATGTGTCAAGAGAGATGAGTCACTGCAAACTGAGGAGAATGGTGTCCCCACAGCTGCGGGACAAACAGGGCTGGGGAGGGACCAGCACCTCATGTCTTTCGTTGAGCTCATTAGGTGCAGTATAATCTGGACAAAATACTAACGGTGGTGTTCGTGGGCTGAAGGAAGCTGCCAGAAGAGACAGCAGCTTTTGTATGGCTGCTGGGCATGTGAGGCGATAATTGGATATGGGAAAACTGTTTGGTCATAGCAGTAACAGAAGTGACAGTGCTGCCTGCATTGCTTGGAGCAAGTGCTGAAATGCTTCTCTTCAGTACAGATGTTGTCCCAGCTGGCCCAGCCCAGGATGGGAGGTTGTAAAATATGTGGCTACGTACTGAGATTATTCAACAGCACAACTGCTGTGGAGTGCAGCAGCGGACTTATGAAATACTTCTGTGCTGGGGTATTCAGTGACTTCAGGGAAATTTCTGGCTAGGATTTAAGATTTTTCCATTAAATTATATGCAGAAAGCCACCAGGGAAGTTCATGAGGAAACGTGGGTTGGATATGGCTACCTGTGAGACAACCTTAGCATTGGCATAACTGTACAACTGCGCGTATGGGTGGGTTCAGCCCCCAACAGCTGGGGGAAGGATAATCATGACTGTCATGGGAGTCACACACTCTTGTGTGGGAGATGTGCCAGTGTATGTTGTGCTAATGAGGGGGAGTGGACAGCCCCCTGTCAGCATGTGCCTGGTGCTAATGATGCTTATTGCATCCAGAGATGGGAAGCCTGAAGGGCTCCTGGGACCCTGTGTGCCTCCCATGGCAGTGCTGGTCCTCTCCCAGCTGAAGGAGGATGGGGATGGAGAAGCTGTGTGAGGCAGTCCATTCTCTAATCCTGCCTTCCTCCTGTGTCACCAGCACCTCTGATTCCTCCTTGGGTACCTCCTGTGATGTGGATTCACCTCCTTGCTTGGCAACTGCTGGTTTAGAACGAGAGAGGAAAAGGTTGAACCTCAATCCTGGCCAAAACTTCTGTCCAAGTTTCCTGTATCCCAGTTTAGCTTCAGTCACTGCCATGGCAGACTCTTTGTGTCTCTCACGATATTTACTCCGGATCTTTTGGAATTGAGCTACAAGGTGTGCTCATATTGATTAATTGCATGTTTTTAAAGCTTTTTACTCTACAACTCAAAGCTAACAAGATAATGGACATTGTGTTCCAAGAATTCTTAGAAAACCTTGGGTTTTACATTCTTTTTTATTCATTTATTCATAATGCTGTGCTAGTTGCCCTAAATCAGATGTAAAGTAACAAAAATTTTAATTTCTATTTCCATTCCTTCATGCCAGGTATCGAGTGGTGTAGAAGACAGTTCAAACAAAGATCTTATCTCTGTGTCATCAGTGTGATGGGATCGCCCTAAAAAAAACAGTGTTTATGGGCAAAACATGGCCGGGGCATTAGGTTGTGTTTATTCGATTTAAGCATCTAAATCCAATTTCGACATCTGTTATGTCATGTTTAGCTTTTAAATTAAGCTCTCAGGAAAATTAATGTTATGAGTGCAGTAAAGTGATTACAAAATTATTGTTCCCCAAGATGCATGATTTATGATGTTTTTAATGCTGCATTGTGCAGGTTGTAACTGGAGAAGCCAGGCAGAGGAGAAGAGATGTGCAGAATAAGGAGCACAATAGACATGTTAATTAAAAGAGCTTAAAGAGCATGGGGAAGGAAATGATTATTCCCCTTATTGATATTTGATATCTTAATGCCCAGTCACTGTAAACAGGGGCAGGCTTTTCTGAAATGTGGGTGAACAGGGAAATCTAAGAGCTTTGTAAAGAGGTAGTCAGCGTTATTAGCTTCATATGCCATCCCACAGGTGCAGTCTTAATAGGAGGTAGTGCTTTAATAGCAGAAACAAGAACGATGTTACAGAAAGACTTCTCCAGAGAGCACACCCATCCTGACGTAAGGTGTGGGAAGCAGCAGTGGCCTGCCTCTGGAAGTGGTTGAACTACGGAAGTGTCTTAATTGTTGGACATAGTCTATAATTTTGACTTTCTTTTGTAGCCAGTGCAAGAATGGGAGAGAAAGCCCTAGAGGACTGTCTTAAACCTATCACAATAAAGGGAATGACTGGTCTATATGTAGTAGGGTATAGCAACCAAAATTAGATGTGAACATAAAGTGTTTACCATTTGCCAGCTTAGCCTTTGCTGTTTATGTTGACGTGTCTCTAATCTTTGGAGGCCCAGACTACAGAAAAATTTTATTTAGGAATGTTTCTCTGATCCACGTCATAGAGCTGAAATTGTGGTTATACGCCGCCTATTGCGACTTATCTGTATACAGTATTAATGAAGATTTCTCAAAAATAATAAAAAGTTTTAGTGACTAGCCAGTTTTTCAGAATGTTGGCAATATACTTTAATACCAAATATTCTTTCCTTGCCAAAGCAATGACGCATACTAATACTGTGGAACATCCTTATGTGTTTTCATCGTTACATGTTTGACATTTATCCTTCATCATCTTGAGAAATTCTGTTGCATCCAATAATGCACATCAAGACATGGAGGGGGGAAAAGCTTGCAACAGTGGCAGTGAAAAAGAAAGCAATTATTTGTATTTAATTTTGCTTCAGGGATCAATGAACCTTGTATCTCTGTGCCATATAAAGTAGCTGAATGTTCACTTAATTTTATAAGTTTTCAACTGGTACTCTGGGCAACTGAACAAACATTGTAAAAATAAATAAGTCCTAACCCAAACCCAGAGACTGGAGTTTAGAACAATCATATAAAAAGAATAAAACAAACAAATCCTAAGTGAACACCTACATGATGTAAGGTGGAATCTTGAAAAACTCTTGACAATTAATTTGATGACCTGGAAGGCTATTTATTATGGACAAATAAACTACTTTTGTATAATAATTACTTATGCATTGTGCTGAGCAGTGGGCTTCAAAGCAGGTGACAACACTGATTAAGTCTGCTCTCATCCTTGTGAGGTAAGTAGTAGCAGTCAAATGTTGATTGTTCCAGAAATGGGCCCTGGAGGTAGCAGAGGTCAGAACTTTTTATGTGGCTAAAATGATACAGTGGAGCCATGCACTGCTCTGACTCAGTCCGAGATCTCCATGTGGTTTCTTCACTGGAGTTATTTGGAAATCCTAGCCAGTTTGCAGCAATACTGCATGACTTACATTGTACTTGCAGGAGCTTCCAGTCTCCAAATTCTTCAGTATATTTTAATGGACAGATTGTGAACTTCAGTAGCCTTGGACGGCTTTTCAAATGGGTAATTCTGCAGTAGTACCAGCTAATACTGAGATGCAGTGTCATGTTACATGTAATTGCATGTCATGCTGAGATGATACCAAAAAGGGTGATTCCACTAACCAGATCACCATTGACCATCCATTCCTTCTCTTTGCCTTGGACTGGATCTTGGAATCTGCTGATTTTGCACAAGAAATGTGCCAGAAGCATGTGGCCAAGGGTAAGAGGTTGAAGAGCAGGAATGCTTCCTGTGATGGGAAGCCAGTTGCTTTGGATCAATGTAACATCAGCTCAATAACTGATCTTCAGTGTGTGTAAAAGGAAGTACAGTCTAGTTATTAGAAAATATTGAAAATTATCCTTAAATATTGTCTTTGTATTCCAAGGCAGGGCCTAAGCACGTCAATTTTTCCATCTTGATTTTGAACAAAGATGTTGCACAAAACGAAAATTCAGATAAAACTTCAGTAGGGTATTTTCAGTAGGGATGAAATGAGACAAGCTCAGTAATGATTTTTCTGCCATTTGTCTGGTGCAACAGAAGAAAATAGAACAAGGGAATCTGTAAGAGATCTGTTATACATTCACACATCCCCCTACTCCATGGCACTTTGGTGTCATAGAGAAATTCCTCTACATAATACTGAGCTGGCAAATATGATCCACTGTATGATCACATTGCCTGAAATTTTACAATCTTCCTAAACAATCCATTCTGATACTTACCTATTCTTCCTATTAGAAGAGTTTTCCTAATATTAACATACTGTTTCTGCTTGCATTTCAAGTTCATCGTTCTCCGTCTTGTCTCCAGAGTCCTGAGGTGCTGTTTGTTTTATTCCTTTTACTGCATTGTTTCACATATTTGAAAGCTGTTGTCATGTCTCCCTTGAGTCTTCTCTAAACTGAACAATGCAGACTGTAGTCTTTTTACCTCAAGGGCTCTCTAGTCCCTGGTCTCAAGCCAGTCCATGTTTTTTCATTGTTCTTGTTTTGCTCTCAGGATCTTGTTCTGCCCTGTTACTTGTGCCAACAACAAAAGCGCATGCTTTGTAGAGTTTGTTCACAGTCTGTGTAATGCCCATATGACTTGACCAAGACGTATACAACCTACTGTCCTCGAAGCTATTTGCTTGGACTTCAGTGTTTTTTCTTACTTTCAGGATGTGCTACATACAGAGCAGTTTCCTTCAAAGGTTACATTTGCATTATCAGCAGAGAATATGGAAAACTGCACAATTTTTGTTGATTACAAACTACAGATTCTCTAACCAGCACTGTAATTCTAATTGCTTCTTTCTGGGTTCTTCCATAAAGTTTACCAGCTAATTTGCACAACCATGCTCAGCTGTGAAAAGCTGTGGCTCAGACGCTGCAACAGCTTCCTCTTTTCTTTGTCTGGAGCATCTGTTATGATAGAATAGTAAACAATTTCTTTTTCTGAATAATTCCAAATAATTCATCCAGTATAATTCACTCCAAGGAAATCTTAGATAGCACACACATGCCTTTTGTTCTTCTGTAGCTTCCTACTATTAAGAATATGTCTGATTGTTGTGTATGATGCTAAGTGGAATGTATTGACCAAGTGGAGCAGGAGCCTGTCTATGATGGTGCAGAGTGACTGACCTTTATTGATGCTAAAAACAAAGGAACCTCCAACATTCAAATGAAGTGTTCTCAGAGACATAGAGTAAACTATGTTTTCACTGAACAGAATGGGGGAAAAGAGAGAAGAAACTTCTCTCTTTGTACAAGAATAATTAAGCCCTAAAGGAACAAAAAACACTTTTGTGGGACTAGGATCATTAGTGGCTTCTGTACTGTTAGCTAGGTCAGGAATGCCATCATCACTGGTCTCCCACCCGACAGTATGCTTGAGTATATACAAGTTATCACAAATTATTTTCAATAAACATTAAAACACTGTTCTATGAAGAACTCTGCCTTAGCTCTTTATCAGTGTCCCTTTCTCCTCTGCTTCTACAGGAAATAGTACTGTTTAAAACGGAGAGGGAAGAAGTTACTCAAAGAGCTGGGCAATGTAAGGGGTTTACAAAGGAGCTTTTTGGGCTACAGGTTGGTAATTTACAACTAACTCACTAGTAGAGTGCTTTCTTGAAATGACGGGAGCTCTACAATAAAGTGAAGGAGTGTTTAGAGTGCCTTGTAGTCCAGTGCTGGGAGGAATCAGATGGTTATATGAGTGCTAGTGGATGTAAAATCAGGAAAAAAACTCCCATGATTTTGTTTCTAGAGGCAACCTGAATCCCAATTCTTCCTGTGAATGAAGTCAAAGATTTGCAAAACAGGGAAGACAAGTCAAAACTGACTTCTGAACCAAGTGTGAAAGAAAGAGATGGTTTCCTTAAGACCAAGTAGCACATCAGGGTACTTCATGCAGTTAAGTGCTGCTCCTCACAGCCAGGTGACCAGTCTTGAGTTGCCCAAATGACATGTATTTACAGCATGCAGGAAGCTCTCTGCAGAGCTCTGGTGCACAGCAAGCAGTCCTCCTCTAGAGCCTGGTGTCACTGGACAAGGTCATGCTAGGTGGTCATCAGATCTCAGCTGGAGTATGCTAGGCAATAGTAAAAGAACAGGACTAAATACAAAAAATGTTCAGCTTTTCAACAAGTGAGAATGAGCAAAGCTTCAATGGTCTGTACTAAAGCTGATGCCTTGTATTCTTATAATTTAGGACAGGGTAAATGATGATGTATCATTATTTTGAAGAAGGTATAATATTATTTAGGTAGAATTTGCAAAAGAATATGAGGAATTCTAGAGACCTAACCAGGGCTGAGTGATCTGGGCGTCACAGTGACGGTTAAAGTTTATGGTAGATGAAGATTAATTTTGGATAAAGATAGGACAAATCTATGATCTGAATCGCCCATGTGAATGATAGCGATCTAAATTAATGGTAACCACTCAAGAAAAAAGAATCATCAAACTGTGGACAGCAATTCAATAGAAACAGCAGTCATGAAATAGCAGCTAGTCTTAAAGTTGAATAAGGAATTGGCTGGAAAAATTGTCTTCTAAGTTCCCTAGGAACTAAAGTGATAAATAAAAATCTAAACAGTAGAGATTTGACATTTAAAGATAAGCATAACTGTCAGCCATATTTAACATCCCAAGCCCCATTTGCGCACTGGGCTGAAGACTGTGCTGAATTCCTGTCACAGGCATCCTTTGAATTTCCTGAAGTTACTAAGGGACATGTGCCCTGCAAGTGAAATTGAGCTTTGGGACCATTGTGGCATCTGCTATCAAGAAAGCAAGGAGCAGCTCAGCTGGACTGTTGTTCTCCACTACCATATTCTAGTTTTCTTTACAGGTACTGGGGAGACTTGGGTGAAGTATTATCTGTCTTTGATGGGCAGTGCTTGGCTGCAGCGTTGTAACTGCTGTTCCTATTTGACTGTGCGTGGTGGTGGTGGCCTCACACCTCAGGTGGAAGATGATCCGATTTACTCTTCACTCAAACTGCTCTGTAGGTCAGGAGAGCTATAAAAAGGTGTTGCTTTCTCCCACCCTTTTGACTTTGCTCTGTAGAAAGGGGATTTCACAAAAACATGGAGTTTAGGACACTGGTCCTACATGTGCTCCAAAATTGCTCTGCTGGCACATTCCTTCAGAAATAGCTTTGTAGTGTGTGACTCAGCGTGTGCAGACAAAGATTGGATGTGCCTGGCACCATGGGACTTCTCCTTCACTGGGACCTCTGCATGCTGGGGTAACACAAGGGGTAATGTTTTGCTTTTGCTCAACTTGCTCAGCTCATACAGATGCAGTAATAATCCTGATATTTTAATAAGACCTTCTCCTAATCTGTTAAATTAAACCTGAATACATCATTTAAAGAGCAACACAGGATCTCTGTTTTTGAAGCCCTTGACAGGTAAATGGTGGACATGATGGTAGAGATCTCAAGACAGGGAGTGTGACCAATTTTCTATTATTCAATTTACTTTGATGAGAGATTAAATTGAAACTGCTATTGCATTGATTATGAAGGTTTGGAAAGAATTTCTGTCCTGCCTCGTTTCTACAGATACTCGCTTTGAATGACCCTTCATTAACAGTCCATGTGGAAGTGAATGATTGTATCCTGGGAGGTTTCTGTCTCTCCTGCTGTCTCATCGTTGCTCCATAAACCTTAAGTGAGATCTTTATGTGTAGTGAGGCCCGGTAGTTGCAGTCTGCCAGAAATTAAATGTTCCTCCTTATTTTGCCCCAGGGAGAACTCATAGGTAACTTATCTCTACCTTCAGACACGATTATTCATCGCATGGCAACGTTGAGGGTTTTCTGGGGGAAGTCAGATTGTTACCTTTGCAGGAGCTGCGACTGCACCTGTGAACCAATGTCACCACCTCAGTGCAGTGAGCATGAGATGTTTTCTCCCTGTAATACAGGAGAGAATTTATATAGATAATTGCAAATACTACTAAAATGAGAAAGTATCATAACTTCCCCCTTATAAGATGACGTCTGCATTCCATCTAATGCGGGAGGCATATTTCAAAAAACATGTTCAGAGTCTTTTATCAGTCATTAAGCGAAGTACTTAAAAAAAAATTACATTTACCTTTAAAATCAAGTGTCATTCCTTGTGCAAAATGATGTTACATTGAACCCTTCTAAACTGGTAAATTTGAAAATTCATTCAAACTTTGATTATCTTGAATGACCATAACTGTCTCTTCTCTTGCTAATATATGGAGAGAACGGTTTTGTTTTTTTTTTTAATTGTTCCAGTTATTTCAGAACTCAGCAACATGAATATATGCCAAAACCAAACACTAGTACAGTTTGTAAGGGTTTTTTTTGTTTCATGTCTAGCGAGATTTTTATTGATCAAATTTAACACTCTAAACAGTCAAAGAAGCCAGGTTATTTCACTGGAACAAAAAACAGTGCTTACAGAGTCTGGAAAATATTTTAAAATTATCTTTCTATTTTTACTGGCATGTATGTTTTTAAAAAATGCAAGTTTCTTGTTGCTTCACTGATAGATTTGGTGGCAGTATGAACATTTAGTGATAATTGCTTGGCAACTCAATTTGCCTCAAGTTTAGGAACATTTGTTTTTGCAATCCTCTCTACTGAAGCCAGCATTTTTTTAAACTTAACTCTATATACTTGCACGTATAGCGTTTTGCATGTGGGGTAAGGTGAGCTCTGTGATCCACGTGTTATTTTGTGTTATGATCATATTGCAGTTATCTGCCATGGAAGATTTGAAAAGCTTTTTTTCTGAGCCACTGAAACAAACCTTGTGGTTTTTTAGCCTGACCATGACAGAAATCTGTAAGGGAAACAACATTGCTATGCTGAAGGTTAGTTCTGCTGTGGTAAGTCTTCCTGGAGCCTAACAATGTGGAGAAAGCATAGTTTCTTTTTGTGGAAATTAATTGATGTTTGAGAAGACAACTGAAAGTGAAAATTGTGAGGTTTATAGCATTTTTATTTTTATTGCTGCTATTAGTAACTCCACTCATGCAGTCTGGTGAATTCTCAGGGAATTTGTCATGAGGAAGGACTGACAGATTGGACCTGAAACAGTTTGTAGGACAGGAGATATGTAAAGCATTTCCTTTTTGTCCACCATGGTTCTGCTTGGGCAATACATACTCTGCAAAATTAATCATGCTGTTGTTCCAGTCCTCTAACATGTAGCCCCAGAGGTACCTTACTGAGTTTGTAGCTTATTGGAAATTTCATGTGTGCCAAGCTTAAGCACCAGACAAAATAAGAAAATACTTAATCTGAATGTTTGATCTAAGAACTACTGGCTCCTTCTGCCTTGACAGTAAGCACCATTCTCACATACAACTTTGTATTTAAAGAGAGAAGCCAGGATACCAATCGTTGAATATAAATGCTGTTATATAAATAATTATTGTGAAATATTTAGATTTGTTTTTCCCAATATTGTATGGTATTTTTAATCAAGGCAATGAATTGAAATTAATACAATGTTGTGTAATATTTTGGCTGTTTTTATTCAGTCAGGAGAATTTGTGCAACTCTTCAGTGCCACCTTTATCCTGCTAAAGCAGATTTTTCTTTAAAATTTATGGTTCAGATATTTGCTCAGTTTTTATTAACTTCAGCCCTTATTCTTTCTTGATTCTCCTACAATGCACTTACGACGAGCTCCTTGACTGGAACCTGTCTTGACACACACACCATGGCTTATGCTTTTCACTGCCTTGTCTGAGTTTATGATATGTAAGCTCCTGAAGGTAATAATTTGCAAGCTTGCCTATTTATCTTATAATTAGATGCACACAATGCCATTTAATGACATTTCCTGTAGAAATCCTGCTGCATTCCATAGAAGCTCAAGGTACACTTGAAGATGCTTAAGGTCAGAAACCATGGATTTAGTAGCTGAACCGAGTTGTTCAAACACGAGCATTTTAGCCCTTCACTCTGAGGGACTTTGACAGAGTGAACTGGGCTGAGCACACCAAGGTACGTTGTTTGCTTTGGAGCTGTAACCACAGGCAAGAAGATGATTTTCTCAGTGCATTACCAAAATTTTTGTTGAAACACATTCAAATCTCTTAGTGGAAAGTTTCATCCGTTAACTCAGCTTGTAAAGTGTTAAGCCCTACAACTTGTTAAGCTTTTTCCTTCCTTACTTTTTTGTTTCTTCAAAGTAGTAGTTACAGACTGGAACTTACAAAGTGCTGAGCACTGTATTCCCCGTCAAGCAAACCTCTTAATGTTAATCATGCTCTGAAAAATGCTGCCAGATTGGAGCTAAATCTCTGCACATCCCCTGTATTTCACCAGCTGGGTGCCTTTTTCATTCCTGTGAAAGGATGGATGTGCTGCTAAGACATTGAGCTTGGGCTGGGGGGGAATTCAAAGTCCAGTGTGATGTGCTACAGCCTCATTTAATCATGGCTTAATTTAAAAAATGGAGATGATAAATATTTTGTCTTTTTGATTCTGAACTCGTGGGATGACATTTAATTCTTAACCGTATAAGAACATTAAGACCTTATTTCCAGATCTTATGGTGTGCTGTAAATAATGGTTATCACTTATGGGACAGACATTTAATGTCCAGGCTGACTCTGATTAGGACTCCTATTACCCAGCTTTGGAACAGAAACATCTTGGGAGGGCTTCTTCTCACTGGCTCTGTGCAGCAGTGGGTAATTGCATAGCAAATAATATTGATGCTTCAGATAAGATTTTATTCAAAGCCTTGTGCTTCCAAATAAGTAAAAGAAGGATGAATTTCAGATTGTCTTTACGCGCCTTCATTTTCAGAAAGACTATGTTTTAGACCTTTTGAAAGAAGAATTCAAATAATGAATGTTCATTACATCTACATTTTAAAGTGCCAGTTTCCAGCATCTGCTTGAGTGAAAGTATATCTTACTTTTTTGCTCTACCTTTGTTAGTAATTTTCATAATTGTAGGGTACCATCTCATTTTTTGCAATTTTGTGTATTATCTCTGTACAGTTCTTCCCAGACAAGGTCCAGATTGCCCCTTTCTCATTCATTTCATTAAACACCAAATCAATGAACTTTAAGCACACCAAGGTTAGTAATGTGGCAAAGTATTAATCCATTAAACATCCAGACAGTAAATCTACTACCTCTGTCTTTTGAAGAGGTTACAATATGCCAAACAATTAATTATCTGGAACTTGAATACACTTAATTTCTGTGAACTGCAAAATGGAACTATTAGTAGGAAATGTTACACCTCCATTATGAGAAGAAAAGCAATAGATTTTTAAGGTTTAAAGACCTTTTAGCAACCTCCGGTGCAGCTTGCTTACACAGCACCTTCTGTGAACCGTTTGTGCTTGTAAAGACAGGCTTGTGTCAAATGCTCTGATAACAGTGATTTACACTCGCTGTGCTGGCTATCTGTCAGCATATTTACATATGACTGTCCTTCTCAGGATCTTCACAAACTCTGCTTCCTTTTTCAGGCCAAGAGGCAAAAATCTGGTAAGTGTCATATGAAGCAGCATACGCCTAAACTGGTAATGGATGAGTGAAGGCTGGAAGGCAGAACTGAATTACCTTTCTATTGGCTGCTGTTTCTAGAGGCTCTTCTTCCACACCAGCAGAAATCGGTGGTTAAGAGGCCAAAAGACATCTCTGTGCTGTGCTAATACACATGGCAGCAGGTATATGAGTGCAAAAAAACCTCAAAGTGTGTGTGTATAACTAACTCTGTGCTAATTTTAAGAGCCCTGCTTAAACTTCCATCCATGAGATGGTGCAGAATTTTGCAGTTGCATGATACTGTTGGTCATGCTTAAGCTGTTGTCCTCTTGGTGTTACACACATTTGTGCTTATATGACTGCATAAAAATGGGGAAAATAGACCCTGGAATTATGGGCTTATCTTAACTAGCATATAAAGATATTACTCTGCAGTATCCCCAAGAGGGAAGGCAGTAACACTTTGTGGGTAATATGTAAAAATATAGTTATAAATAACCATTGGAAGAGGTAGAACAAAGATTGTAGGCAATATTGTTGCTTTAGAAGAACGCCACGTGGTTCTTCTTGGCTGCTTACCTGTTGTTAGTTCATTCACAGAAATTGTTAGAGGTATATATAATATAGATATCCATAAATACCACTGTAGAAGAGGGCAAAGTTATTAAAAATATAAAAGAATTTACATTAAAATACATAAATGAATACTGTTGCAGATGAAAAGTGAAAGGATTCTTCATTCTTGTTAGGTTTTTCTGTCATATACTTCAGCCTCTGTAAACATCTTACAGGAGAAAATGCCTTCTTTTGTTTTGATGATGCCAGTATGGCCTTTTTGAGAGGGTTTTGCAAAACCGAAGTAATAATTTCAATGTATTGTTATCCTATTTGCACTTCAGAGTGTATATCACAGATTTTCCCTTATTTAAGTTTCCAGTAAACCTCTTCTCATTTTTTTTTCCAAAGGAGGTGTCCATAAATCATTTGAAAACAACATAAGGAAGGGCAGTGTTGCCTGTGACATCTCTTACATGCATACCCAGCTCTTCTGTTGTCTTTGCATGTTATCATCCGTCACCAGATGATAACAGAATAATTCTGGAGATACTGATTGTTTAATTAATTGTGGGGGGGGCTGGTGGTGTTGCTTTTCTAAGGTCCTGGTTTGTGGTGGCAATTACAAGAAGGGCTAATATAATACATCTTTTATGGTCTTAATGATGTGGGCTTTTCTTTGCCACACATAATTAAAATTCATGAGGCAGTGGGTTAGGAGATACTAGAAGAAGGTCCATGTGCAGAAATGTTATATACTGCAATATAATTAATAGAACAGCAAGTCTTTAAAGTTAACTGTTGTACTTTATTTGGCCATTAAAGGGTAACTTTCAAATAGAAGTGCGGAGGGCTGAGAGCAGCCTGATTTTTAAAACAAAAGCATGCCTTTCTAAACTGATCCTAAATAGTTATAAATATGAATAAAAATAATTAGCTTTGTCTTTAATAAGTCATTATAAATCTGTAAAAATTTGTTGCTGAACCTGCTGTGATAATGTTTGTTAAAAAATGTACTACTTACTGTATGAACTCTTGTAATTTTCCCAAACCTGACAATATTTTCCCCCAAACAATGAAGATTTTAATAACATGAAATATAATAAATAGTGCAAAATTCACTGGATCTTGCCTATGTTCTAAAAATGTGTATTTACTAAAATGGGGTTAAACGTCTCTCAGTGCTTTTTCGTTCTGATATGTTTAGTGTTGTGGCAGGTGATGTGGTTAACAAGGATGAACCAGATGGAAATTAGTCATTAGGAGTTAAGTACAACATCATAACCTTTCTCTTCACTTTGAGGTAAAAAACAGCCCACTGCCCTTCTGAATAGTCGTCTCTTGATATGACTGGTTTCTAGGTTTCACATGTTTCCAAGACAGAGAAGCCTCCTTACTCTAATTTCTATTTCTCACACTGAGACTGCAGGATCTGCTCTCAACCTCAGAGTATTTGTTGGGTATCCTAAGACCAGGAGAGAATCATCCACCATGGACTTGTTCCTCGGCAGAGATTTCTCAGTGCATCCCACCCCCGGACCCTACAGTGTGCACATCCATCACTCCAGGCACTTACCTGGGGAATTTTCTAGGCTGGAGAGTCTCTATGCTGCTGGTTTAACCTAGCTGGTAATGACAGAAAGGAACAGAAAGGATGCAATTAAATATATCTCTGTGCCACAAAAGCATTATGCTTAAGGCATTGAGAATTGTGCATCTTTGAAAATAACAAGAGATGGGAGGCTCTTTAGTATTATCCCTCATTTCCTGAGTGCCTGGGCAGCATCTCACCTCCACGTCCTTCTGACATGTGGCAATGGTGTGTCGTTCTAGCAAAGGTTTGACTCTTACATGTAAGCAGGTCTCTGTCTCTATTACATGCTGCTCTGGAAAGCTCCAGCTATTTCTTACCTTTTTTTCACAGGGAAAACATTACTGCAGAAGAATGAGAGTAATTTAAAGTAAAATAAAGATGGATCTCATCTGCTCTTACATACAGTCCTTCTGTGTCCAGTAGCTTTTCTGAGCTGGATAGTCACCTGGAATGCAGTTCAGTAGGCTGTCTTCAGGCAAACTTAGGCATTTATCATACAATACAGATGTATTTTAATTTCATTTATTTTAATTTTTTATTTTGTGTATTCTGAAGGCCTAAGGTAAATAAAGCAAGTCTCATTGTGTCATGCATATTTTAGCTGATCAAAAGTTCAAACTGTCTATCTGTCAAATAGCACCAGTTCCGTGTATGTGTTAAATAGCCCCAGTTCTGTGTATGTGGCAGGCTTAATAGTAAGAGAGGAATAAAACTAAGCAACTTGATAGATTATTTTAAAATGCTGCTAGGACAGCGGAACATGTCGTCCAGCTTGTCAGAGCCCAGAGCAGAGCCTGGCTGGCTGCTGCTGTTTGAAGTTGTGTGTGTGTGGTGGGGTGGGAGAGGTGGGGCTATTAGTGGAGGCAGCCTGTCCCACCAGCGGATGTTGCTTGCTATCGCTTTTTTCTCCCTTGTCTGGTGCAGGAAGAGCCTGGCTCAGCTATCCTCCGATCCCTTCCAGGAGCAGTGAATGTCATGGGAGATCTGTCTTCCCTTCCTTCCTGGGAGCTGCTGGACTGAGGTTCACATGGCCCTTCAAGGACCCCAACAGAGCAAAATGTGGAACACCCCACAGAACTCAGGAAATACCATGTACACAACAGTCAAAGGAAGGATGCAGTTCAAGTGTAAGCCAACCTCTGTTAGCCGAGCTCTGCATTTTACAGTAAAAGGAATTGCGCGAACAGTTCACAGTGCTTTATGTACCATGCACCAATGCAATCTGGTATCTATCTCCAGCAGCCATTGACAAGTGGTGCTTGGACACTTACTGGTGTTATTTCAACACTAAGATTGAAGTTAGATCAGTGTCCTTATTGCTCCTAAAGAGCTTCATGTTCTATTTTTTTTTTCCCTTAAACTTTCTTTTTCAGTGTACTTAACTAAGTTTTCACTTTTATGACTATTTGCCAGTGCCAAAAGCCAGTCAAATGTGAGGCATGATGCTGGTGAAGACAGTTTGCTGTGATGAAGTAACATGGTTAAAAGAACATAAAGTTTTAAAAGAAATAATAGTGCATCTTCCTTGCAGGGGAAAACAAAAAAAACCAAACCCAAAGCACACACACATCTGACAATAGATGAGATTTCTGCCTGCAAATACCTTTTACCCTCCCACAGAGATCTCTCTTAATTCTTTCTGAAAAATAAGAGATTTAAATTGATCCAGGAGAACTTTACTAATGATATAATCAAGGTTGCATCCGTACTCTGGGTTTCTCAGCTGAACTAATCTGAATGCAAAACAGGAATCAAAGAAGTGACCATTGTGCGTAGGAAAGAACAAATAGTTTTAATCTTATTTGCATTGCAGGTGTTTTGAGCTATTGATTTGAGCGATCAACAATCTATATTTGGTTTGGGGCAAAATGACATAATCTATGACGTGTCACAAGTCAGATTCTTCTGCTGTAATTTCTAACCTCAGTTTTAAATACTGTCAGCATCATCTAGAATTCAAAAAAAAAAAAAAAAGGGAAAAAAGGAGCAACTCATCACCATGCCAATTGAACAAAAACTGCTGTGTGATTTAAATACCTATAGCTTCATCATTTACCCAGTTTTATGCTTCCATTTTGCTAGGCGTGAGGTTAGTGATTAAACTGGTGCATAATTATTAGCAACAGAGAGACTGTTGTCAGATCTTACAGTTTTCTGACCAGGTGCAGGCTTCTCAGATTCAGTCAGAGCCTGCCTGTCAGTTTTATGAACAATCCAGCAAAATAAGTGACTGATTTCCTGTTATCATCGCAGAGGCAGTTTTCAGCAGATTGTCACAGTAAACCTCCGTTTCTGAATAGTCTAATGAACATTCTGGTGTTGGCAAAAGCAATTTTTTATATATAGACACATGTATAAAGTGTGAGTGTAAAAGCATTAACAATCCGATCCTGGTATCTGTCTCTCTAACTCCTTATCTGTATCCTTTTATTAATATCCATCTATTTCACTCTAATGTCAAAGTCAAACACTTTGTGATGATGCAAATAGAACAGAATTGTGGCCTACTAAACTAATCCGATGTGATGAGGACTTCAAAAGTTTAAATTTCTTTGCTGTTTTTCCAGCACACTTTCATGTTCAAAACCTAGATGGCTGGTTTACCAAGTGTTTGTCCAAGTCACAAGTTTAGGCAGGATCATGTAGGCTGTGTGTTGAAAGAGCAACAAGTTTTTTCATCAGCTCCCTGCAAGGACAAACTTATTCTGGATTCCGAGTGGTTTTGTGGGGCTTGAATCTCATGTCTCTGCTGGTGCTAGGTGATGGCTTGCTGGCTGAGCGGGTAGATGGAGGAGCTCACCCTGTAGAGCAGGGAGAGACCTGGCTGATGCTTTCTGTCATTCCTGACAAGGCTCATCTTTTCCGAGTACATCCACCCTCTGGTTTTTGTATTCTACTGCTGCTTCAATAATTTATCATTGGTGTAGGACCCTGAATCAAGAGCGGGACCCCTGTGGCCAGCGCACGGTGTGATGGCAGCACATGTCCTTGGGCTCAGGCTCCAGCCTCTTTGAACACTGCCCGTGCTCCCCCTCGGCTGGCTGGTGCAGGAGCCACACTCTGTGGGTGCAGCACCACGCCCCAGCAAATTATGGCATCATAACTGAGATGTAGCAGGTGCATATAGTTATCCGACTTTCAGTCTGGATCTGCGTCATGTCCTACCGGGTTGGAGCAGGCAGCCCTTGCTCCGGAGAGTGGCAGCCAGTGTGGAAAACTTCACGCAGCTGGGTGACCAGACAGCTAAGAAAGGACTCAAGCTGGTAACCTTGGTTTGGACAAACTGTTTTTAGAGGATGAGACTCTGTTTTGCTTTCTTCAGTGTACCCTCACTGCTGCCACTTTTTCAATGTAATTTGCTACGTAGTTTTGCCAGATCAATCTAAATATACATATAGAATAAGCATCCAATCTAAAAATAAAGACTGCTCAGTGAGAAGAGAAACATTTTGTCAATGTGCTTTTAAAGTGTTATTCTGCAGGATAAAAGGTACCATGTTGGAGAAAGCAATCCATAAACACTGTTTTCCTCTTTCACTACATTGTACTGTAAATTCGTTAGTGGACTTGACATTCCTACCCCTCCTTGAAAATATTCATCTGCTGTACCAATATTGGAGCGGAATTGATGCTGAAGCTTTCAAGTGCATCCTATCTGCCTGTGAAATAGAAACAACTAACCAGAAACTCATACACAATAATTATACACTAATAAGCCTGTTTATTCTTCATCCTCTTTCAAAATATGTGACCTGTTACTCACCATTTTATAAACACAACAGTAAATAACTTTGAATGTTTTAAAAATAGATCATAAAAGCAGTCTGCTTTCACTTAATGCCTATATACAAGAGTGTAAAAGAGTGGGTCACCTTCTCACTGGAGGGAAGCACAGCCCTGGCAGAAACGAATAAAACCCTACACAAGAGCTAAGTCCTACAAGTGTTGGGGGAGAATGTGTTTGGACTGAAAAAACTGGATTGAGATGGAAAGACAACTTTAAATATTGATAAAAGGGGAGTAAAAAGTTAAAAATTGTATATTTATGAAACAGATTAAACTTTTATTAACAATAACTTAGATTCTGATGGAGGTAATTTAAAAAAAAATAATTGCTCAGCCATATATTTTGCTTGAAAAACAATGTCACATTTTGGTATTGTGTTAATATCACAACCTTTCCAGTAAGAGTGGTTTTGCAGAGCTATAGCCCTTTGTGAGTCCCAAGTGTCTTTGCAAGCCCAGAAAAGTCACAAAAATAGGACTTGCACCTCGATCTGGATCTGGGAGCTTGGAAATTAGTTTTGTGTAGGTACCACCATCCTGAAAGAAATGGCTTTAGCACCTTGTTGAGGGAAATATATGTCAGCTACACTTTCTACTTCAACTCATCAGCAACAAAAACATAAAAGAGCAGGCTAGTCTGGGAGCAGGAAGAGATTTTTACTTTCTGATGTTCTCCTAAATACTCATGTTAGTATTGCTTCACAATTTTTCATGTACTATCCTTGCAACATCCCTCTGAAGTGGAAAAGAGCCATGACTCTCATTTTACCAGTGAAAATCTGAAAGCAGGGAAGCTAAACTCCTTTGATTTGGATCAAGCAGCTTGCTTAAAGGCAGGAGGTTTGTGGTGAAGTGGGGAGGGAAGACCAGCTGTCCTAAACCCCAGGCTAACGCCCAGGTAACTGGACCATCTTGTGTCCCTGGGAAACTGTTGGATCAGGCCTTTGGCTCTAATTCATTCGTATTGCAGCCAATATTATCCATCTCTAATGCGGCATCTTCTCCTGGCCTACACTGAGAAGACAGGCTCTAAAGAAACTTAAAGATTTTAAAAGCCCTGGAAGAGGTTGCCCTGGCCTAAGAAGCCTTGTGTCCTGCTCATAGGTGGCTAATCCTCAACATACCTCAATGAAGAGGGTGAAGGAGAGGGAAGTTTTGGTTTATTAGAACAATAAGCTGGGTTGTCTAGCTTTCTTAAATTCTGCCTGAAGCTGAAAGATAACAACCTGAAGACTAACTTCTCTATAAAGTCAGTGGAGACAGGTGAACCTTTAACTTGGATGGCCCTGACTATCTGCAGAGGTCTGTCTACCTTTCCCCATGTGGCCTCTCTTGATCACTGCATGGCTGGGTTAAGGCTCCTGCAGCACAGAGTTTCAGTGGCTGAGTTAGGTGTCTACATAAGTTATAGTGCTGGTGATACGTCTTTCCTTTCCCTGGTGTGTTACATAGCTCTCTCTAGGATGCTAATGGGAGAGATGACAGCAGCCTGTGGCTGCACATAACCTCATGGTTGAGGCATCCACAAACAGTCAAAGTACTTTGGTGTCTCTTCTTTGACTGAGAACTCAAAATTCAGTTTTCTGATTCTCCTGTCCTCAGGGGCCCATAAATAGCAAGCATGCTGGTGTCCTGACTCCTGGGAACACAGACATTGCCCCTTGCCGCAAATGCCTGCATTACACTGGTCGTGAAATGGGAGAAAGTGAAGGGAACGGAATGCCTTGCACATGCCTGAGCTGAGGGAGCAAAACCTTCACCTGGGTGTTCCCGGACTCCTGATTGATAACCAGCATCATCTTCCTCTTACTACAGCATTTTCTTTCCAAGGGTTACTTGATATACTCAAAGAAAATCTGTAAATACTTTAAACCAAGTGTTGAAAACACATGCTGGGTGCTTGAGGAAAAATAGCTGACTCTTAACACATGATTACTATTATTTTAATTATTTTTATTCCAAGGTTAACATTATAAACAGAAGATTTTGGTCATTTCTTGCCTAAAAAATAGCCACCTTTATCATAATTTCTTTCCTGGTTATTTGAGAGAGGAAATGAAGGGAAAGTGGGAAGAGGGAGGGAAAGAGGAGGTTTGCTGTTGACCTGAACAATTTTAAAAGATGTTTTCATTTCCTCTGCTTGTTTGCTCCTAGGAAGAGATCGAACATAAACAATACACTTACTTTTACTGACTTGAGTCAAAATACCAGGATAATTGTACCTGAAAGCAGAAGAGGTGGCTTGACACACTTTTGCAGTCAGACATGCCTGCTCCAAGCCAGAATCTATTCCTGACCTACTTCACTCAACACCAAGTTTTAAAGAGATGATTAGAGCAATACTTTATTTCAAATATGTCAGCTAGTCAAGGCTAAGTTTGCCCTTTCTAGTGGTATCTTTTTGAGAGGTAGGGTGATACAGGTATTATCAGAGGTGTATTTTCTTCTCACTTTAAGCCAAAAAAAAAAGAAAAAAAAAGAAAAAAAGACTTTTTCCAAACAAAAAGGCAGGTGGCAATTTTTCTGAAAGACACCATCAAACAAACAAGAAATTCAATTCAGTTTTTATCTCTTAATGCCAGAAAGCGAGCGAGGTTCCATTTGGGTCAAATGTATGAGCTCCCTGACTGGCACAACAAACAGAAATATTCAATGGATTTGTAATTTACCCTAGAATCTGACTGGTGTGATTGAAAATAATGATGTCTGACTGTGCAGGGTCAGTGAGTTGCCCTTTGTTAATGCACAGCTAACCAAAATCTACCATGCACAGATGCTGGAAAACCAATTAGCTATTCTAAGAAGCATTGACAGATAAAATGTCCTGATTAATCACACAAAATATGCGTATTCCCTTATTTCTGTAGCTCCTGTTTGAAAATGATCACTAAGAGTTCTGAATGAACTCATTTAGTTGCTGAATATCCCAGCAGGGTTTTTTTGGAGCCAGATATAATTTGAATATCATTTATTGTACAAATCCTTAGGAAAGAACATAGCTGTGTATATGAACCGATGGCAAATATATTTATATGTATAAAATGTGTATATGTAAGCAACAAACGAGGCTTGCTTACTCTGCTGTATATCATAAAAAGCTGAAGATTATTAAATTAGAATGGCTACATTATGCTAATTTATTTTTTATTAACAGCTTACTAGAACATTTTACTGCCAAATGTAGTATTTTTTTCCTATATGTTATTAAT
Organism: Strix aluco; assembly: GCF_031877795.1. Classification (NCBI taxonomy): domain Eukaryota; kingdom Metazoa; phylum Chordata; class Aves; order Strigiformes; family Strigidae; genus Strix; species Strix aluco. The sequence goes on from NC_133931.1 coordinate 139,567,025, forward strand.
GCAGACATACCAGTATGCTAATGCATTAGTGTTTAAATAATTGAAACCGTAGAGTTTTATCCAGCCTTCAGAATACTTGTTTGACTAAAATTATACTTGTAAGAAAAATTCAGTTACTCTTTCAGTGCACGGATACTAAATAATAGAGTGTCTTCTTTTTCTCCACAGAATCAACAGGAAGCATATGAGAAATATTTCCCTGAAGTGAAATCACGCTCAGTGTTTGACACAGTGTTTGTTTATGCAGCTAAAGGTGAGCGAGATCACAAGAACAGATAGACAAGAGGCTGAAAACCAGATGAGGTAGCTCAGGAAGATGCACACACAGTGCACATCTGGTTATGGCCTTTGAGGATCCCTTTCAAATAATTGTTTTGTGCAGTGAAGACACTCAATACAAGCCAGCAAAATGACTGCCTGTCCTAAAGAGGGAAGGTATCTATTTACCATTCATCCACATACAAACACTACACATTTTGACTCAGCCTGTCCTCTCGGGCACAGGTCCTCCTTTATCAAGGCAGGAGGAAGGACGAACAAATTACTGTAGCCCTTGTGAGGGTGAACTTTACTTTCCTCTTCTACTCATGACTAGTGGCTGGCGGGAAATGGCATCTGTACTTCCCTGCTTTCTGCCTGCACCTCTTTGTTGGCTTTCAGAAAGGGCTACCCAGAGAGCAGGGGTTGTGCTTGGTGTCAGGCTTGGACCAAGCTTCACAGACACTTTGTTTGGGTTGAAGGTTTTTGCTCTCCAGCCACTTGATTACAGTCAAAGTAGATAAGGGACAGCTAAGACAATGATGCAGAGAGCTCCCAATGGAAGCATGTTGATTAAGACCAAATGACTGTGTTTTCTTCTCTTTTCTCATGCTGAGGATTTGGCCATTCATGTGTTTTTCTGTGGACATTGCTGAAGCACCCCATTTCTCTCTTCTATTTGAGCTGAACCTGGAGGCACATTGGGCTACCATCCAGCAAACAGCTCATGAACACTCACTAAAAATATGTTCTGGTATCATTATATCCAAAAACATCTGTCCTGCAGATACTGTTGTGCAACAGAAAGAGCTTGCAGGCTGCCAGTTGCAACCCTGGAATCCAACTGTTGTCATTAAGAAGTTGATTAAAAGGGTAACATTCAGGCCAGGGAAGAAAGCACATGGGGAGCCTGTCATTTCTACCATAGCCTCCCATTCCACAGGTCTCTCAGAAAGAACATGGAGATCCTTTAGGCCAAGACTGGGAGCAAGCAGATATAAAAAAACTTAAGCCTACCTCCCTTCTGTTCTTGCAAGCAGCCTTTGAAGGTCAGTCACTGAGGACATGTTGAGGGGGACATGCAGCGTGTAAAGATGAAGACTGAAAGTGGGTTCCTGCAGCACCAGGACCACAGCTTTGTCCTCATTCATCTTGCAGGTAGATGGCAGGATACCACTGCTCATGGTCTCAATGAAGTGTCTCAGAACTTTGGGTAAACATTGCTGTAATGTAAACAGCGCTCTGTCCTGGAAGGGGAGATGTTTTGCAAGCATAGCTGTTTTCCAAGCTATTTCTTAACTATGTGGGTGTCCAAGCTATGAAGAAAAAAATTTTTTAAAAAAATCAGAGAATTTGGGCACGTGCACATATGTCTCTTCTTGGCAATGGTTTTAAGATGTTAATGAAGTGATCCTTATTTTTGTTCAATGAAAACCTGTTTTTCGTATTTTTGCTATACAAAACAATGCACAACATGAGAGAAAATGTATTCAATTATGCCTCACTCAGCCTTAATGTGAAATTGCTTAGTGTTATCTCTAATAAACCTAAAAATGAGGAAGGAAAGTACAGATTGCTCTCTGCGATGTCTAATTTTTTTGTGTGCATTATATTAACTATCTCTGCCCAATTTTGTGATAATAAGGCAAATAAGGAAAAAGCCTCAGTTGAAAACCCCAGCATATGATCAGCAATTACAACTGGGTAGTGCTTCATTGTAGGGGTTTTTACGGTCATTATGGATGGTAAGAGTCTTGTTTAAATATTTGAATATAATTTCCCAGAATCAGTTAGGTACCCTCATTGTAATGACTATTGATGGAGCTGTCCATGTACTCACTACCCTGTTTTTTTAGATTGTGGCCTCTGAAATCTGTAATGTCAGTTTATCATCTCCCTCAGTGCAGGGCTGCTTTCAGCCACAGGTGGGTAATGAGGTCCCAGGGTGGCATCACTATAGGGGAGCTCAGTAGAGCTATAGAGGCAATGATAGTTCTCCTATGGGGAGACTATAGCTTTATCTACAGCTCCCCAGCCTTTGGTTTAGCAAGAGACCTGAAAGATGTGACTTACTCAAAATCACTCCCTTCCTAAAAAATGAGGGAGGAGACTTGACTAACCCACACTGAACTAAAACAAGGAGATTCATATGCTGCAAAAACAGAAAAAAGAAAGTTCCTTCCCTGTTTCACGTTCATATTTTCTAAGACTTAACAGACCACAGAGAGGTTTATAGACACTTTTAGCCTAAAAAAGGACCGATAAAGAAATCCTCCAAAGTTTGCATGGAATGTTCTAAGAAAAGACTCTAGTATGCAGAGCTGAATCAGTCCTCAGACTCTCAGATCATTAACAAACCTGCCCAGATTATGAAGGAGCTGAACCACACCTTTGAATTACCAGTTAATGCTGTGGAAATTGATCACTTCCTTAAATATCATAGCCTTTCCTACCCCTGCCTTAAGCATTTGAGAGACAGTACTATTAGTCAAAAAATAATTATTCGTTAATTGGTTTTGTAAAATGCTCAACCAGGAGGTAATTTATACGCTTGATTGGGCTAGAAAAAAAATGCAGTTTCTTTCTACCAAATGCGTAAGTACTACAAAGGAAAAAAATTCTTTTTCTTCTTGGTCAAAGATAAAGAGTAAAGATGTCAAAAAGGATCTAAAAAGACTAAAGAACTAGCTTGTGCACAGGAGGGAATCATGGTACTTCCATGCATTCAGCAGAAACTTTACACTCTTTTTGCTAAAGAGTGCATATATAAGCCCACACTTGATGTGCAAGTCTAGAAAAGGTGTAGGCAAATTTAACATGACAAAAGTTGGCTTTGCCTTTACATGATTTATAAATTCTAGTCGATTTTACCCTATATTCACTTTGTATCTTTGTATCTTGGCTGTATTTTCGCTTGCATCTAAATATTTGCAACACCAAACATCCTGAATTGAAGCTGAAAAAGGTCATCTGCCGTGGTGACATGCAGTTCTGTGCTGGAGGACACCTCTGGCTCCCCTCATCTTCTGTATGTTTCTGGAGTCTGGTACTGCTCTGGAAATGTCGCTTTTAGAGGGCATTTACCACCTACTCTTGAATCAAATTCTTCCTGGTGAACACCAGTTCAGTGATCATTTTGCTCAGATCAGCCATTCCGCTGAGCACTGCTGCAGCAACAGTAAGGGGGGATTTTGTGTGGGGCTGCAAAAAAAAGATTAATCAAGCAGAACCAAAGGAAAGAAGTAAAAAGTATAACTTCCCTGAAACATTCAGCACAAAAGCCGAAAAAGTCTTTGTGTTGACTGAAAAGACCCATACCTGCAATGTGTTTGGAACTGGCAAAAACTTCCAGCTGCTCCTCATAAAATGCTTTTGTTGATGGTTTATAATCTGTGCATTCACCTTCTGCGTGACAAAACCAAACAGAGACATGCACATGAGAAACATACAGGCATTAAGCTGTCTGGGCTAAATTCATCCTTTGTGTAATTCCAGCAACATTTCTCTGTTGGAGTTGGACCCTCAACATTTACAGAAAAATCTGTATTGAGTTGAACTTGCATGAACCAAGCCAAATTTGTAATTACAGGGCCTGGCAAGGAGTGTGTCTCTTTCCTGCTTATTTTGTATTTGCCATTGTTAACAGCGAGCGATTACCTCTGTTATTCTCACGCCAGCCTTGAATCTAAGGAGAATTCAGGGAGATGAGGAGCTTGATCTGAGAGAAATTGAAAACATAAGGCTCAAATTAAAGCACTCTGCAAGTAAAGTGAAGGTTTTTAACTATCAAAATGCAGGAAGCAGTGGGTGTCAGGTAACATTTTTCCTCCATATAATTTGACGGTTTAGAATATCACCTACTGTTTTATGAAGGAAATTGGTACATTTAGATTAAATCTTGAATTATATACCACACAACACAGTCTTAGATATGGCTTTTCCTTTTATTACAAACTGCTTCTATTAAGAATTACTCCTCTTACTACTTCTCGTTTCTCTTCCAGTGATTCCTGTGTCCACACCCTTTCTACAAACACCATTCTATATGTTTCAGTGCATGTACCTTTTGATAATAGATACAAGAAATGTTTTTGTAGTTTATAGATTAGTTTTTCTTTCTTCCTCTTTGTTTATCATCTGCTGCATATTATTCTCACAGGGCTAATAGTATTTTCCCTTGCTTATATACCTCTGATATGAGAGTAGTGTTGATAGTAAGAACATAGGATATAGCATCCAGAATTCACAGTTCTTGTAAGGGAATTTTAAGGGTGAGTGCCCTATTGTAGCATCACTTTTCAGGGAGGGCTAAACCATTTTGGAGACTTAGGAATCCCTGAATCCCATTCTATAGCTTTATTCCTTTCCCCGGTACGCTATATCACCTCACTGGGGTGGTAGGTAACTGGTCTGCAGCAGCTCACTGCTTCAACAGCCAGCTGCAGTACACCTGCAGGAGCATGGTTGTGTGTTTCTCTTTTCTACTCTCAGATTTACAACCTTCTGCTGATGTTGCACTGGGCAGTCCGGCTCAGCAAACCTTGGGGCTAACACTACTGAGCCTGATGGCAGTGCTGACCTCTTTGATTTCTTATTTCAGGCTCTCTGCAGACCCAGGGAGATATCCCTATGCAAGTTGTACTCAGTTTTACCCCACAGATAGAGAGTAAGGGCAGAAGTAGGTCCTACAGTCTGACCTCCTGTGTATCACAGGCTGTAGGACTTTCCTAAGTTGATTTGTCTTTGATCTAGAGTACTGGCTTTTGAACAATATTCAGTCTTGGTTTAAAAATTGCCATTGCCAGAAAATGTGCTTCAAAGACTTCTTTCTATCAAAAACAGATTTTGCATCTCATTTCCATTGTAAATATCTCCAGCCTTAACTTTCATCTACTTGCTTTTCTTTGTCTGCTGAACTGAATAACCCATTAGCAAAGTTGTATTCCCTTGTAGGTACTTACAAACTCATCAGATTACCTTTTAACCTTTTCTTTCATTAGCTAAATAGGTTGAGTTCCTGCAGTGTTACTTACAGATTCTTCCTCTTGTTCTTTAATCTTTCTCATTGCTGCCTTGATCCTTCTCAGTTATCAGTGTCCTTTCCAGGACATGATATTCCAGTCATGATTACATCAATGTTCAGTGCAAAAGCAGGACCAGCTCCTCAGCTTTTTAGGAGATCTGGGGCTCCTTTTTTGGCCACAGAACTGAACTGAGAACATATGTTCCTTCCTGGGAGTTCTGTTCCTTCTTGGATGCAATCTCATATTCATAAGGGACACTGTTTCTCCAAATTGAGTCCCCAGAGATGCCCTCCTTCCTTTGTTTGTAGACATATGACCACCAGCTGGTCTTAATACCATGGTGTTTAATTCTGTCCACCTTGCCATGTGGTAAAATTTGGCTAAGCATTGAATGTTTGCTTTTATGTTCCCCATTTTGTGTGTCTTCCTGATGGTCTATGTATATGTGGGAAAAAGTGTGTGTGTATTTTTTCATGTGCAGTAATATCATACATGACTTCTGATGCATTATAAAGTACCATAAATCCCTCTGCATCAACCGTCTATCATCTTAATTATATATTTCTCATCCAGTCTTTGTGTTATCTACAGTTCTCATCAACAATGACTTTATGCTTCCTTCCGCATCTCAGGCAAAAAAGTTAACTGATGTAGGACTGGATCCCCAGTGAACCTCACTAAAAAGCCACATCTTTACAGTGGTGTTCTGGTATGTAACCACTTGCCAGTTTTAATCCATTTAATGTGTGCAGTGTTGATTCATAGCATTCTTAATCAATGTTTTTTGCAATATATGGTACTGACTGCATAAAATGTCTTGTAGAAGCCCAAATATAGTGACACCATTACCTCTGTCAGCCAATTTGTAATCTCATCAGAGAAAGATATCAAGTTAGTTTGACAGGATCTATTTGCCAAAAACCCCCACTGAGTGATGATAATTATACTGCCTCCCCTTTATTCCTTATTAATTGGGTCCTGTATCAGCCATTCCTTTATTTTGCTTGGGATTGATGTTAGTCAGTCTGACAATCTTGTAATTACCTGAGTTGCATCATTTATTCTCTCTTAATATTTTTTTTTAATACTGGTGTTGTGTTACTTTTTCTCGTCTTCTGGAACTTGCCCAGTATTACAAGAGTTATTGAAAAATCAACACTAATGGTCTGGAGGGGTTTTCACATAGCTTCTTTTAAACTCTCATATGCTTGTTTTGAGACTTAGTGCTATAAATATGTCTAAAATCAGTAGCTCTTATTTGACGTCCTTCTGATGCAGTGTTGGAGTGAAAATTGTTTCATGATTTTCTTATGAAATGATCACGTCATCTGATCCTTGGCCAAATATACGAGTTATTTATTGAACACTTCTGCCTTTTCTGGATTATTTTTGGCAATTTTATAATTTCCAGTTCCACTGTTAGGATTCCTTTTGCTCCCTTTGTGTTCAAAATGTCTTTCTGACTATTGTTAGCCCTATTTAGCATAGATCTGCATCCTTTTGCTTCACTTACCAGTTTTCTTATGTTAAAATTCCTAGCTCATAATCTAAATCCAAATCTACATAATCATCCATTTTCTTTCTTTTGGCCTTTTTTTTTTTTTTTTAAATTGTGACCTTCACTTTTATAATAAGCAAGAATTGTTTTGGAGCTGGTGTGGTCTTGAATATCTCCAAATGGTCAATCACATTTGGCCTGTTGATCCCTTTATCCACAGATATTTGGACTCATGAGGGCTAGCAACCTCCTTAAAAAGTAATCCAAATGAATAAATGAAACAATGAATGAAATAAAAGTAAATGATAAAATTTCAAGAGGTGGCACCTGTCAGAGATTACCAGAACAGAGAGAGGCTGTTCAGACAAGACTACCCTGTTTTAGGGGTGAGAAAACCGTTTAGCTGTGTGGACAAAAGCTGTGCTAGCACCTTCCCTTCATGGCCAGAGAACTGCCCTGGATCACTGCAGTTGCTAACACAGATGTGGCCACTTCTGCTATGTGCCGTATGTCATTTTTCTTCATGTTCCTACCTCCACAAATCATGGGCAGTCAACTCTCAAGCTCAGTGGATCTCAAAAGGTCTGATTTATTCATAGGGACACCTCCAAGCTATCTAATGTCTGAGGAGAAGCTCTGCGGTGACTGTATCCTTGCTGTTTCAGTACAGCAGCCAGAATTTATTTCTGGAAATGTGTGAGTAACTTCAAATAGCAGGGTTGTTTTCTCAAAAGTTTACCATGTTTTTTCTCTCTACCTGTTTGTAAAATGAAGTTAACCTTGAGACTTAATCTGATGGGGTTTCTCTGTCAGAAGGGTCCTTCTTGGTAATGTCTAAAAGTATTTAAACTACTAATGTAAAAGCAGAGACAAGAAGTAACATGGAGGTTTGCCTTCCTCTGCCCTCTTCCCTTTCCCAGAGCAGGTTCATCAGTGTTTCATGGGAGCATGTGTGTAGGTGATGTTACATTTTAATAAAAGTTACATGGGCTCAGGCTAAACCCCAATGGAGACAGCACCTTCCTGAGGACTGCTAATCAGGCCCAGGCACAAACTTTTGCTGGCATAAATGATGCAATAACTGTTTTAATTTTAAGAATGAAACACAAACCCATTGAATTGTGTTAGAATTATTAGAAGAGCCTGGGATTTCAAACAGAGTCAGAAATGACTAGAGAACCCAAACAAAAAACCAACAAGGAAAGCTGGACCAGATGCTAGTTGTTGGGGAAGGGTGTGTTGGGACACTGTCTGTTATGTTGCAGCTCAGTACTGTTGGAGTCTGAACACAATGAGAAGAAAATGATCATTCATATTATCACACATTTTTTCAGCTGTGTTCTATGACAATTTTTTTACATCATTGCAAACTGCATGTGTTATGCTTTTTAAAAATACTTGCAAAATAGGTAATTTACATAAAGTGGTGCAAGACTGACATCCAGATGCTTTCAAAGGGAGGATACTTTCTTTTACAGTGTGCTCTGCAGTAGCACTGGTTTTTTTCATTTAGTGGACACAATTTTCTCCATATGGAAATGTATTTTTGATAAGAGTTAGTGCACCTTTACCAGCAGTGCTAAAGCCAGCTGAGAGGAATTCTGGAATCACTGACAGGTATGACTCTTACACTAGACCTACCACAATGTAAACCTGGTCCCCTAGAAATCTAAAATTACAGGGAAATTGCAGAATGCCACTCAGAGCTACAAGGTAGAGGTGGCTCCTCATTTGAGGTGATCTTAGCTTAGATTTAGTCTGTTCAATGTTCATGCTTGAAGAGACATAAAGCACAATCTTGTCCTGATGCCAATGCTGATCTCAGGAGTAGTTTTAGTTTAGCAAACTAAAAAGAGAAAAAGTCATACTGTCTCAGTTCCCCCTAAACTGGAATCGAGGTGGGGTATGGGTGCCTAAATCATTGGGTAGGTCTTGGAGGCTGTGTGATTCCTGGGGGACCACTTGCTCATATAGCAACAGCTTCAGAGGATGTGCACTGAGTTTCTGGTCCATGCAGAATGTGGTATAGCAGGGGATGCCTACTGAAATCCTTCAGAAGCCACTGCAGAATTTTTTGCCCAAAAGGCACTGCTCATTGACTTTGTTACAGCACTTGCTTTTAATGGGGAATGGGGCTGTATATTTCCCTGACACGTTAAACCGCTCAGAGTCAGTGTTCCCACTCCTACCAGGTTCCCTTTGCAAAGGTTTTTAATTTCCCCTGGTTTTAGTCACACCTCTGCCAAACACAAGACCATCACTTTCCTGCTTCACAGGGCACTGTGGAGGTGAATTCACTGCTGTTTATGAGATGCTTGGATACTTCGGTAATGAGTAACACAGACAAGCTAACAGACAAATATGGTTTCAGTGAAATATACCCAGAGTGAGTCTGACCTGTACCAGCACTGTTATATCAGCAGTCAAAGCTGATGATAAATGAGACTTTGGGAGTCCATCATGGGAATAATTTGTCCCTAAAAGCTGCACAGGACTAAAAAACCTCCCAGTCGTATGGTGATGCCACACTGTAATGTGACTGCCCCTTTGATGGATCCTCTTCAGTACATAACCGGACTTGGGTTATCTTTCTCTTCTTCAAGCTCCCTAGAAGGGCAAGGACCAATTCAATGAATGTGTGACTTCTAGAAAATACATAGAACTGGACAATTGGACTCCAAGAGTCTCCTTACTGTTTGTTTCCTGTACTGTACTTTTATCATCCATCTCACGACTGGGTGGGCCTGTTAAGATCTTCTGGAGGCAGAAACATGCTGAAAATACTGGTTTCAAACACAGTAAATTCTAAGACTAAAGCTTCACCTGAAAATATATCTGTGACTGTTTTTTAAACACAGCTGCTGAGAGTTCTGGCCCTGATACGACCTGAGCAGGTGGCCGTACTGTAATTAAATAGGCTAGCGTGTTCTCTTGCAACGTATTTAAAACTATTTCCACTAGCAGTTGTATAGCCTGGGTGGCAGAAGAATTAGTATGGTCTTTTCCAGTAGTGAAAGCAGCTATAATCCCAAAATAAACCAATGTTACCAAAGGTTTTCCTGTGTGCTTCCAACTATCTGGTTGGGTTTGGGGGAGATTTTGTCTGACTTTTGCTCACATATTGCTGTTACCTGGGCTAAAAAAAAAAAATCTAAAACCTGGGAATATAAACTCAATATCATCATGACAATGCAAAAGTAATGTCATATTAATTTTGCACTGCAAGGTCAGTACATTAAAAGCAGATGTGCTAATTCATCACAATGGTGAAGCTACCACAATTCAACAGCACTGCTGAGTTTGAGAAAGTTATAGTAGGGATTGGTTTGATCTAACACCTTTGAATAATGGATCATCTTTTGAATGTGATTTTCTTCTGCTTGGCAAAAAAAATATAAATGTCTGGCAAATTCTGAGAAATAGGGAACTGCTCTGAACAGCTAAGAGCATAAGAAAAATATAGAACAGATATCCAAGCAAATGCCAGAAAATCTTTTCAATGTATTTAGTGATCATGTCAGTTCTTAAAGCTGGAGAAATTTCAGCTGGTTTTACAAATATCTATCAAGTCTGCAATGAAACAAATAAGAATTGGGGAATTGCACTGTGCAGTTGAGATTTTGTTTCTTGAGAACAATGTTTTATTGGTTCCATTTGAACATACTGAAGTGTGAAATGATCACAGGTTTGGCAAGTTCTTATATGCCCAGAAACAGATGTACAGATAATTTCACAGACATGCATACTTTATATGGTTGCAAATACTCTGGGGATAGGAACCTTAGAAAAATCAGATTTGTGGGTACCTTGAATGTCTTTCCTCCTCCTCAATGAAGTATACAGTTCTGCACTGATTTTTGATTATATTTATTTGGCTAATAATACTTTGATCCCTGTGTAAAAATTATGAATTTTGTTCTAATACGTTTGTTGTGAATGAGAGTTGACTCTTCAGCAGTGAGGTGACAGTGTCCCATTGCCAGGTGGCCAGGAAATTGTTGGGGGGGGTTGTGCAATGTGCTGGCAAATGACAGCTTAATCACATCAGTGGCTACAAACACACATGGGCAACAAATGGGAATGAAAGGATCAAGGCTATGTAAACAACAACAGTGCTATCTCACCAGATATAAGGAAGAAAGATCCAGACCTTTCAAGATTCAAAGGATGGACACCGTGTGTAGGCAAGTCTGTGCTTTGCCAGGCACATTTTGCAGAGCAAAGGCCAAAAGCTGTACCAAAACATTCTCCTGTGAAGCTATTGCTTGAAGCCTTTGAAAATCTGACCAGGGTCAACACTTGATCTGCTGTCTTCTTTATTAGCAGATCCCTGGTATTTTATGTGTAGCACAGCTGGCAGCATGTTCCCTTTGGTTTCCAGCCTGCAGCTGATCCCTTCATCTGACCCACACTGATGCTTCCCAGAATTTGGTTCCCATTCAAGCACTACAGCTCTTATAAAGCCCTTTGTCTTTTCCCACTTTGGGTGGAGGTTAGCGTAATGCGTAAAGGGAGCCAAAAGTCTTTAAGTCTGCTCCTTCTCTCATGGGAGAGTGTAGAAAGAAAGGCATTTCCGCAAGATCTTAAACTCAAATATCATGATGATTACAAAGCGTGTAACTCTGTATTTACTTATGCAGTCTCTCAGCAGACAACAATTAACAGGTGAGGCTACAGACAGCACAGCAGTAGGATGAGGGGCACCACATCACATTTTTCTCAATTGCTTCATTTTGCACAAATAATATCACTGTTAATTTTAATAAAATAATGTATTGTATTAGTAAATAAGAACATATTGTCAAAACGCAAGCAAAGGAAAAAAGAGTAAATCAGATAGAATCTGTTTTCAGTCATGTTTTTTGAAGATGTATTTTAATTTACTTTACCAGGACCTTAGTGCCTGACAAAAAGTTGTGTGAGTGGATTAAGAAGAGATGATAAGAACTAAAATATGAAAAACATAATTAGTTTTAACAGTGTAAGAACTTTAGAAGGTATGTTTCAATGCTGGAGTTTGTAATCCATTAATGGCTGAACATGGAGTTTAGTTAATGGAACTCATCCCTTTAGCAGGAGTGAAAAGCTGTTAGCTAAGATATAGTCAAACTGCATAAGGCCAGTGCACAGTGAAGACCTTTTGGACATTTTTTTAGGAGCATATCAGGACATTTCCATGTGTCCCTGCTCTGTGAGACTGGTACGGTCAGTACGATGCCATCTTAAGTGTATGACCCTTTCCTAAATCATAGGCCTGTCATTTCAAATGTGCTTGTCAGGTAAATGAAGAATTATCTCTAGTATGGACAACTTGTTGTGGTCCTCTGCGGTACCCAAGCCCTTGTGATGGTGAAGGATTCCCTGCCAGAAGTGTGCGGTTTGTTCTTTGGTTTCTTTGACTATCCATGATTGGGTAGTCTATCATCTCTTATGTTTTAAGACAACAGGGAGAGAGGAGCAGCTCCTGGTGGGTTCCCAGTTGTGATGGGCATTTATTCTAGGTGAATTGCTCTGCAAAAAAAAAGCTGCCTGCCTTTTTTTTTTTTTTTTTTTTGGACATAAGAAGAGCCTGGACCAATTCTTAAAGCAGGGGACTAGTTTTTGGATAGCCAAAGCTAGCAGAGGCAAATCCTATCCTGTATTACCCTGAAACAAATCAATCTATCACCCCTGCCTCCAAGTTTAGATCTGCTTTTAAAAAGTGCTGCAACTTTGGCACTTAAGGTTTCCTGTGCTATGTGCCATGACAAGTAATAAAGCATTCAACACATACAAAATTATGAAACCACATGGGAGAAAGTTAACTCTCAGCCGTGTCAGTGTTGCAGGACAGGAAGCAAAAGTGATTCTGACTGTGCTTGTACTGAGAATCTGCTAGGAGAGAAGATTTTTTGTGTGTGTATAATACACATATTTTAAGCATAAGGATGTTTTAAAGCTCCAATCCCTTGGATGTAGATGAATTCACTTCTGTACACGTATCAGTAAGTGGTAATATTCTGCAAATGAACACACATAGCAGGGTTTTTCAGAAGCCTTTGCAGATATCTTTCTTATATCTGCCTCTCTGATTTACTCCCTGCAGGTAAGATGTGTGACAGTTCTCCATGTAAGTGTGATTGGATTTCTTCAGTCCTTGGCACAATCCCATCAACCTCCGATATCTCTTATGTTTCAGGCAAGTCTTTGCTGTTTCAGTTTCAGGCAGAGTCACTCAGTACAATCTTACAGTGTGCAGCCTGTCTGGACTTCTCTCACTTTTCCTCCTATTTCTCTTTTTAACAGGATGGAAGTCAAGACATACACTGAAGCAGAGAATGGTTAATTCTAGTAATTTTGGTTGTCTTTAAGTCATGACAGATTTGCCAACTTCTTCATCTTATATGCATGAAAAATCACTTTCTTATAGTGTGGAGAATTTTTTGTTTCTTATATAAACATTTATTAATTTTCTTTAAACCACTATCTTCTTGTAAGCTGTTCCTTACTGGCTTTGGTCTCAGCAGTAGACATGTTGCCAGAGGGAAAGGGAAGAAGGTATAGCAAAACAAATGTCATTACAGTTGCAAATACTGGTTTTGGATTTGTTGCTTATTTGAATATTGTTGTGTTCCTGTCAAAACTGTGCATTGTACTGTGTGTCCTCAGGACAATTGCTGATGCCCCTCTGGCCTTGTTGCAGCATTTCAGAAGTCTCTCTGACTGTGTTTTCAGAAAAGAAAACCAACAACTTTCATTATAACATTCCACTGAAACCATGTTTTAGTTTTCTGGTTTCTGGTCATACGTTGCTGTGATTGTGAGTCAAATGCTTGCAGGGCCTTTGATGTGAAGCTATGAACAACATTGCTTTAAATAGCAAAGAATTTATTTGTATTACATCTGAGGTCTGCAGCTCACAGTCAGGTAGTTGTACGGGAGCCATTCGTGCATCACCAGAAGCAGTTCATGTCAAGGAGAGGTGCCTTTCCTATTTCCTGCTGGAGGGCAGGAGGTGCCACGCAGACAGGTCTGTGGCTCGGCGTGGTCGCGCGGTGCCTGCGGTGTCACGCTGCCATAGCATGTGAAGGCACTCACCGCCTCGGTGTGTGAATACCACCCATCTCCCCGGCATCAGTGTTGGACTATCCTGGTGCTTCAGGGAAAGGTGACACACAGGCACAGGTAGTCACTCACGTCAAAGCGGTAACAGAGGGACGGTGCCAGCTGATGGCGTCCATTCCTGTCCTGTAATCCACAGCAGGAATGCTGTGGGACTGCCACAGGAGATTGGTCATGCTCAAAGTTTGCTATAATATAAAAAACCTCGACTGCTGGTTAGAATGTCCCTAAACCACAGTTTTATAGAAGTTGGGAAAATTATACTGCGAAAATAGCATAGCATGCTTTTCCTGTTCTGACCATCTTAGGAATGCTTTTAGATGCCATTGAGGGCAAGATAGATGGGCCTTTGGTTTCATCCAATAATTTTTTCTTTTCTCCTATATTTTCATGTTGTTTGTACTTAGCCAGAGCTCTACTTTTTGGTGGAGTATTACAAACCTCCTTAACACTTGCTGGACTTGCAAGGATGTCTCTTGAAAACAGTACTACTGCAGAGCAGACAGGAAGGGGTGGTCGCTTTAGGGTTAGAGGGTGTCCTGTTCAACTCCTACCGGTATGTACAAGGGGAGGCAAATAAAAGTACAGAAAGAGACACATAAAAGTTTGGAAATGTGGGTGTGATGAATCAAAGCACAATGAGAACCTTTTCTGAAAGTATTGCTAAGCAGACTGAAATCAGCAATACTGTAAAGTGTGTGAGAGCCTGATTTTGTGAGATTAGCAGCCCCATTTTCTGTCCACATAGGTTCAGATAAATTCGTGTGACTACTGAATAATTATACACTGCTTATCTGACTGAACTTCCAGTCCTAGAGATTCAGCATTTCTGGGAGGTTTGCTCAGCTATGGAAACCTTTAGTGAGACTTTTTAACTGCAAGAGCACAAGCAATATCAGCTGATAAAATCTGCCATTTCCAGGGCTCTAGTACCACATAAATCTTTTCTCCCTGAGGCTCCAATTTTTAACACTTTCCCTCTATTAGGAGATTGATCTTGTTCTTGTATTTAAAACAAGGACTATTAATGGGCTATTATGGAATGTTAGTTTAGGATCACTGATGCACACAACCTTATGCTTGTTGCAGTAAGAAAATTACATTATGTGTACTTGTAATAACAAAGAACAGCTTTAATTCCATGCCTACGACAGAAAGCATGCTATAAATAATATTCTGTCCACAGTTAATCACATTAAATTTTGTTTTAATTAAGGCAAATATTATGCCCCTGTTTAATGCAATTGTATATATTACCATTAATAAATGACTTGAATTTTCTTTCACATTTATGCTGCTTGTAGAACAATATAATCTTACTTTTAATATGATGATATCTTGGAAGTCTTCTTGTTCTAAGTGTAGTCTGAAATTTGTGGGCTAAACAGCTGTCTATTGAATCTTTAAACGTCATGATGCTAAAACATAGGCAAAACTTGATTGTCATGTTCCTTTTCACTTTTTTCCCATCGGTGCTGTACCTGGCATTGATACCTGCTCAGAGTTTTGAAATGCCTGTATTTCTCTCTGTATGTAGTTAAATACTCGTCAAGCTCTTGATTGCTTAGCTATAGTGTAGCTAGGAGTTGCACATCTGCAAGCTGATAATACTTGGCAAAGAAAAAACATGGATATCCAAGTGCTGCCATACTTGAGCTGTGGCTGTGTCTATCTGCTCTCTCTCCCAGGTTGCATTCTTTAACTCCATTCAGTTCTTCCCGACTTTCTTCATCAGCTCTTCTGAGTCTTACTCATTTTTTTTCCAACCACCCTTGCCGTCTCCTTGTTCACCTTTATAGCTCATCCCAAAGCTGCCTGTGGAAAGTGCATCTCTGCCCTTTGCCAGAATTCAAATGCCTGCCTGCTTCGTGTGAGGACAGCAAGGCTGGGCAGGCATCCATGTGGAGTAATCATCAACAGGTGTCATCAAAGGTACAGGAGACCTTGACTCTGGAAACCACTTGTAAAACACCTATTAAGATCACTGAGAGCCAGGGACACTGTCTCACTGATACACCGGAGCCTATATATGTCTGTAAATTTAGGTATAGTGTTTGTTTCATCAATTTAAAAATGCCCATGTTTGCTGCATTGAGATTATACTGAGAATATGTTATGTATCCAAAGTATGTTTTATCTATGTTATTTAAGCTTAATGTTTTATGGTAGGAACTGGATGAGCCTGTATGGCAAGGGTCGTTTAGATGAGATGTTGGGGGATACGGTGTAGGGGAGAACTTTGTAGAGTAGGGATGATGGTTAGACTCGATGATCCCAAGGGTCTTTTCCAACCTGAATGATTCTATGATTCTATGATTTTCAGTGTTCTGAAACAGGAGAGGAAATTTTTGTAAGAACTTACAGAATGGCTCCAAACATAAAAGTTTCCAGACTCAAGAACACTGTGTAAAGCAAGGTGATTAAAATTTGGGGTTCAGTGTTTTGGGTTTCCCAAATTAAATGCTGGAACTGTACAGAAAGAAGTGTTATTCTGGAGGTGCAGCAAGGGTGAACCTTTAGGCCACTCAGAGTGGGGACACGAGTCCAAACTCAGCACAAGCTGGGAGACGCTACTTCATCCAAAGGTAAGACACAACAGATGAGTTGTCTGGGGTCATGGTGCAGCAAGGAGGAAAACCTCTCCCCAGACCCTGCCAAGCAGCTTGCAGTCGCAGGAGCTGCTGTCTTGAATGGGAGGCAAATTTGATTCCTCCTCCTGCATAAGAGAGAGGGCTTCCCTCACTCCTCCTCATGCTGTGAAGAAAACTGACTGTTAGTGTGGTCTGCACCTTATTTTTGTTGAGAGCTGTTGCTCCAGACCCAGTGTTTTGTAGAGGGACTTAGCAGGTATGATTCATTAATGATTTCCTCGGAGGGAGCAACCTACTGCTTGTACCTCATCACTAGGAAAACAGCAGAGATTCATCCAGGGTTTCTGGAGATGTCAATAGCCAACCGGCCGGGTGTTGGTCTGTGCCAAGGTGTGGCAGCATGGCATACTGCTGCGTCAAGCAATACAGACATATCCGTGGTGGTGGAATGTCGTTGCCTCCTTATAGCCCGAGTAAGCATGTAGATACCAGACTTCATGTTTATCTTGCTCTGCTTGCTGGTCTGTTAGCTTATTCCTCTTTCTCTGAACTGCCTTGAAGATTGATAGTGTGAAAACAGTGGTGCTAGTGGGAGAGGAATGATTTCAGTTGTAAGTGGTGAAAGAGTTTAACGGTGAGCAAGTCACCCCCAGTCCTGTGAGGTGGATGTGGCAGAATCAGGCTGAAGCTGGTGAGAGCTGTTGTTGTGGCACACTTTCCCAGATGTTTCAGTCTCCAGTGCTGTCACTTCTTGTCCCCTACACCCCATAAAAGCTCATAAATTGGATCAATGCAAGCTTTGGATTAGGCAGCTTATTGGATTCAGTGTGGCAAAGGGAAAGTGATGCAGCCAGAGCACAGTTGCTCTCTAGAGCATTTGCAGTGTCACAGGTATCAGACTGTATTTTCAGCTGTTTCTGTTGAGCCAACGTGAGGACAATGTGAACACTGAATGTGCAGGAATGTTGCTTGTGGGAGGACAGAGAGCACAGGGATGCAGTGAGGCCACTTTGTGAGACGTGATGTCACCCTGTGCACAGATCTGCTGAAATTAGGAGCTAGAGTTTCTGGCTGTGGCATGGAAAATTCTGCACAGATATTAAAATTCTTCACTCAGTATGTGATAAAAGGCAGCCTGTAATCTTGCTGTAAGGTTTTGTGGCCGGTGTGCTATGAAGTCATGAAGATTTCAAAATATCTCTTGACGTTAAGAGCTCTGGAATTTTCTTTGCTTCCATGGGTTGAAATGGACATAGTCCAGTGCGCCTCCTCACACACCACAAGAGCCATTTATTTGCTAGGGTTTTTTTTAGATAATGTTGAGATTCTGTTTCTGGAGTGATGAAAATGATTTCTGGCTTTGCTCTTGCAAACTGAATATTGTTTTTCAGAATCTGCTGGATTGTTATTAAGCCAATCACTGCATATGATAATAACTATAGAAATTAATAACTACATTTACAGTAGTATATGTGTGATATAATTTTAGAATATGTCTTAAAGCTTTCTGTCAGTATGTCTAATGTTCTTACTTGGGTGATTGTTATTTTACCTTCAAATTAAAGTAAAAATAAGATATGATCAGAGTCATGATTTGTCATTCCAGCTGGAATTAGTCATTGGTCATCAAGATGCTAATTAAATTACCTGTTTCTAAAGAATTAACTTAATTTTACTAATACGTATGAATAGTTTCCAACTTTACCAAACTCTTCAACAAATTCTGAAACTTTGGGTTGGATTCATCTTACCCCACTTCAGGCACTCTGATAGTCAGGTGTCTAGGCTAGCCTAGTCTCCTAGGCTGCTGCTGTAATCAGTGGAGAAGGGTATGTCTCCAGAAGATGCGCACTCTGCTTACCTCAGACCTCCGTTGTACGATGGATCAGATCACCGTCAGGGTGCTCATCTCTCCCCACTGACTCTAGGTCTGGACAAGTTTAGGGAGACATGTAAATCTGGCACCTTGGCTGGATCGGTCCCTGTAGTCCCATGCTGCTGGGAGAAGTTGCCGTGTCCCAGATTCAGCAGTGGTTCCCTTGGGTCAGGACAGCTGCTGGAAAGGCTGTCGTGATCCCATGGCACCGGTGAGCTGTTTTCTGTGGCATGTGGCTCAGGCACAGAAATAAACTAGAATAAAGTCACTTTCGAAAAGCCACTCAGAAGGTAGCCCTGGGCAGGGGTGTAGAGAGTCTCCCTGGCGGAGTGGGCATGGAGGGAGGTACAATTTCATTGCTGCAGATCTGCGGCCAGTCCCCGGGGAGTCAAGCCTCAAGATTTACCCACGTAAAAAGGTATGAGGCAGATCTGAGCCTGTGGCACTGATTTGGTATTTTTGGTTGCCCCAAACCGTCTTGCTTTCTTGGCTTTATGTTCGGCAGCACTCCTGCTACGAAGCTCAAGCCCGGGGCCCCTCCGGTGCCGTAGGAGTGGGGTAAACTCACTCCCTCCCACTCGTTCCCCTTCCCCTGCCGGCTTCGGGCACCGGGCGGCTCCACAGGTACAGGTCCCCGGGCCCTCACGGCCCGACCCGGGGCGCGGGGGGCCGGGGGCAAAGCCCGTGGGCAGCCGGCGGGGGGATCTGCAGAGCGGTGGGGGGGCTGCGGAGGGGCAGCGGCAGCGCCCGCCCCCTCGGTCCCGCCCGGCCGCAGCCGCGATGCCCCTCCCGGGGCAGGGGCAGGCGGAGCGGGGCGGGGGGCGGGGGGGGTGGGGGGGGACCGGAGCAAGTGAGGCGTGATCGCCCGAGGCCCCTCCTGCCTGCCGGGAAGCCTTAAAACACCCCGGCGAGGCGCGCAGCCCCGCACTCGGGAGCCCCGACCCACTGGCAGAAGCGCCTCTCTGAGCCGAGAGCCGCCCCGCTGCAGCTGCCGCCGTGAGTGCCGCGACGGGGCGGGCTTGGGCTTGGGCTTGGGCTTGGGCTTGGGTTTGGGTTTGGGTTTGGGCGTGGGGACGGACACGGGGCCGGACACGGGGCCGGGGCGCGCTGGGGCGGCCGCGCCGCTGCCGCCGTCGAGGCAGGTGCTGACCGGCAGCTCTCCCCCATCCCGCCCCGCCGTGCAGATGCAGGGCACCGTGAGGCTGTGGGTGTCGGTGCTGACTTTCGCCCTGTCGCTGCTGGTCTGCCTGGGGACGCTGGCAGAGGCGTACCCCTCCAAACCGGACAGCCCCGGCGAGGACGCGCCCGCAGAGGACATGGCCAGATACTACTCGGCGCTGAGGCACTACATCAACCTCATCACCAGGCAGAGGTAGGCTGAGCGGCCCGGCCAACATCCCCCTTTCCCGCTCCCCGAACTGCCTTTGTCCTTGTCGAGGCTCAGGGGAGGAAAGTGGGGTGCCCCCCTCGCACCTGGGTGTCTTGCCACCGACACGGAGAAAGACATGGTGGACGGACTCCCTTTAGAGAGCGACGGCCATGCACATTGGAGTCGCCCCTGGGTCCGGAGCTGAATTTCCACCATCCAAGTCGGCAGAATGGGCAGGGGCGTCGAGGCTGCCTCTGCTCTCCCAGCCCTTTCTAGCCCTGGCACAGACAGGCAGGAGCATGAACCGCAGGGCAGCATGCACAGGGACAGCCCCCCAAAAGGGAGAGAAGACATAACTAACCCGGGAGCTGGAGGGAGTTAGGGCATTAAGAGCCATTTCCCACTTCTGTTGCTGCCACCGCCTCTAGTGAAGCTTTTGATGAGAAAAAGTGCCCCTCTAGCCTTGCTGAGGAGTTGTAGTAGCCCAGGTGCTTTGGGGTTTGCCAGCTACTTCATGTATCTGTGAGTGCCAAAAATCCACTAGTCCTAACAAAAACACTCCCAAGACCACAAGCAAAAACCCCAGCCCAAGCTGAAGGAGAAAAGGGTGTGACCTGAACCTGCCTGGCTCTGAATTGGCTTTCTGGGGATGACTATGCTTGTTAAAGTAGGGGTAAAGGCTCAGTCTGAAAAAAAAGTACAAATTATTATGAAAAATAATAAGAGTGTCTGTCCAGTTTAGACTGTGAGATTAACAGACGTTCCCCCCTGAACAGTGTGTGACCCAGAAAAGCTTTGACATATTTATCTATGTGTTTAATATCAAAACCAGACGAGAGGTCTAAAATTAGGCTTTCATTTGTCCCTCTAAAAGTCTGAAGAATTAAATTAGAAGGGAGGCTATCATGTAACTGAGCGCTTTCCCAGCAAACCCATAACATTGTCTGCCAGTGCACTAATATCATAACACAGATGAAGAGGCTGACAGAAATACAGTTCTTCAATCCTGAACTTTTAAAGCAATATTCACAACTCATTCATGTTTATGGCATACTTCTGTGTGGTACTTCTGTGATCGGATAACTTTTTCTCTAGATTACCGCTAAAATAATCTGATCCTTGAGTTCTCCCTCTGCTGCTCTTTTCCCTTGTGTGTGGTGGGATCTCTGGGCTGGTCTCTCAGCTCTTCTTTTGTTTCTTTCATCTCCAATTTCAAAGGTGATTCCTGTTCAAAACCAGGTCACATTTAAGAGCAAACAAAAAAAACCTACCCCAAACCCAACCAAACCAACCCTTCTTTCTGTATTCAACCTCCACTTCTGGTGTGTGCTCTGTACACTTGCTTTAATGTTGACTGTGTAGCTTTTTTTCCCTAATTTTTGGGGTGCAAGTACACAACTCAGAGACTGAGACTGCTTTCATTCTTCTGTGTGGATTTGTGTTCTGAAATGAACTGAAATAGTTATTGTTGCTGATAGGTAAAACAATGCAGAATTTGAATTTTGTTCTTCAGATTTTACCTAGATTTCCCACACACCCTCTCATATTTAAAGGGAACAGAAGTGACCTGGAAATACAAGAAAGCTGACAGAAAGAAACCACCACAATGACAACTTCATGATACACATTTTAAGGTTGACTACATAGGTTAACTACAAAAAAAAAAAAAAAAAGTGTGCTGTTTCCATGGTGTGGTGAATTAACAGTGCAGAAATAAAGTAATTGCCACCTCCGTTTGAAAAGCTTAACAGGGCTCCTGGAGGTTCCCTGTTTTGGCAGTGACACAGTCACTTGCAAAATTAATAACTTTTGAAGCATTTTGGACTGGTCTAAAGATGATAATTTGGTTTGTTTCAACAGATATGCTCGAAACTTCCTCTCACAGCTTTTTACTTCTGCCTTTTGGGCATGGTGCTGCTTGGAAGCCCTGTGCAGGGGGAGATGAGGGGTCCAGGGGCTTGCCCTGCTTCTCCTGAGGGTGTGTGAGCTGTGCTCAACCTCTCACCAGACCTGGTGCCTGCAGCCTGGTCACTGTGCAACTGTTGAAATGGAGCAGTAAGAGCACATTGGGAAAGTATGAGGAGATCAATGCTTTTTTCTCTTCAGGTTCATCTGTCTTGTCTTGTTTGATGTTTTTGTGATTATGAATAACCTTCTGGCTCATCCTTCCGGATTTTGCTTCTGGCCTAACTGAAGCATTTGAGTGTCGTTCCCCTCTGAGCTACTGTGACCCACAGGGTCTTCACACCAGCTCCCATGAAGCTTCTTTCTTCCAGACCATCTTTCTCTTTTTGTCTTTAGACCTTACCTGTGTGGCTGCTTTGCTCCCTCTCTCCTTTGAGATCCTTCTCCTTCAGATCCACCTCACTTAGCTTTAAACATCTGTACTTGTCAGCCTTTATACTTCTTTGAGGTTAGCTGAGGGAAACCGGTACTTGTAGGGTGCGGGTCACCAGGCCTGTTTCAGACTTACCATTTCTGATGAGATCCCTTGTTCTCTATGTACCAGGTCTTTATGACTTAAAAGAGAGCCCAAGTTGACCAGCACAGATATAGACTCCTACCCTGCAGATGTCTGTGTGTCTTTGGATTAGTCCCACCTCTGTCCTCAAAATGTCCTGTGGTCCTTGCCTCATAC